>NC_133861.1:12001411-12584278 GCF_044706935.1 Curcuma longa
CTGCCAAAGTGTGACCGGAAAGACAAATCACACATTTTCTTAAAGAGATATCCCAAACACGAGCATCACCATCCTTGCTAGAACTAACAAATCTGCGACAAGGAGCTTGCAAGTGCACAGGTTCCCAAGAAATACCAGTAATCCATTTCTTATGACCCTGCCATAAGAAACCAAATATACAATGCTATAATATACAATACATGATGCCATATCAACTTACAAATATCCAAAATATGATTAATAGTACTAAATGGGAACAAATCAAATAAGTATCACAAGTGAAAATTTGTAGGAACAAAAATAAACCGTCAATGGAATAAAGCTTAAACATCAAATATTGCAGTAGGATGAAATGTACCAGCATAATCAATAATCTCTACCAGTTCAACCAAGATTAATAAAACTATAAAGGGTTAACCAAAGTTTTGTCAAGACAATCTTGCATCAACCAGGGTTGATTAATTAATGATATCTTCTTAAAATAAACTTACAACAGCCTCTATTTGCTTCATTAGATGATTGATGATAAAAGAAAAGAAACATTTTCCCAGAATTATACGAGGTGAAAAATGAAGAAAATGACAACTTATGGAGCAAAGGATAACCTAACCAACTTTATGATCATGTTGTATGGGCCAAGATGAACATGAACCAATCGGCCTTGGTGTATATCAGTACTCGGCAAGAATAGATAAACAGGCATGATAAAGCAATGGCAAAACAGGTATAGACCCAAGAAAATTGAAGCACTATATCAGTTGGCGAGCAATTGATAACAAGTTATAGTAATATTTAAGGGAGTTAAAATAACAAATGAACATGGTAAAACACCAACAATATATGACCAGACCACTTGCTTAAATGGGCACACGATCATGCCAGAAAGTTCATCTTATTTAAGCAGTATCATGCCAGAAAGCTTATCTTATTTAAGCACTCATAACTAACAATCCTTCAATTATCCAGACATAAGATTGACCAAATATTTACGTAAAAATGGAAACTTTAAACCCAGTGGAGCTACACCCATATGCAGAAAAAGGTACTGATGTAAGAATAGATGTAAATTGACCAAGAAAAGACATCGCTGGTTAAGAAAGAAGAGATTTCTAATCAATCAGTGTGAAATTGATAATCCCACTAAAAAATGGTTGGTAACTTGAATAGCTTTTTTCATTTAATGGCTATAATTTTTTATCTAAACATATTAATTTATTTGGTCAGATTAATCTTATAAATTTAAACAGGTACCACCTGCTTATCTATGTACTATACAAAATCAATTCATTGCTTCATAAATTGCAAAACCTGTTTTTTTTGTTATTTTCCATAAATTAATTGCATGAACTTCTGACAAAATACTTACATCTGGTAAAATAATCACCAGTACCTATAATCCAGCATACAATGTACATAACATAGTCCATTTTATAGCCAATATAATTGACAATATTTTACAAAGTTGAATGCTTAATGATATAAAACTTCTGTCACAGATTAACTTTCAGTATGTAGATAATATCATGCATGTGTATATAAGCTTAAATTTATGTATTTGGAAATGCTAGATAAAGGATGGACAAGATCACAGGAATGGAGAATAGTCCAACATCTTTTCAATGTTAGTATCTCTGTGCATGAAGATAGAATACAGAATGCATTACTTCCGGCTAATGTACTTATCTCCAGTCATAAAAAACATGAATTTAGCAACAAAAAAAGGAATTTTCTGAACTTAGCAAAAATGTGAGGGGAAAGGATTATACGAACATACGAGAAATGGACTGCCCGATTGTTTCCCAGTTTGTGGGTCCCAGCTAAGAATTTCACCAGCCTTGCTACCACTTACAAGATGTTCACCATCTGGTGACCATGAAATACAAAGGACCCAATTCTTATGACCTGAAATAGTGTAACAAGATTGTGTTACTAATTTTCGAATAAAAATTAAAGGTTCTCAAGTTCCAAATAAATATAGTCAATGAACACCTTCATTCAATTCTTTATGCAACCAACTTACAAATCAACATTTCAAAGAAGATAATCGTCAAACAAAATAAAGATAGACAACCAATTGTCATCTTCATTTATCCAGAAGGGCGCCAAAGGTAATTGGACACTATTCCGTGTTTTGAATATATTCTTTCATAACAAATGTTTATGGCTTGAAATCTAAAAGGGCATTGTATAAAAATTAAACCAAGATACAACCAATGTCACAAGATGTTCTAGGTTCTGTCCATGGTTAAGGACTTCCTGTCTCAGGCACAAATAGAAGGATGCAAGCAGCATAGAGATATTAACTTCTTTTGGTACTAAATTTTCATAGTTGCATTACGTATATCAGATGAGGACACACATAAACTAAGATGTCTCGCATCAAATATTAACCTGAGCAGGTGAACATAGGGGTCTGAGTACTAAGATCCCACAATCTTACAGTTGTATCACCCGAACCACTCGCCAAGTGTCGTCCGTCAGGGCTGAACGAAACAGATAGCACAGCTTCCGTATGACCTGAATTAAAAAATAGCATGAATAGAGTTTAAGGTGTATACAAGCTAAGAGTAAGATAAAGGTAAGTACTTAAGCAATTTCTTGTGACAAATAATTATGTCAAATAACAGCATATTGGCATGTTATAGGCACTATGGTTGACCTTTGTTAATGAAAGCATTCAAAATATGAGCATGATAGACTTAACCAAGAGAAATTTCAGTATAAAATATTAATCAGCTGTATCTAAATATTCAGCATGCTATGAAAAATCAATGAATCAGGTAGAAAGAACATGAGGATGGAAATTCAGATGGTGAACAAGCAATCATTTCCTGCCTGTATCGCATAATTGCACAGTATAAATGAGACATGATCATCCTTTTTTTATGGTGGTCTTCATTGAACACTGTTCAAATTTTCAGGATTGGCCCAAAAACTATCAGAGCCTTACCTGGAGAAACCTTCAGATACTTCAAAAAAGGATAATAACTTCCCTTAGTTGTTAAACCAATAGATCAGGACGCCAATAAGGTTTCACTAGTCCTGAGTAAACACTCCTCCAAGTTCCCAATGAGAACTTCCTTTTAAAAAGTGTTTCTGACGAGGACATCAAACGTATCCAAAGAGGATTGTTGTTTAATTGTTAACCATAAAATGACAAGTCCATCACAAAAATTTGGGATTGGTTGTATGGACCTTATTCATCAAAAATATCATATCAGTATAACCTGTATTCCAGAAAACTATACATAATCTGCAAGCAATCAGTTAAAAATCAGATCAAGAGAACAAGCATGGATTTTAGTATTACTTGAACACTAATCCCATTTGCACCACAGCTTTCAGAAATTTGTTAAAGATTGGTAACAAACCAGCTATAGTCGCAGAGCATCGATTGACTGGCCGGATTCTGAATAAAGCTTGAGGTTGGTAAACTATTCGCAGTACCTTCTCCACAGAAACTGCAAGAAAGTAAATTTTTAACGGAAAACTATTGACCACAAATTGTTCAAAAAATAATGGCAAACATATTTACAAAGAAGTTGGGATACCTTTGTTCTTCTGCAGGTAAGAACTGAGTTGAACAACAAGCTCTTGGTCTGATATGTAAAATGCGTAAGGCATCTTTTCCACCTAATGAATAAAAAACAGAGTGAGTTTCCATGTCAGAGAATAGTTGAATAGGTTTTCAAAACACGATTATGTGACCAATGGAGAAAATCAACCAACAAATCCATAATGAAAATAACAAAGGTTGCATCTAAATCAAAGGTACATACATTATTTAGAAGTTTGTTGACTATTTCCTGGAGTTGTGGTGGACCAACATTCTGAGGAAGATAAAGTGGAGCACCAAGAGGCTCTCCTTCAGGGTCAGTCAGAAGGCACATTACACTATTATTGTTGCTTACTTCTCTCTCAACATCCATCACCTCCATCTCTTAATAAAATCAGTATCAAAAGATTGTAACCTGGCAAAAGAAAGAAATCATTATCTCTTAAAATTCAATTACAATGAAACCTGACAAGTTTTTTTTTCCAAATAAACAGAAAATTATGTTTTATTTTGGATGACACAAACCAGATTGAACCATTAAAACTTGAACAAATTTGGATGCAACAGTTAAACTCCATGAAACCATTCAATATTCGACGAGTGTTATATTACTTTTATTATACCACATGTCAAGTTACAAATCATGTCTTTGACTACAAGAGGAAGACTCTTACCAGGCCGACGGAAGGATGATGGCGGTAGCTGCGCCGGGATAGCACAGGGAACAGAGAAGAGAAGACGAATGGAGAGGGAATCGAGCGCTCGCGGTGAAGAATGGAATTATCGGCCGGGAACGAAGGGCGCCGATGCGGGCTCGAATTAGGGTTTTAAGGTTTTAGTTAGTTTCGTATTTCACCCCACAAAATCTTTTTATTTGAGGAATAACTTCTTAAGTTTTTAAATAATCTCAAGATGTTTTTTTTAAATGTCATAATAAACATACAAGAGCATTATTTTGAGACGCTTAATATTGATGCTCCTATCTTGCACTAAAATATATAATAATATAGGTTTTATATTTATCAGTAATTTCTTCTTTTCTGTTATTGTTAGTTAAAAATTTTCTATTTTTTTTGTTAAAATAGGTCGTGAGATTATTGTTAATTTGTAGACGGGTGGCAATCATTATATAACTAAAGACAAACGATATAATTAATTAATTAAATTTATTTGATTGTTCCATCATCATATCCTTTCTAATCAAAAAGTTAGAATAGAAATCCAATTTGTTTTTAATAGATTATTCTCCTTTAGCTTTCAAGATTTATGTTATTATACCATTTTAGATGAGCAACAAAATGTCAATATTAGTCGGCTAAGCATTCGATTAAAATCGAACTGAATCGAACCGAATAAATCAAATAAATCAATTTTTTTGAACTAATCAAATCAATCGAATTTTTTAATAAAAATTGAATAAACTGAACCGATATTTTATCGGTTAATTCGGTTTTTAACCGAATTTTTTAAATATCATAAAAATTTTACTAATTAATTAGGGATTTATAAATTTATTTACTTAAAATTTATAAATTTTTTTAATTTGAATAATTCGGTTTAACCGAATAAGAAATTTTAAAATCGAAATCGAACCAATTTTAAAATAACTGAATTTCTGAAATAACCGAACCAAATTTTTTAGTTCGGTCAGTTTATTCGGTTTAACCAAATTATTGCTCACCCCTAAATATTAGTGGATAAAAATTTCATAATTTTTCTCAAGACAAAATACCTAGCTCGTGGCCAAACACGGGCCCCAACCATTATAAATCGTTGAGTATTTGATTAAAATCGAATAAAATCGAATAAAATCGAATAAAATTAATTAAAATTGAATTGAATCAAATTTTTTAATTAATTGAATCGATCAAATTTTTTAATAAAAATTAAATAAATTAAACCGATAAAATATCAATTAATTTAATTTTTGATCAAATTAATTAAAATAATTTATCAATTAATTAAGGATTTATAAGTTTACGTATAAATTTATAAATTATTTTTTTATTTTGATTTATTTAATTTAATTGAATAAAAAATTTTAAAAACAAAATTAAACTGAATTAATTGATTTTTAAAATAATTAAATTAAATTTTTAAATTGATTTATTTAATTTAATTGAATTTTTATTCACATGAAGCCAAAGTACAGAGGAGAGGAGGCATATACACAGCAAAAAGTCTAATTTTGAGTTTGTGCACCAGAGCAAGTTTCCATGCACTGGTGTTTCTTCTCAACTTGGACTCGGATTAATTTATGAGAAACGAACTAAGACCATCTCCAATCTACATCATCAAATTTAGTGTCATTTTCATACCAAAATGGTATAATTTCAACACCAAACACTATTTCAGCTCCAACCCACTCACACTATTTTACATCAAAAAGGAATATTCTTTAAAATATTTTATTTATTCTTATTCATTTATTCATAATTTAATTATCGACATAAATTTTAATTTAATAATTAATTTATGATAATTATTATATTTAAAATTAATATTCCATTTATATTTAATAAGTTAATTTTTTAAATTTATAATTATTATGATTTTTATTTTTAATATTTATAATAATTAATATTACTATAAATAATGAGAAAAAATTAATAATTATAATTTTATTTGTATTTATGATATTTAATAATATATATATTATATTTATTTTTAAATATAATAATATATTATTTTATATTTATTTTTATATTTATATTTACTTATATAATATAATAATAAAAAATAAATAAATAAATGACATCATCAAATTTAGTGATGCTACAGTGCATCATCAAATTTGGAGATGCACTGTAATATCATCAAATTTGATGATGTACTTGGGGGTATTGATTGGAAAGAAATGATATAATCTTTACACTAAATTTGAATTTTTTAGTATGGGTTGAAGTTAGCTCTACGATGCGCACATCACCTTCTTCTACGTTGTTCTCCTGCGCCAGCAACCGCCATCCTCTCCCTAATCCACTCTCAGTCCTGTGGGTGAGCCGGATCGGCCATTTTCTTCCTCTACAATCAGCATGATAACCTCACCTTTCTCCCTCGAGAACTACTCTAAGCACATTAATCTTTTCGGGATATTCTGCAGCATATAAACACAATCAATACAAGAAAGCTATTCGAAACGTACGTACGCCCAATGATAGATAGATAAATACTAGTTGGAAACTCACAAGGCTTCCTAATTACGAACGAGCGGTAACTACCACTTCCCATTTGAGATTTGACTCGCTCGCCTGACTGTATCCCCTTGTATTTGGCAATTATTCATCTCGTGCTTCTGTCTTGGGCGTTCTCTTCCTCTTTGTTCCGGTCGTTGAAATCTTAGAATCTAAAGGAAGTAAAGGATATTTCAGGGAGAAGAGAAACAAAGGCAGAAAAGAAGGATATGTCATAATTATTCAATACTCGTTGAATCACTCGGAACACACGAAGACGAAGATGCCAGTATTGTTAGCTCATATAGAGCACTCTTACCATGCACGACAGTCGACTGTACAGTGCACGACAGCCATCAGAGAGTAACATCTTTCACTGTGAATTATGAAGTACTTGAGTTACTTATGTCTCATTTTTTTTCGCATATATTATTAAAGTTAAAGAATTAGATTTCTATATTACTTATTGCGCTAAAAGGAGAACAAATTTGATCAGAAATTAAAAGAATATATAGCCGACGCTGCGATATTTGATCAGAAACGAAACCTGACGCAGATAGAATGATAGCAGAATCATACAATCACAAAAGAAAATAAATTTATAAATGGCAACTTCGATCCAACAAGAACATGAATAAGAGATCCATGAAAGCAAACAACTAATAGATTTGCTTTCCTCTCGCTCTCCATTTTGGCATGCTCTAATTTGGGATTGCATGCCGGTGGACCAGTGACCGTAAGAGTCCCCGGAGAAGAATTAGAGGAATTGCTCAATCCTAATCTTTTCCTTCTACATGAAACTAGCACACAATAAAACCAAACACTTTACACTTGCGCTGAATTTTTTGTTTTTTTTTTCTTGGAATTCTGGGGAAGCAAAACAAGAATTCCTGCGTTGGTATTTATGATGCTCAAGGTATTGGCGGAGCAGCAGCAGAGCATGTAGCTTCCACTGCAACTCTTTTGGTGACATTTGGGCATGGATCCCCACCGAAGTTGGTGTTGGAGATGTCGACCACGCATTTCTCCTGTCCGATGCAGCTCTGTTCAAATAGAACATCAGTCAAATTTGATTTAGGAAATTATAGGTAATATGCAGAAGGATAGTTGTATCCCCTCAAGAAACATATGTGCAGGAAGGACTAAACAATAACCATATGCATTCAACCATATGATAGACGAGTAGTTGAATGAATTAAATTTTAAAATGTAACAAGCAATGGAAGGAGTAAAGGAGACAAAAGAAAACTCTACTCGATGCTTAATATGTTCAAAAGAGACACAAATGACTTGTGTTACAATAATACCATCTTACATGTACACATAATGTTCAAAAAAACTGATGCAAACATAATTTAACTCATATATCGGTATATAACTATAAGTCTAGATAGATGTAGTTTTCCCATTCTCTGTAGTATACTAGTGTTTATTAGGTCAATGTACACATGTCATTGTTTATTTATAGAACAAAGGATTGTGGCGTTGTTTAAGGAAAAGAGGATGCACAATATTAAGTATGTGCTGTCTAAGACCACAAGATATTCTATATAGTTAGTTTATAGAAATTGTCTATCAAAGCCACGTCCAGTTGAATCTCAAAGTGTGAAGCAGAGATCATCGTTGAAGCAAAGAGATCTCTTTGAAGTTAAAGTTGCACGTCAAAGAAGAAAGACAGGTCCAACATTATGCACATTATGATGTAGCTTATTACTGTCAATTATATAAGGGACTGGAACAGTATGAACTCAGACATACGTGTATGATGAATAGACATGCATATCAAAGAAGAGAGAGATAAATGAGAAGCATAGGAACCTTTGCAAGGATGGCATAGGAATTTGGTGAGTGACATGATCCCTGTTGAAAATTTTGACATGTTCCAAGGGGTGTCCCAAAGCTGGCAAATACGATATCTGATATAGATTGTCCTGGGGCACATTGCAGATGGACCTTTGGTTCATGGTGCTCTTCAGCTTGGCCATAGCTCTCAATTGTCCAATCCTTCAGTGTGGGATGCAATTCAGAAACATCTGCACAAACAGTAGAAACAGATCTTTTCACTAATGAGATCTTTGCTGTATCGCCTCCAAGTTCTTCGAACACTACAAGTAGATTTCTTGTTGCCTGTAACCAGGAACGTGGCACATGGTACCTGCAAATCAACAATATAACTCATCCTTTTGGGAAACAAATAATAGTGACTACCATTTTCGAAATGATCACTAGAACGTAGTTTAGTTCCATAATTCTATCAAAACTAAAAGAAATTGTGAATGTATCCTTTCTTTGACAAAGGTCTACCATTGGTTTTTCATTTATTAGACAATTCTACTAAAAGTCCAGACAGATTTTGTTCTGTGCCAATAAAGTAGGGACTTCAAGTAAAAACAGTTATTGGCAGAGGCACAAACACAAATCTATTGCATCCAAACAAATGAAAGAATTATGAATCTTGACGACTCTTTGCATTTATTGCTCTAGCAAAACTCAAAGAATGGGTTTAACAGTATGAGTTCCTTGTATTTCGATCTGTCAAACAATAATGAATTACACTTGCATTATCACTTGAAGAATTTCAATATCGAATTAAAGCTAGATCATTTCTTGAAGAATTTCAATATATTTATTGTTGTAACCAAACAGTGCAACTCTTGCCAAAGTTACCATCGTTGAGTTGGTTGGCCACAACCACTCTGACATTTTGGTGCTCGATATGACCCTGCGTAACTGCATGAATTGCAATATCCATTTGGTGCAAAAGCAGTCCAGTATCTTCCAATACTTTGCCCATTTATCCAGGCTTGTCCCTTCCCCATGCTACCCATATCCAAAGCCAATGGTTCATTCCCATCAGGGGCATCAAAGTATGCCTGAAAAAATGTTACTAGATCAAACTGATGCAAAAAACATTGGCATTGCAAGCTTGTGAACTGGAGTCAGATTTTGACCATACCCTATACCATGACAAGGGCAGCTGGTTTTGAACTACTAATGAACCTTGCATCCATTCAACAGAAGCATCACCCTGCAAAGAGTTTAGGTTCATAGCTTCTCCTTTTAGTCCAACCTACGAATGCAAGAAAAGAAAAGTTTACTTTTGCTGCCCTGACACTAGAATGTGAATGTAATCATTTGAAAAGAAAAGGAAAAAGACTGCTGGTGGAGCAAATAAACCTGGTATGACCATTTGTTCCATGTCAAGTCTCTACTTCCTTCATTAAGCCCGTGTAACACCACAGGACCAAGGACTCCTGTGCTCCACAACTCATAATGGATGCCCGAATTCTTCATTTGTAGTGCATTTTTAGGTAATGAAACTCTGAAGTTGAGGAAAGTAATGATAAAAAATAACTCACTGGTAATCCAACCGCTACACTTAGCAATGCAACTTTGTTATTTCCACCACGAAGATTGACACTGCCAGAAAATTTGATCCTCCTATCTTCCCTCGCCCCATAAGCAGAATCTGCCATGAAAATGCTGTTTAATTCTTAACTTCACCAATTGATTAGTACTTCTAAAACCACACAAAATGCTAATATACCTGAGAGTTGTCCATTAATAAAAACATGTAGCGCATGACCAGCTGATTGGACAGTTAGTACAGGAAGCTCACCACTTCTTAAAAATCCTTCAGTTGGATTGATATTAACACTGCAAAAGAAAAATAATATATAGCTTCATCTATTTAGCATGATAAAATTTATTCTTGAAATGGATTCTAATATCAATAGGAAATATACCATACATGTGATTGTACACTGAAAAAGATTCAAAAATTACATAATGCATGCCCAAATGTGTAATTAGGATGGGGGATGACAGTTGGTAAAGATCATACCTAGTAATGTACCATAAATAATCAGATGCATCTCTGGTAATATTTATCTGCTCTAACAACCCAGTTGCGGTGATCAATGAAGTTTCTTCCAAAGAAGCAACTTCCTCATCGTACCGCTCCCACATGAATGATTGAGACTTAGTTGGATACATTTCCATTTGAGATGTTTGAACACCAACCTATTGCAAGAAAGAAAAAACTGACATTTCCATTTGAGATGTTTGACTTTGAACACCAATCTATGGAAAGAAAGAAAAAAACTATTTGCAGAAACAGTGCCATAAAATTCACTGATTTCAACCACAGTTTAATAGAAATAGTGGCTTTGATTCATAAATGTGAGTAAAGTCATTGGCTTAAAACTACTGTCTACTTCTATGCGTAAAATTATAAAGACCTAACTAACCGAAAGCATCCAACATCATCTGGTAAAAGAGTCTACGAACTTATAGTCAATCCACTTACCATAGCAGTGTTGAACACCACATTTCTGCAGTCAGGCAAAATGCTGATTGACCAAGGTGGTAGGTTATAGTGCATGTTATTGAACATTACCCTGGCAAAAGACTTTGGATTGTAGTTTGCAAGGAAAGCTACACAAACTCCAGGTTGGAAGCTAAACACATGAGCCTGCAGCACAATGAAAATAACATATCCAAATTTAGTAGCACCCTAAAATAAACAAGAGATTGGCCTTGTTGTGCTAAAGAGAAATTCAACATACTTGCTGGAGACTTCCCAAAAAAGTAACAGTTGGGTCAGCAGAAACAAGAGCTTGTTCACACATTTTAATGACTCTGTGGAGCTCCTTAAGATGTCCATATTTAGGTTCTCTGATCAGTCCTGAGAATTTGTCATGCAAAAGAAACAAGAATACTTCAGGTTTTCAACAAGAAATCTGACATTCATATTTTGGGTTAACCACTATGATGCAAGTTTAGTCCTTTTTTCATTTGTGCCTTGTGAAGTGACAACTTATCATGGTCTCGTCCTATGAATTTACAGAGAACTAACAGATAAAAAAGAAAACCCTAACTAGTTGCTTAGGAATAAAACTAGTCTGTGCAGCTTCAAGCTTGAGCTAATTCTTGAATGCCATCTTGCAGCATCATAAATGATAGTTCATGTATCATAGAGTGAGCTCAACTAAGATTCTAATACCTTGGATCCATGTACAACCAGGTCATTTGATCAAGTTTGAAATTTTATTCTGTTGTCAGCTTATAGATTTAATTCATTGGCATTATTCAAAAGTCAGATCTCACTTGTCATGAATGGTTATCTATCAATTATGTAAGATTATAGGATAAATAGAAATATGTCATTTCAGTTAACAGTGATAAGGTCTTAGTCGATCTTTACCAATAAGGAGTTCTAGTTCAAATTTTTATAGCCTCAAAAAACCATAACTTATCAAAAGCCCAAAAAAAAAAAAAGCTTTAGAGTCTGGTTTGTCCACTGGGCCATAACAGAGATGATGAATTGTTTTCTTGCTCTTCAAGCTAAATAATACAAATAAAGCAAAGTGTGTCAAAATCATTGTGTAAATATTATCCAAGGATATCTCTCATGGAATGTAAAAGACACAGAATGGCAGAGCTATACAGAGTGGAAGTGGAAGACCAAAGTTGGAAATAGAATGAGAATACCATATTCATCAATTGGAGCATCATAATCATAGCTGGTTGTGACAAAGGGCCCTCCAGCTGTGCGCCCAAAGTTAGTTCCTCCATGATACTTTATTTAGAAGCGAAAAATATGTATCAAATGAAGTATTCTTGAAGATACCCAGACATGCCAAAACAAAAAGGCAATTTTAAATGTGCAATAGTCTAACCATGTAATAGTTGATGAAGGAGCCACCCTTTTGTATAAAGCGTGCCACAGAGAATGCCAGATCTTCAACTGGTCGATGATGGATAGCTCCCCCAAACTCTGTAAACCTGTGGTGATCATAAGGAGAGAAGATAACTTTTACAATTAGCTCCTGCAATTGTGTCTTTGTGGCAGCAATATATGTGATAGTATTAATCCAAAAACTTAACACATATATTCTGCAAAAACCAAACACTATTAGGACTTTTTATTAGATTTGAGCAAAATACTGGGATAACATGACAGCTACAATTTTCTAAAGTAACATACCATCCACTCCATGCTTCAGTCCACATTAGAGGCTTGTAAGGCCTATTTGGAGTAAAAGTATCACAGTAGAAGCCATTGCATGTATTTATCTGTAGCAATGTGTAAAAAGATATTCAGAAATTATAGAAAATAGAATCAGAACAAGAAAAAGGAGAAGAACTTTCTATCACATCTATGAGGATGAAAGTGTCCAAACGATAAAAGGTAATCATCTAACTTAAATCAACTTCAGTGCTCCACGTTCATTGTTTTTGAGAAATGTGTGAAAGGCAAGATAAAACAATCAGGATGTAGAAGTTGGGAGATGTATCATCAATTATTTTATGAAGAAATTGATTATCCATTGCAACTGTTTCAATTAAGATTTTGAATCTAGAACATTACAAACATATCTGAAGTTCAGACTTACCAATAAAATCAGGAGCTTATGTATCAAGTCAGGAAATTGTTTCTAGAATCGATTACTTAGTTTGTAAAACTGAATCATATTTCTGGTTCCTATTTTAAAGAATATAGTCAAAATAATGAAGTCCATGATGCTCTGTCTAAGTTAAGGGAACCAAATCCTGACCGCATGTGAGACTTATGACAAAGAAAAACAGCAACCTGAATTAGTTCCCAAATTTTAATCAAGAAGATGACAAATAAAACAGATTCCAGACAAAATATAGTTGCTAGAAATAAATCCACAACATGGGCTGACAACAAATCAGTACATCCAGAAAGTGAATCAAACACAAGAAATACATGGCAAAAAAAAAAACAAGTTTATATTTGCTTGATTAAAAACTCCCCACCATTGGATCTGGGGCATCATCCTCCTTGCACATGACCCATGGTACACCTGTATTTAACCCAAGAGCCATTTCAGCAGCCCAATTGACATATGACTGACCAGCAGACCCAAATGCCCTACTTTCAGGCCCATACTCATTCTCAATCTGCACCCAATGAACTTCTGATCAGAAAATGGCAACAAAAAGATCATTCTAATCTCCTCGTGAAAGAAAGGGATAGGAGCAGAAATTTGACATTAAGCAAACAGAACATGCAAGGCACTATAGAAAATCTAACAGCCTTTCGTTAACTGCAAGATACATGCCTGTGAAAGTATGATTGGACCACCCTGGGAGGCAAAAAGTGATTCACTCTTCATCATCTCAACAATTTTTTGTGCAAAACCTTGCATAGCCATCTGCAAATATTGTCACACTTCAAAAGAAAATAAAATAGCCACCCTTTATTTTGAATTGTGGAAGCATTCAGAGTGACCATAGAAAGACATTCAAAAAACACTGGAGGTTAGAATGAAGAAAGGACCTTGAAGGGCTCATTATCTGTTCTGAAACTGATTCCTGGAACATACTTTAACCAGACTGGAAATCCTCTAAACAAATGGAGAAACAACAATAAGGTAGAAGTGAACATATCATGAATATGTTACAGGCGAAATCAAAGAAACAACTCTTCCAGAATCGTAGTAATACCCAAAATTCCACTCTGCACAGACATAAGGTCCAATTCGAAGGTGCACATACAGCCCCGCTCTCTGGACTGTCTTGACAAACCTCAGCAAATCATACCTGCCCTCAAAATTGTACTGCGAAAAAATACAAACCAAACAGTCCAGGAGACATCAGCAAACGCTAATAGCAGAAAAAACAAAACGAAAACTAAAGAACTGGTAAAGAAAGGTCATGGATTACAGCGCCCGGTGAAGGCTCGTGTCCATTCCAGAAGACATAGGTCTGTATAACATCCAAGCCTCCATCCTTCGCTTTCTGAACGAGTTCTTCCCACATCTGAGCCACGAAAACAACAATGTTCATCAAAAATTCACCCGAAAATTTCTCCTTTTTGTCACAAAACAAAAGCTAAAGATAATAAGAGGCCGAGAGGAGAACTTACCTCAGGCGTACTCCTAGGGTAGTGAATGGAACCAGAGATGAGGATCCTCCTCTGCCCATTGATGATGATGGCCTTCCTGTCATAGGTTACACCACATTGTGCCACTCGAAGGAGAAAAGCCAGCAGTTGCACCAGCAGCAGCAAAAAGGCTCGTATGGAATGTGGTGAGTTCTGGACTACCATGCTTAGTGGTAACCTCCTCCTTGTCTCGGATCTCACTCCCATCCTCCCCCCTCCTATTCCCTCTTTTTGCCCCTTCGAGGGGAGGGAGATGCTACCAGTGGAGGGAGAGTTGCGAGAACCACTGAACGGGGGAAGGAGGATATGGAATGAGTCACAAGACGGCAAGACAATCAGAAGAAAAAGGAGGTTGTGGGCTGGCCTTCCTAATCTGCCAAACAATCCCTCTGTCACATATACAGCCCAGAGTAATAGTATAGTTGACCGCCATTATTATACTCGAGGAAAAAGAACAAACAGGTGCCCGGCATCCCCTTAATTACATAACCTTAGTGTATACGGCACTGCAGACAAAACTGCCGCAGCTCATCATGCCATTGCCAACCCTATTTTTAGTTTTCTTCTTCTCCCACAAAAGATCCAAAGCTACGTATGGCTTGTAGTATAAGGGTTTGCTAATTTTGTTTGGCTAAATGTGGAATCTGATCCACTGTTCTAGTGGGCCATTACAACCTCTGACAAACGATAATGATCAATTATGATGATGAGCATTGAGCAGAAACAAAGAACAGCTCGAGTAGAGAAGGAATCAGCATCGGCGGCAATGATTCAAGCAACGGCTTGGGAACTTTAGCTGCGTTCTGGGAACAACCTGCGAATTCTCACAAGGCTTGTTTGTGGATTGCTCTTCTCTCGTCTGTTCCTAGGAAAGCTCTGGGGGAGTCAAGATCACGGCTCCACTTTATTTGCTCACCCCGTGACCATCGAGTGCAGACAAAAGGGGGGAACACAAGATCTGGAATCCTAAGTTTTGGGAACTGACGGGGCACGTAATAATGGCGGGATGCTTCTCCTGTCCCTCCAGCTTTGTCTTTGAGCTTTCCAAGAACTGCACAAACTAAGAGCTCATGTGAATATTTATCAAAATGTTTCACTTTAGATTACATAAAAATCTTTCTATAGTTACTTTTAAAGTTTCAAGTAAAAAATAAATATTGCAATTCTTTCTTTCAAAATCCACAAAAGAATCTCTTGTATAAATTTTCGATTAAATTGATTTGTTGTTGGTTACTAAAGTGTCATTCAATCAGCTTGGATCACTTATTCAATCAATCTAACTGATGATGGAAAAACATCTATTGATTAATCTATCACGCACCTTCTTTTGCTGGAGGACGGCTTGCAATCCTTACTCTTAAGCATGGCAATTAAGCTTTCAAGGCATTTCCAAACTTCCAGACGATCCACAGCATCGCCGGCGTTATGCATCAGAGCCTCCGCCACTTCTATTAAAGAATTACTTATGTGTCCCTTAAAAGAGTCACTTTTACGTGTATAAATATACCTTTGTAATTGACATTTGAGAATACAATCAAGTAAATTAATAACAATTGTTATTGAGTTCTCCTCCATTCTCTCTCTCTCTACAAAGATCTTTACCTTCATTCTCTCCAACAAAGTGGTATTAGAGCCAAGTTCGAAGTACTCAAGTGATGGCCAACAATGGAGTTTCTTCTTTTCATTTTCCCCATCTCACAAAGGAGAATTATGAGACATGGTGTTTAAGGATGAAAGCATTGCTTGGTTATAAAATGATTGGGAGATTGTAGATAGAGGTTATGAGAAGCCTCAAAATGAAGATAATTTATTCAAGCAGAGAAGGATTCTTTGTCAAAGACAAAGAAGAAGGATCAACAAGCCCTCACCCTCATCCATTAATGTTTGGATGATTTCATGTTCAAGAAGGTGGCCGATGCTACTACTTCAAAAGAAGCTTGGGAGATATTGGCAAAGACTCTTTAAGGTGTTGATAAAGTAAAGAAGGTCAAACTTCAATCACTAAAGCGTGATTTTGAAGCATTACAAATGAAAGAGTCAGAATCAATCATGGATTATTGTTCGCAGGTGAAGGCAATTGTCAATGAATTGAAGAGATATGGAGACAAGATAGAATATGTACGCATAGTGGAAAAGGTGCTTCACTCTTTAATTCCTAAATTTGATTATATAGTGTCATTGAAGAAACAAAAGATTTAGATTCAATTACTATTGAAGAATTGGAGGGCTCATTACAAACCCATGAAGAAAAGATGAAAAAAAGACAAGAAGAGTCTTTGGAGCAAGTTCTCAAAGTCAAGGCTACACTAGAAAATGATGAAAGTGACCACAATTGTTTTCAAGGTCATGGTCGAGGAAGAGGCCGTGGACGAGGAAGAGGACATGGACGGCCAAAATGGACCAAGTGAGGGAAAAAGAGACAACTTTAATCAAGAAAGAAGTCAATCATCACCTAGATACTATGGAAGAGCAAGAGGAAAAGGACAAGGCTATTATCCAACTTCAAATGGAAAGGTATGACAAGTCTAAAGTTAAATGTTACACTTGCCATAAAATGGATCATTATGCTTGGAAATGTCATAATTCTATTAATGATATTAAAGAAGAGGCTCATCTTGTTGCTAACAATCAAGAATTTGATGAGTCAGCTCTATTGCTACAAATTAAGGAAGAAGAAAAAGGCGATAACAATTTATGGTATTTGGATAATGGTGCAAGCAATCATATGTGTGGGTACAAAGATAAATTTATAGAGCTTAATGAGAAAGTAAAAGGTGTTGTTTCTTTTGGAGACTCCTCAAAAATTCATATTGAAAGGAAAGGTACTATTCTCATATCTTCAAGGATGGCGGTCATAAAATAATATCAGATGTTTACTTTGTGCCAAAATTAAGGAATAACATTATAAGCTTGGGTTGACTACTTGAAAAAGGTTGTGAGATTCTTATGAAGAACAACTATCTTTGGCTTAGAGATCAAAATGCTAATTTGCTTGCTAAGGTTGTTATGTCAAAGAACAGAATGTTTACTTTGAATATTAAGACAATTGAAGCAAAGTGTTTGAAGGCTAATGTGCAAGATGAAGCATGGCAAGCACATGAGATTCAGTCATTTGAACTTTGGAGCATTAAAGGCCATGGGAGAAAAGAATATGGTGAAAGATATGCCTTGATCAACCATCCAAATCATATATGTGAAGCATGTCTTCTTGGGAAACATGCTAGGAAGAGTTTTCCAAAAGAAACTACATTCAGAGCGACAATGCAACTGGAACTTGTGCATGTAGATGTCTGTGGACCGATCCATCCTTCTTCATTTGGTAAGAGTAAATATTTTTTGCTCTTTATTAATGATTTTAGCAGAAAAACTTGGGTTTATTTTCTTAAGAAAAAATCAGAAGCTTTTAATGCTTTCAAAAGTTTCAAGACTCTTGTTGAAAAAGCGAGTGGAAAAAATATCAAAGTTCTGAGGTCTGATCGAGGAGGCGAATTCACGTCCAAAGCGTTCAATAACTTATCTAATCGCTCTCCAACGTTGAATATTAAAGATCAAACTCCTCAAGAAGCATGGAATGGAAGAAAGCCAAATGTCAAACATTTACGAGTTTTTGGGAGCATTGCATATGCTCAAGTACCGTAACAAGAGAGGTCCAAGCTTGATGATCGAAGTGTCAAATATGTCTTTATTGGATATGATTTACATTCCAAAAGCTACAAGTTATACAACCCGAGTAATAATAAAGTGGTGATAAGTCGAGATGTTGAATTTGTTGAAGAAGCATATTGAAATTGGGAAGTTCAAAAAGAGAAAACTTATAATTTTCTTCCATACTGTGGAGAAGAAGAGGATGCTATAGTGCCAATACAAAATACAACTCAACCACCTACTTTCCATGAAGACCATCCAACTGAAACACCTCAAAAGATGAGAAGTTTGGAAGATATTTATGCTGAAACTCATGAAATTAATGCTTCTATGTGTTTTTTTTTTGTAGATTCAGAACCCCTGACCTTTGAAGAAGCAGTGAAAAATGAGGATCCTCTTGCTTACACCCACTTCACCACAGAGGTATTTTGTAACTAAATATATCTTGAGAGATTCTGGAAAGCAGAACCAGAATCAATATGCAGATAAATCTGACATAGTTTCTGTACTAAACAGGGTGAGGTGGAATTTAGAAGTGTTCTATATATACCTGGAATGGCACCTCTAAATAGCGAGGATATTGTAAATCCCAAGACAAAAAATATCCACTTGTACGTCAAGCGTGTTTTCATCTCTGATGATTTTGATGGTGAACTGGTGAGCTTAAAATAAATCATTTCTTGTTTGGAGATATATGTAGTTGTATTGTTTATAAACACTTAACAATTTATATACCTCAATGTGCTGATGATTAGTCCAAATTTTCAGTTTCCTCGGTACTTGAGTTTTGTAAAGGGTGTAGTTGATTCAAATGACCTTCCTCATGTCTTACGTGAGATCCTTCAAGAAAGTCAAATTGTAAGTTGTTTATTTTTGATAAATATCTCCTAGCTGCTGTTGACTACTATTGTTGCTGTTAACAGGTAAGAATTATGCGAAAGAGACTTGTCAGGAAGACATTTGACATGATTCAAGAATTATCTGAAGCAAAGACAAAGAGGTATCTAATTGTAATGGGCAGTACTTTCATTTACTTTTGCACCATTAGTCATATGTGTCTGTTGCAGGACTATAAGAAGTTTTGGGAGCAAAATTTTGGCAAGCTTATCAAATTGGGTTGTATTGAGGACTCTCGCAAGCAATCTGACAAGCGGTTGACACCTTTGCTGGGCTTTTACTCTTCCAAGAGTGAGGAAGAATTGATTAGTTTGGATCAATATGTTGAAAATATGAGTGAGAACCAAAAGGCTATATATTACTTGGCAACACTGGCGTAGCCAGTCTTAAAAGTGCCAAGTAATTTTTTATTTATTTTGTTAAATTGAAATTTAAAAAATTAAATAATTAGTTAAATCTTACTATTTTAGCCCAGTACAATTCAAAATCCTAATTACGCCATTGCTAGAGAAATTTATTGAAAAGGATATCGAAGTAAGTATTAATTTAAATATTATATTGTTTCCATATTGAATCTTCAAGCGCTCATGTTTGATCTACATGTATTGTATCTTGTGGAATCTATTGATGAAGTTGCCATACAGAATCTACAGACATACAAAGAAAAGAAGTTTGTCGACATTAGCAAAGAAGATCTAGAGTTAGGTCAGTTTTCTCTAATATCTATGTTTCATGGAGCAACTTATATTACTTCATATTTGTAGATTATCAACTCCATCCACGCATAGCTGATTGAAATATCCATTACAGGGGATGAGGATGAGGTAAAGGAAAGAGAAGAAAAGCAAGAGTACAATCTGCTGTGACTGCATGAAACAGCAGCTCGGTGACAAGGTAGCAAAAGTCCAGGTTTCTAAGAGGCTTAGTTCCTCACCTTGTGTACTTGTTTCTGGCAAGTTTGGCCGGTCAGCAAACATGGAAAGGTATTGTCCTTTGCTTAGTTCAATTATCTTACAAATCCTAGGTTGATTTAGATGTCGTCTTTTGTTTTTTTATTATTTGTGTGGATAAAATGGTTTCATCAAAAGAAATGTTTGCCTTTCGTAGACTTATGAAAGCACAGACGCTGGGTGATACATCAAGCTTGGAATTCATGAGTGGGAGAAGAATCTTGGAAATCAATCCTGATCACCCTATTGTAAACGATCGATTTAAATGTAAGATTTTTGATGGTCTTGTAAACAATGTGGGTTCACGACTTTGTAGACTCCATTGTTGACTGTTTATTTGATTGCAGGCTGCGTGCAAGAACGACCCAAGCAACACGGAAGCAAAGAGAACTGTGGATCTACTATATGACACAGCACTGATATCCAGTGGCTACACTGTAAGCCATCTCGAGCTCTTTCTTCACTTTCCTATTGTAAGTGCTGCTGTAATCTTTGCACTCACAGTACCTTCTCCGGGCCCCTAACATTTTGAGAGATCACGACTGCAGTTCGTCTGGTTGGAATGCGCCACTAGCTGCTAAGCTCTTGGGCGCCAGGTACCGACGGGATGGAGAGGGTTTGCCGGATTTATGGCATATGAATCCGTCAATTTTGGGGGCATTTGAGCTTATTTCGAATTCCAGGAGCTTCTCCAGCGTCGCAAAGACTGTCTCTTCCTCTGATGTGGACGAGGCGGAGGCTGTCTTTACTGATGCTGATGAAGATATCTCGATAAGTGGGGAGGTGCAGCCCTTGTTTCAGTTGAAGAATAATGACGTTAGCCGAGGCAAGGACAAGGTGAAAGGGGTTATTTCTGAGATTAAGCTGAACCGTCAGTTTCAGCACTCACAGAGGGAGATACAAGGAAAAGGTGCAGCTCTACGCCAGAGACAAATAAAGATGGAGACTGAAGCTTGGGAGGCCGCAGCAAAAGAGTATAAGGAGCTCTTGATGGAAATGTGCAAGAAAAAGCTAGCCCCCAATTTGCCATACGTCAAGTCCTTGTTCTTGAACTGGTTTGAACCATTCAGGGATGAGATAGCTATAGCTGCAGAGCAGGAAAGGTGTAAGGGTCAAACAAAGCTACCATATGCTCCCTTTTTCATTCTCCTTCCAGCAGATATGATGGCAATCATCACCATGAACAAGCTTATGAGTCTTCTAATGACGGGCAGTGGAGATGGGATTGTCCGCGTAGGTCCGGCTGAGCAAGAGGTGCTAATATCTTCTTATGCTATGTTTTCATATTTTTCATATTTATTCTGCATGGACTATCTTCTGCGTTTATGGTTCTTATGCTAAATTAATTACAGGAAATAGATATTTCCATTTTATTTATTTATTTATTTTTGTCCATTGACTATCTGCAATATTTATGGTTCTTATGCTAAATTAATCTCAAGAACTAGATGACCCTCGTCTGTTGCATATTCCTTCTGGAAAATTGGAATCCTAACCTGTTCAATTGGTTGTTGAACATATTGAGCATCTTATTTAATAAAACTAAATTATTAGCAAATCTTAGTTAATATAAGAGCATGGAGTATCAGTATCACTGAGGAAGAGTTCTAGGAATTGTTCTTCTTATTAAAGGCCCAGTCTTTTCTAAATAAACGTTTGTCATCATTTTGAAGCAATCATAAGATCATATTGCCTATTTTAAAAATTTCTTAACCTAGTCTCTGATCCTACAAAGGTTGAACATTCAAATCTTTCCATTTTTGACACAGTAAATTTCTATTCTATTTTATGCAAATAAAATAATTGCATTTACTTATCGACTATTAACTGGGCTTGGAAGAACTGAGACTAAAAATTTAGCAAGTTCCACAATCAGATTCCCCTATCATAGGGCATCACTTTAATTAATTTGTGTGGGACAAGTAGCCAACTGACTCTGCATTTCATCTTGCGGATATGCTAGTTTTTGGTACTTATAAATGAGACCGGAGCTTCAACCAGTCAAAAGTCTCAGCAAGAAATTCAAATTGATCTTAAGAAGAATGTGGTAGATATATATTTTTTTTAGCAAACTCAAACAAAAGCTTAATATTCAAAACGTATGATATGCAAAGAATTTATTTTGAAAAATAAATCACAGGAACCTAAAAAAAACCTGGCAATCCTCATAACCCCTTGACTGCTGCTGCTTAGGGGTGGGAAAAAATACCGAATTTTCGGTATACCGCACATACCATACCGATATTTACCGTCCATATCGAAAATTTTGATATACCGAAAATTTCGGTACGGTATAATACCGTACCGAATTTTTCGGTATCGGTATCGATATGAAATTATAATTTTTTGGTATTTCGGTATATACCGAAACACCTATTATATATCCTCTTATAAATTATTTATTATTTTTAAAATTGATATTGGGTACGGTATTTCGGTATGATCGGTATACCGAACATTTTTATACGATCGATATGATCAGTATGATCGGTCGGTTGGTCGGTATTTCGGTATGATCGGTATGATCGGTATACCGAACATTTTGATCGGTATGCATTTTATACTATACTGAAAATTCGGTATACCGAATTTTCGGTATACCGAAATTCCGGTATACCGAATTTTTGGTATGGTAACGGTATAGGTTTTTTTTATGCCGAAATTTTCGGTACGGTATACGATATCGTATGTAAAATTCGGTATACCGTACCGACCCAGCCCTACTGCTGCTACTCTTCCTTGTTGCGGCGCTTGTTGTTGCGGCGCTTCTTGTTGTTGCACTAGTTGTTGTTGTGCTTGTTGCAATTGTGCTTGCAGCTGTTGAACTTGCAGATTCGCTTGCACTTGTTGCAATTGAGCTTGCAGAACTTGAACTTGCATATCCGATAGCTGAAGTCGCACTTCCATATCTTGGATACGATTGGTCAAGTCTTGAATCACTTGCTGGAAACACTTCCGCTGCAAGTCTAGTTCATCACGCAGTTCTTGAATGCTTCTAGTGTCTGATCCTACAAAGGTTGAACATTCAAATCTTTCCATTTTTGACACAGTAAATTTGTATTCTATTTTATGCAAATAAAATAATTGCATTTACTTATCGACTATTTAGGGGTGGGAAAAAATACCGAATTTTCGGTATACCGCACATACCATACCGATATTTACCGTCCATACCGAAAATTTCGATATACCGAAAATTTCGGTACGGTATAATACCGTACCGAATTTTTCGGTATCGGTATCGGTATGAAATTATAATTTTTCGGTATTTCGGTATATACCGAAACACCTATTATATATCCTCTTATAAATTATTTATTATTTTTAAAATTGATATTGGGTACGGTATTTCGGTATGATCGGTATACCGAACATTTTTATACGATCGGTATGATCAGTATGATCGGTCGGTTGGTCGGTATTTCGGTATGATCGGTATGATCGGTATACCGAACATTTTGATCGGTATGCATTTTATACTATACTGAAAATTCGGTATACCGAATTTTCGGTATACCGAAATTCCGGTATACCGAATTTTCGGTATGGTAACGGTATAGGTTTTTTTTATGCCGAAATTTTCGGTACGGTATACGGTATCGTATGTAAAATTCAATATACCGTACCGACCCAGCCCTAGGTCTCAGCAAGAAATTCAAATTGATCTTAAGAAGAATGTGGTAGATATATTTTTTTTAGCAAACTCAAACAAAAGCTTAATATTCGAAACGTATGATATGCAAAGAATTTATTTTGAAAAATAAATCACAGGAACCTAAAAAAAACCTGGCAATCCTCATAACCCCTTGACTGCTGCTGCTTAGGGGTGGGAAAAAATACCAAATTTTCGGTATACCGCACATACCATACCGATATTTACCGTCCATATCGAAAATTTCGATATACCAAAAATTTCGGTACGGTATAATACCGTACCGAATTTTTCGGTATCGGTATCGGTATGAAATTATAATTTTTCGGTATTTCGGTATATACCGAAACACCTATTATATATCCTCTTATAAATTATTTATTATTTTTAAAATTGATATTGGGTACGGTATTTCGGTATGATCGGTATACCGAACATTTTTATACGATCGATATGATCAGTATGATCGGTCGGTTAGTCGGTATTTCGGTATGATCGGTATGATCGGTATACCGAACATTTTGATCGGTATGCATTTTATACTATACTGAAAATTCGGTATACCGAATTTTCGGTATACCAAAATTCCGGTATACCGAATTTTCGGTATGGTAACGGTATAGGTTTTTTTTATGCCGAAATTTTCGATACGGTATACGGTATCGTATGTAAAATTCGGTATACCGTACCGACCCAGCCCTACTGCTGCTACTCTTCCTTGTTGCGGCGCTTGTTGTTGCGGCGCTTCTTGTTGTTGCACTAGTTGTTGTTGTGCTTGTTGCAATTGTGCTTGCAGCTGTTGAACTTGCAGATTCGCTTGCACTTGTTGCAATTGAGCTTGCAGAACTTGAACTTGCATATCCGATAGCTGAAGTCGCACTTCCATATCTTGGATACGATTGGTCAAGTCTTGAATCACTTGCTGGAAACACTTCCGCTGCAAGTCTAGTTCATCACGCAGTTCTTGAATGCTTCTAGTGTCTGATCCTACAAAGGTTGAACATTCAAATCTTTCCATTTTTGACACAGTAAATTTGTATTCTATTTTATGCAAATAAAATAATTGCATTTACTTATCGACTATTTAGGGGTGGGAAAAAATACTGAATTTTCGGTATACCGCACATACCATACCGATATTTACCGTCCATACCGAAAATTTCGATATACCGAAAATTTCGGTACGGTATAATACCGTACCGAATTTTTCGGTATCGGTATCGGTATGAAATTATAATTTTTCGGTATTTCGGTATATACCGAAACACCTATTATATATCCTCTTATAAATTATTTATTATTTTTAAAATTGATATTGGGTACGGTATTTCGGTATGATCGGTATACCGAACATTTTTATACGATCGGTATGATCAGTATGATCGGTCGGGTCGGTATTTCGGTATGATCGGTATGATCGGTATACCGAACATTTTGATCGGTATGCATTTTATACTATACTGAAAATTCGGTATACCGAATTTTCGGTATACCGAAATTCCGGTATACCGAATTTTCGGTATGGTAACGGTATAGGTTTTTTTTATGCCAAAATTTTCGGTACGGTATACGGTATCGTATGTAAAATTCGGTATACCGTACCGACCCAGCCCTACTGCTGCTACTCTTCCTTGTTGCGGCGCTTGTTGTTGCGGCGCTTGTTGTTGCGGCGCTTCTTGTTGTTGCACTATTTGTTGTTGTGCTTGTTGCAATTGTGCTTGCAGCTGTTGAACTTGCAGATTCGCTTGCACTTGTTGCAATTGAGCTTGCAGAACTTGAACTTGCATATCCGATAGCTGAAGTCGCACTTCCATATCTTGGATACGATTGGTCAAGTCTTGAATCACTTGCTGGAAACACTTCCGCTGCAAGTCTAGTTCATCACGCAGTTCTTGAATGCTTCTAGTGTCTGATCCTACAAAGGTTGAACATTCAAATCTTTCCATTTTTGACACAGTAAATTTGTATTCTATTTTATGCAAATAAAATAATTGCATTTACTTATCGACTAAAAATAATCACCAGTACCTAGAATCCAGCATACAATGTACAAAACACAGTCCATTTTATAGCCAATATAATTGACAATATTTTACAAAGATGGATTCTTTAATGATATAAAATTTCTGTCACAGATTAACCTTTCAGTATGTAGATAATATCATGCATATGTATATAACCTTAAATTTATGTATTTGGAAATGCTAGATAAAGGATGGACAAGATCACAGGAATGGAGAATAGTCCAACATCTTTTCAATGTTAGTATCTCTGTGCATGAAGATAGAATACAGAATGCATTACTTCCAGTTAATGTACTTAGCTCCAGTCATAAAAAACATAAATTTAACAACAAAAAAAAGGAATTTTCTGAACTTAGCAAAAATGTGAGGGGGAAGGATTATACGAACATACGAGAAATGGACTGCCCGATTGCTTCCCAGTTTGTGGGTCCCAGCTAAGAATTTCACCAGCCTTGCTACCACTTATTACAAGATGTTGACCATCTGGTGACCATGAAATACAAAGGACCCAATTCTTATGACCTAAAATAGTGTAACAAGATTGTGTTACTAATTTTCAAATAAAAATTAAAGGTACTCAAGTTCCAAATAAATGAACACCTTCATTCAATTCTTTATGCAACCAACTTACAAATCAAGATTTCAAAGAAGATAATCGTCAAACAAAATAAAGATAAACAACCACAATTGTCATCTTCATTTATCCAGAAGGGCACCTAAGGTAATTGGACACTATTCCCTGTTTTGAATATATTTTTTTCATAGCAAATGTTTATGGCTTGAAATCTAAAAGGACATTGTACAAAAATTAAACCAAGATACAGCCAATGTCACAAGATGTTCTAGGTTCTGTCCATGGTTAAGGACTTCCTGTTTCAGGCACAAATAGAAGGATGCAAGCAGCATAGCGATATTAACTTCTTTTGGTACTAAATTTTCATAGTTGCATTATGTACATCAGATGAGGACACATAAACTAAGATGTCTCGCATCAAATATTAACCTGAGCAGGTGAACATAGGGGTCTGAGTACTAAGATCCCACAATCTTACAGTTGTATCACCCGAACCACTCGCCAAGTGTCGTCCGTCAGGGCTGAACGAAACAGATAGCACGGCTTCCGTATGACCTGAATAAAAAAAATAGCATGATTAGTGGTTAAGGTGTATGCAAGATAAGAGTAAGATAAAGGTAAGTTCTTAAGCAATTTCTTGTAACAAATATTTATGTCAAATAACGGCATATTGGCATGTTATAGGCACTATGGTTGACCTTTGTTAATGAAAGCATTCAAAATATGAGCATGATAGACTTAACCAAGAGAAATTTCAGTATAAAATATTAATCAGCGGTATCTAAATATTCAGCACGCTATGAAAAATCAATGAATCAGGTAGAAAGAACATGAGGATGGAAATTCAGATGGTGAACAAGCGATCAATTCCTGCCTGTATCGCATAATTGCACAGTATAAATGAGACATGATCATCCTTTTTTTATGGTGGTCTTTATTGAACACTGTTCAATTTTTCAGGATTGGCCAAAAAACTGTCAGAGCCTTACCTGGAGAAACCTTCAGATACTTCAAAAAAGAGAATAACTTCCCTTAGTTGTTAAACCAATAGATCAGGACAACAATAAGTTTTCACTGGTCCCGACAGAGTAAACACTCCTCCAAGTTCCCAATGAGAATTTCCTTTAAAAAAGTGTTTCTGACGAGGACATCAAGCGTATCCAAAGAGGATTGTTGTTTAATTTTTAACCATAAAATGACAAGTCAGTCACAAAAATTTGGGATTGGTTGTATGGACCTTATTCATCAAAAAGATCATATCAGTATAACCTGTATTCCAGAAAACTATACATAATCTGCAAGCAATCAGTTAAAAATCAGATCAAGAGATCAAGCATGGTTTTTCGTATTATTTGAACACTAATCCCATTTGCACCACAGCTTTCAAAAATTTGTTAAAGATTGGTAACAAACCAGCTATAGTTGCAGAGCATCGATTGACTGGCCGGATTCTGAATAAAGCTTGAGGTTGGTAAACTATTCGTAGTACCTTCTCCACAGAAACTACAAGAAAGTAAATTTTTAACGGAAAACTATTGATCACAAATTGTTCAAAAAAGAATGGCGAACATATTTACAAAGAAGCTTCTGCAGGTAAGAACTGAGTTGAACAACAAGCTCTTGGTCTGATATGTAAAATGCGTAAGGCATCTTTTCCACCTAATGAATAAAAAACAGAGTGAGTTTCCATGTCAGAGAATAGTTGAATAGGTTTTCAAAACACGATTATGTGACCAATGGAGGAAATCAACCAACAAATCCATAATGAAAATAACAAAGGTTGCATCTAAATCAAAGGTTGCTGCATTTTCAACATACATTATTTAGAAGTTTGTTGACTATTTACTGGAGTTGTGGTGGACCAACATTCTGAGGAAGATAAAGTGGAGCACCAAGAGGCTCTCCTTCAGGGTCAGTCAGAAGGCACATTACACTATTATTGTTGCTTACTTCTCTCTCAACATCCATCACTTCCATCTCTTAATAAAATCAGTATCAAAAGATTGTAACCTGGCAAAAGAAAGAAATCATTATCTCTTAAAATTCAATTACAATGAAACCTGACAAGTTTTTTTCCCAAGTAAAGAGAAAATTATGTTTTATTTTGGATGACACAAAGCCAGATTGAACCATTAAATTTGAAAAAATTTGGATGCAACAGTTAAACTCCATGAAACCATTCAATGTTCGACGAGTGTTTCTCGTGATTTGGATACCAATTAAGCCAAACGACTAGATCCCAGTTCATAAGTGGTAAAGTGCCAACGTCAATGTTGTGATAGTCTTATGTATTACTTTTATTATACCTAGGGGTGGGAAAAAATACCGAATTTTTGGTATACCGCAGATACCATACCGATATTTACCGTCCATATCGAAAATTTCGGTATACCGAAAATTTCGGTACGGTATAATACCGTACCGAATTTTTCGGTATCGGTATCGGTATGAAATTATTATTTTTCGATATTTCGGTATACCAACATTTTCGGTATAATACAGTACCGAAATTATCAGTAAACCAAAATTTTCAGTATTTTCGGTGTAATATACCGAAAATTTGGTATATTCGGTATACCGAAATTTTCGATATGGTAACGGTATAGATATTTTTATGCCAAAATTTTCGGTACGGTATATGGTATCGTATGCAAAATTTGGTATACCGTATCGACCCAGCCCTAATTATACCACATGTCAAGTTACAAATCATGTCTTTCACTACAAGGGGAAGACTCTTATCAGGCCGACGGAAGGATGATGGCGATAGCTGCGCCGGGATAGCACAGGGAACAGAGAAGGCGAATGGAGATGGAATCGAGCGCTCGCGGTGAAGAATGGAATTATCGGTCAGGACCGAAGGGTTATTTGCGAATTACCTCAAGTTTTGAAATAATCTCAACATTTTTTTAAAATGTGATAATAAACATATAAGGACATACAAAAAAAATGATAAATCTTAGTTAGCCTCATTGACTATCTCTGAGGGTGACCGATCTGATCCTATGAAAGTTTTCTATCGATCACGAAAGGGAAGTGCATGCAGTGGTCAACCCAGACGCCCAGTATCCTTTGATTGTGTTCCTCATTTGAAGAAAAATTCCTGCAAATACGTCATGGCCGAGGATCGAACCACAGATGCCTGAATGACAACCTAGATGTCCTATCGCGACACTATTGCCCTGGGGACCATACAAGGACATTATTTTGAGGCGTTTAATATTTATGCTCCTAGTCTACATTAAAATATATAATAATATAGGTTTTATATTAAGCAATGATAGACTGCATGAAAATCCAGTATGAAAATCCAACATGACATACACAAGGCATGGAGGTGGAACCCACTGCATGTAGGTGGGACCCAACTCCTTGTACTCGTATTTCACGATGACGGCGCCAACCCTCGCTGCATATTTCTTCGATGATAGAGAGATAATTACTTCTTCTTCTCCTCCGAGGACAAGAACAGGGACTTATTTCAAAGAGCATACATTATCTTTTTTAGGATTTTTCATATTTCAATTTCTATATGCAATATTAACAAAAAATTTTAAGAAAAATCTTACATTCATAGGTTTGATGAGCTATATATATATATATATATATATATATATTCACATGTACATTTATTTTTAAAAGGAATAGTATTTTTATAATTTTATATATTTAATCTTTATTTTCCTTCTTTTCCTTCAAACAAAGTAACACATATTATTAATGAACTTTCCTTCCTTTCCATACGAAGAACATAAATATTTTACTTCCCCTCTCTTTTCCTTCCTTTCCTTCCCTACCCTACCTCTTCCATTAATAATGAATCTTCTATCGCTCCATCCAAATAGAGCATAGGGGTTCACCACATGAACCCTAACTCAGTCAACATAGGAGTTATGCAGTATAATCCGGGACATAGCTAGGTTTTACGTGGAGTGTCAATTGCCAAGCCAACTTAACTAGTTGAGTTGTTGACCACTTGAGAAATCTTCCTAATAAAGATTGACCTTCCTCGAAAAGTGTTTGCAACAAAGGCTTACATCCCGATGAGTCTTCCCAACAAAAGAAGACCTCCCCCAAGGAGTATCTTCCGAACAAAGATTGACTACTTCCTGAAAAGTCTTTCCAACAAATGCATACCTCCTGAGTAGTCTTTCTATAACAAAGACCTACTTCCTAACGAATCTTTCTAACAAAGGTTAACCTCTCCCAAGGAGTCTTCCCAACAAAGTCCTACTTTCATAGGAGTCTTCCAAACAAATACCAACTCCCTCCGAGGAGTCTTCCTAATAAAAACAACCCTCTTCTGAGGAGTCTTCCCAATAAAGGTCTGTCTCTCAAGAAGTTTTTTCAATAAAGACCTACCTCCTGAGAAATTTCTCCAATAAAGATCGGCCTCCCGAGTAGTCTTTCTAATAAAAACTCATCTCAACTCAGCTCGATCATGTCAACCTCATCCATGTCAACCTCTTCAGCTCAACCACCTTAGGTTGGTCATGCCAACCTCTTTAGCTCGATCGCCTTAGCTCTTTAGCTCAACCATGTTAACCTCTTCAACTCGGCCATGCTGACCTCTTTAATTCGGCTGCCTCAACTCGGCCATATTGACCTCGATCTTAGGATCAATGACCTTAGCTCGTCTATGTCATCCTCTCAAGAGCGTAATAATGGCTAAATCTTCTGGACATGGGATGATGTGACATGCAGAGTGTAACGGGGGACACCTCCATACCTATGTGTGGCGTCCCATTGGTTAGGACGTAGTGGATGGACACCATGATACTAACCTCCCAAAACATGACGATGAAACGTCTCCATACCAATACATAGCGTCCCTTCAGGGTCTATCTCTCACTTAGAGAGAATGTATCAAGGCAAGTCATTTTTGTGGGTGAAGACACACATCAACCATTTCTTCAATCTTCTTGTTGTCCCCGGGGCAATGGTGCAACGGTAAGACATTCAGGTTGTGACTCAGGGACCTACGGTTCGATCCCCATCTACAGTGTATTTGTAGAAATTTTCCTCCAAATGGAAAACGTAATCAAAGGATCCGATTTACCCTGGTGGCCAATGGGAAATTTTTATGGGATCGGGTCGGTCACCCCAGGGAATGAGTGAGACTGACTGAGATTTATCATTTTTTTCAATCTTCTTGCTACTTTTCTACTGGCCATTTTTCTATCTTTAGACGTCTAACTTCAACTTTAGAGTGGTTGAATCAAGGTCTATTTTGATATCCATTTTAATTCTCATTGAATTTTATAGAGATTCACATAATTTATTCTTCACGTGATGATCGAGAGCTCTCCAACTTAGGAAGATCATCTACCGATGATCCTCCCCTCCCAATCTCAGGTTGGTGTACATATTTCCAGACGTGGTCATCTGAGTCTTACATTGACTCCATGCGGTCTATCCAAGACGAGCCACGTTGACCGTTCAGATTAATCACATGCCAAAGCTACCCTCACTTGGCATGTGATTATTGCTTGCTTAATTACTTTTCTGACGATTTGGGAAAATAACTGGCTCGTCGCCACTTTTTTTTTTGTGATTTTTGATTATTTTGACCTCTTATTTCCTCAGAAATGGGAGAAACGCACGCACTGAGCTCAGAATGATCAGCCGTATTAATTATATTGCAATTGAGAAATGTCTACCGTAGCAACGTCAGTTGCTGTTTATTCAGTGGTAAACTGAAAATTGATCACTTACGTTACGTAGAGACTTGGACGACGGCTTAGCTTATGGATTTGAACATTAACAAATTAGACACGTATATACCTGAAGACAAAATTTCTAATCAGCAGCTCTTCGACTCAACCGCCTCAACCAGCGTCAAGTGTCGATCCCCAACACGACCATTCTACAGATTGAGACAAGTATCAGGAAATCGTGGAAACTGGTACTGAAACTGATTGCCACCGGTCCTGCATCTGCTTCCTTCACTATCGCTGCTCGTGTCCTTGAATAGTCCTCTCAACCTTTTACCCGTCCGGCCTTCTTATTGATTATATTTTATCAATCCGACACTCAATATCTAACTTGCAGTGTTTTGTTTAGGCAACGCGAGGCGCACTTCTCAGCTCCAAAATGAACAGCAGTGGCAGACTTGTGGACTCTCCATCTCCCCAAGTGAAGCAGTAATATAATCTCTCTCACAAAGATTTGACAGAGTGGAGGAATGATCTAACTTTTAAGAAAGATAAGAACATGTTACCTCAACCAATCATGCTCGCTCCCGTGGATTACAGCATTGATTAACGATTGATTATAAACACCATTCATCTATATGTCGCACCAACTCTGCCCTTTTCCCACTCGATCATGGAACATAACCTCTACCTACGTAATTACTCCACTTTTAACTTTAATTCTCTTATATAAAGACCCAACAAATACTTGCACCATTAAATTCCTTTCTCCCTCTCTATTGCTCGATCTGTGATCTCAGATGAAACAGAGGTGATATTGTAGCGGGAGGAGGGAGATTGAATATGGAGGAGAAGGCCTCAACTAGCCCAAGGATAAGGCTGTTCGGGGTCCATGTGTCGGAGAACGACAGTGTCTCCGGCGAGGAGAGCAGTCCCACCTCGGCGGCGGCCAGCGAGGGGAGGAAGTACGAGTGCCAGTACTGCTTCCGCGAGTTCGCCAACTCGCAGGCTTTGGGCGGTCACCAGAATGCGCACAAGAAGGAGAGGCAACACCTGAAGCGCCTCCAGCTGCGGCAGCAGCACCTTGCTGCCTCCGGCCGCCGCTCGCCTCCCGCGGCCGGGAACTACTACTGCCAGAGCATCGCCGCGGCCTTCGGGATACCGCCTCCTCCGCAGCCGGTGGAACCCTCGGCCAACTGGGCCTACTACGCCAACTGCGCGACCTCGCCGGTTCATCACCTGTCGCGCGGCTGCCTCGTGCCGCGCTCTTTGCCTGCTAACTGCGCGTACGCCGGTGACGGCGGCGGTAGGTTGTACAGGGACGGCTGCGTGATAGAAGGGTCCGCCGCTTTCGCCACGTCGACGCCGGAGGAGGAATCGGCGGAGGACGCGTACGGGTTGAACCTGCGACTCAGCCTTGCCCCTGCCGGTTCATGATCCAAATTCATCAACTCCTTCGAGCAAATCATATACCTTTATATATGGTGAATTTTATCGTAACATTTCTGATGAATTCTGTAAATTTGCGACTTCTGAAAAAATCCCATCATGTCAAGTTTCACTCAATAATTTCTCGAACAGAGTTCTTTCTAGTGCGACAGCGAGGAATTATTTATTATCAGGAATCAAAAAGGCACATCAAGAATCCCAACTTTGATCATGATTTTGTTTGCTTCTCAAAAGTTTGTGAAGACTCAGTCTGAACAGATGCGCAAGGAAAAATCCCCTGGAATAGGTCATCTTTGAGATGCGTATCTCTTAATTAGTTTAATACTTTATGACCTCTTGTTCATATATAGGTAGCTGTTTTCTTGCTGAGTTAGGTTTAAGATCTGCATGATGTATCATGTAGGGAAGAGGTTTGGCTAATTTGTACTTATTAATAACTCAGTCAAAATTCAATGCAGCTAGGACATCTTTATATATATGAACCAGCCATCACCTTCATACACAGGGCCCTTGACCCCTTCAACTTACAACTTTCAAATTATATATATATATATATAGTAGTCTGCCTATATATTTCCTCAGTTGCTATAGCTTCCATAATCTATATCGATCATGGTTAGAACACGAAACTCTCGCTTTAGAAAGACTCAAAGTCCGGAAGAGAGTTTATTTTGCAATATCATACAATAACAATAATGAAATAGTTCAATCAAAAGTTTGTCTCTTTCTCAGTTGAAATAAAACGAGTGATATAGTTCAATAAAGTTTGTTCAGTTTCGTGCATGTGTTAAGCATAATAGCTAGCCTTCCAAAGAAGCCAGGATCAAACTCTCATTTGGACTATGACCGGAGGAAGAGAAAGAGACTAAAGAGAAGTGACCGGGTCCAAGAGACATCCATACTAACCAAAAGAAAACAAATGAAGACTTTCTTGATAGTTGAGCTCCCGACTCATGAGAATAGTTGACAACAGTGGTGAGATTTGAAGAAGATCAAAAGAATCCAATTCAGCCTACCAATCTGTGCTTTGGAAGGACTCGCACACGCCGTTCCGGCCACTAGGAACGGGTATTTCATTTATTCTTTTCATACGGAGATCAAGGTAAACGAGATGCGTCAATCCTTCAAGAGAATGTAAACGATCTGGTTTGTTACCACTCCACAATCGTGTCTAGAAAATTGTTTATCAAAAAAATTAAAACCCTAAAAAGATCAAACCCTTTACCTCGGCATGGGTGCAAATTAGTCATGCTACTTGTCAATCAAGAGCTTGTGACATATGATTTGTTGGAGGAAACAAGGCTACTCCGAAGCTTGTATCGTTGTTAATTTTCCACGAACAACCATGTAAAAAATGCTGCAGGTTGTCTTGATAGGATATCTGAATTAGCCACATATTGGGTATTTCTAGGGCATCGATCATAATCGTTCCAGTGACTTGGCTCATTTTAGGCATGACTTATGCTATTGTACAAGTTATTTTGGTGCATATGTAAGGTTGATCCTCTCCACTGTGATTGAGGAAGTGTCTGCCACAATAATTTCTTCTATGATGATAGTCAAAGGATATTGATGGTGAGATAAGTGCTGCTAGCTTGTATGATTTGGTGACTTCATACCAATACCATGTGATATATAACTGGTGTCAACCTAACTATTTTACTTTTCTTATTTCTTATTCAATATTCTCTGGTCGATTTGTTATAGTTTTATTTTATTTGATGTATTCACATTGGTTAATCTAGGATAGGGGCAAGCATATTTTCCACTGATGTAGAATAGAATAAGTGAACATAGCAAAATTTTCTAAATTTCTAATGTATTATTATTTTTATATTTTTGTTTCTTTCATGTACGAAGTGTACAAGAATATAATTGTGCACAATCTGAATGGTTATAATACATTTTGATGATTCTTCTGGGAAAAATCAATCGTCAGGTCATTTGAGGAGAATATGGGTGCTTATGATCCTTCAGAAGCAACAACATCATGTATATATAGATTCTACAAAAGATTCAAAGAGCACTGTAGAGATTAAAATTAAAACATTAGATTCTTATACTTTGCGAGTAGACAAGTCTGTAAGTACAATTTAATTATGTTCATTAAGTAATTAAATTGCTTACTTTATCCAAAAGCACTTTGTTCCTTTAGCCCAGTGAATCCTATGTTTATTACTTTGTAACTGGAATGTGTTATATATCTTGCAATGAATAAAAGTTGTCCTACCTTAAATGAATAGCTCTCACTAATTCTTCAATTCTAAGTTATAGCTTTGCAACGGTATGATATTGTCCATTTTGAATCTAAATAATTTTATTTTTGAATTGTACTCAAGAGGTTAATTAGGTCTCATACCAATAGAGATATCTCAATATTCTTATAACTTAAGATTTTTTTATATATTTTCAATGTGATATTTTTATTGTACCCCAACAGTCCCTGATCATAAGTCAAGACTATATTTACATCAGTTCACTATAACAAGATTTGTTATTTAATAGCCATTCAATATCATACAGTGGCCATTTCTGTCACTTCCATCTTATGTCCGTCTGACTTCCGGCATGTGCATGTGTAGTTAATTTTTGGTTATCTATCAAGTCTTTTAGCATCAAATACTTATGACTATACGCACAAAGCAGCACATATATAGATGTAGAATCCAAATTTGCATTTATCATTTATCTCCTTGTAAAGCAAGGTGCCAAGATGCATATATAAAACTTTGGAGTAGGATCTTAAAAAACCCTCGGTGGCCAAAACTTTCATATCTCCAAATTGTTTGCTTGGGTGTTTTGCTAGTGGTTGATGGAGGCTTTGAACTCATGCATGCTATTGAGCCATATTCATGTTGACTGGTTTCAAGCATTTTTTTTTCTTTGGTTATTCCTGTGCTCCTTTCTGAAGTGAATATGCTTCAATGATCGACTGGTCCCTTGTGTTATTTTGATTAGTGTCTGAACTGAAACTGTTATGTATTGTTGGCATAGTCTGCGCCAGTAATTTGCCAATCATCTATGGTGATCATCCTGCATTGAAATGCTGACTTATGATCTCCAACTCAGAACCTGTCATTAATGAGAAAGACAAATGCTGTCATGTCATCTAGTTTTATATCACTTAATTTGCAGAAGGTTGTGAAATCATGTAAATTTTTTACTCGTTACAATATAGGCAATGTGGCAGTTTTTATCTCTGGAACCTATGCTAGTTTATTTTTTTTATACGTATTACAATTTTTTTACTTTTCCCTTCCTACAGAAATGGATATACTTAAAATAATGTAATTGTAAAATGCTAATGCACAGATATGCAATTGCAAAAATCTAAGAAGCGAATCTTTATATTTGAAGCTTCTTGACTGGACAGCCTCATATTTTAAGGTTTCAGTGTTCGTATTTCTTTGTGTAAAGGTTTCCTGTTACAGTAACATAATGGCACTTATCGATTATTTCCTTTGAATTTTTTTGGGACTACTCATTAATAGTAAGGAACAGTTGGATGATTACCAAACACGCCTATTGAACATGCACTGTTTATGGGCTTGATCAGTTCCTTAACATGGTTGATTAAGATGTCGAAGATGATCACCCCTTGCATCTGGTCGTTGGAGAGCCACAACAATTTGCTTTCATTCCCATCAACTGGTCATATGGAAAACGATGGTGCACCAGGTGAGTTGATGCTGTAAAAATTTTATTAGAATTAGTAGGTCAACAATTCAAACTGGCAATTGAAGCAACAATTAGCCGGTTCAACCAGCGCGTCAAGTGTCAAATCTCCAATACGACCATTCAACAGATTGAGACAAGTATCAGGAAATCGTGGAAACGGGTACTGAAGCGTATTGCCACCAGTCCTGCAACTACTTCCTTCACTATCGCGCTGCTCGTGTCCTTGAATAGTCTTCTCAACCTTTTCCCCATCCGGCCTTCTTATTGATTTTATCAATCCGACACTCAATATCTAACTTGCAGTGTTTTGTTTAGGCAAAGAGAGGCGCACTTTTCAGCTCCAAAATGAACAGCAGTTGCAGACTCGTGGACTCTCCGTCTCTCCCAGTAAAGCAGTAATCTCTCTAACAAAGATTTGACAAAGAGGAGGAATTATCTAACTTTTAAGATAAGGACAAGTCACCTCAACCAATCATGCTCGCTCCCGTGGATTACAGCATTGATTAACGATTAATTATAAACATCATCCATCACTATGTCACACCAACTCTGCCCTTTAATTTCCCACTCGATCATGGAACTTAACCTCTACCTACGTAATTTACTCCACTTTTAACTTTAATTCTCTTATATAAAGACCCAACAAGTACTTGCATAGCACCATTAAATTCCTTTCTAGCTCCCTCTCTTTTGCTCTGTGATATCGGAAAACGGAGGTGATATTGTAGCGGGAGGGAGATTGAATATGGAGGAGAAGACCGCAACGAGCCCAAGAATCAGGCTGTTCGGGATCCATGTGTCGGAGAACGACAGCGTCTCCGGGGAGGATAGCAGCCCCACCTCGGCAGCGGCCAGCGAGGGTAGGAAGTTCGAGTGTCAGTACTGCTTCCGCGAGTTCGCCAATTCGCAGGCTTTGGGCGGCCACCAGAATGCGCACAAGAAGGAGCGGCAGCACCTGAAGCGCCTCCAGCTGCGGCAGCAGCACCTCGCTGCCTCCGGCCGCCGCTCGCCTCCCGCGGCCGGGAACTACTACCGCCAGAGTATCGCCGCGGCCTTCGGGCCACCGCCTCCGCTGCAGCCGGTGGGACCCTCGGCCAACTGGAACTTCTACGCCAACCGCGCGACCTCGCCAGTTCATCACCTGCGGCACGGCTGCCTCGTGCCGCGCTCCTTGCCTGCTAACTGCGCGTACGCCGGTGACGGCGGCGGTAGGTTGTACAGGGACGTCCGCGCGATCGAAGGGTCCGCCGCCTTCGCCACGTCGACGCCGGAGGAGGAAGCGACGGAGGACGCGTACGGGTTGAACCTGCGCCTCAGCCTTGCGCCTGCCGGTTCATGATCCGAATTCATCAACTCCTTCGAGCAAATCATATATATAGCTTTATATATGGTGAATTTTATCGTGCCAGTTCTGATGAATTCTGTATATTTGCGACTTCATGAAAAAATCCCATCATGTCAAGTTTCATCACTCAGTAATTCCTCGAACAGAGTTGATCAGGAATCAAAAAGGCACATCAAGGAATCTCAAATTTGATCATGATTTTGTTTGCTTCTCAAAAGTTTGTGAAGACTCAGTCCGAACAGACATGCGCAGGGGAAATCCCCTGGATTAGGTCATCTTTGAGATGCGTATCTCTTAGTTTAATACTTTATGGCCTCTTGTTCTCATACGTTGTTGTTTTCTTGCTGAGTTAGGTTTACGAAGATCTGCATCATGCTGGGAATTGATTTGCCTAATTTGTACTTATTAATAACGCAGCCAAAATTCAACGCAGAACAGTATAAAGATGTTTGGATAAAGATGCATGTTTGGACATTTTTAGCAGTGTTTATAAAATATAAAGCAGGGCAGCCAAATGCTGTACATTGTGAAGAATAACCTCCTATAAATTGGCAGTCATCACCTTTACACAGGACCCCTTTGTCCCATCCAACATACGCAAGTTTCATGTGTTTAAATTATGGTGAACGGATTAAGTAGATAAGTTTCAAAAACAAAAAGTCTGCCTATGTTTCCTCTGTTGCTATAGCTTCCATATTCTATATCATGGTAATATTTTCTTGCAGGATACCACCAGCCATGAGCAAGAAGCCAAACAATGACATCAGATGTACTTAATTGTGTTTTAATGAAAATTTCATTACAAATCTTCATCCATAAAAGACAAAAAAGGAAGCCTAAATTTTGTAAATTATCAAAGAAAAGAATATATTTTTAAAATAGGTATTAAAAGAGTGCATATATACCCAAAGTACACTTATTCAAAAGGCAATTTACCACTCTGACGAAGGGACAAAAGGCGAACCATGAGATGTTAAGAAATCCGACAAAATGATGAGGTGGGCCTACATCAAAGGAGGCATAGACAGAGTCGGCAGTGAAATTAATCCAAAGATAGAGATGAAGGATCAAAGGTTATCATCGACCAAGATTGAGAACTCAGATATGAAACAAAATATTCTTTTGATTAATTTTTACCTTTAATTTTTTTTAAGAATTATTTTTTAAAAATAATTATTTAAAATTTTAGAGAAGCTCACTGGATTTTTAAATAAAATAGATTATTATTTTATAAAAGACTAATATTTATTACTGATTTATGAAAATGATTAATTAAGATATCATCTTTTAATTAATTAATCTAATCTATAAAACTCTAGCCTGACTTGTAAAATGCCTAGCTATTGGATGGTGGGACTTGATGGGCCCAGAATTAAATGACTTAAAATGTCTGAATATTAAATTAAGGGAAGCAACAGAAGGAAGATAAGAAAGAAACAAGAAGGTTAGAGTTTGAGTCAAAAGGAGGTTGTTTAATTTGTCTCCACATCCACAATTAATCATGCACGCATCTCGATTTTTGGTAAGTCATCGGAAGAGGAGACGGATTAAAATGGTTGATGTAGTCGATGACACACAAACTAGCTAGCTAGAGCATGGGCCTCTTCCATCTCTACTTTCCATGCATGCACAGTGATGGTAGCCTTTCACCTAACGATGCCACACAGATTTCAGAAAAATAAAACGTGGATATATAGATTTTAGAAAATAAAATAAATATTTATAATTTAATCATCAGGAGTGTAAGACAATTAGAACATCCCATCAAACAGATGCCCATTCAAAGAACAACCCTCGCACCCTAATACTTAAACATGAAATATTGATGCAAATGAAAAGTAGAAGTATATATCTCTGAGATAAATAGGCTACTTGTCGCATGTGTTGACTATTTTATTAATATGTTTAATTGTATTCGATTATTTAATTTTTTTTTCAGACTCAAATACTTTTCTCTGATAATAAAAAGTTTTATTTTCATTACTTAATTATTCTTCAATAAAAGCACATCCTTCTGCCTCTCAAACATCCTTCTCTTAATTATGGCTGCTTGGTGAGAAATATAACAGCGGCGCTGCTGCAGTTGCAACCGCCGTGAAACCAAAAAGAAAATTAAATACCACTTTAATTTTGTTCCCTTCTCCACTAACATTTTACTTGTTCACTAATCTTTCACTTTTGTTCCGTCCGTTCTCCACTAACAAAGGAAGTTACTAAAAACTATCAAAAAAGCATGAGAGACATGAGTCACATACTCGTGAATGGTTGTTTGGCAACAGGAACCAGAATATAGAATCAATGTCAAAAACTAGTAAGAAAGATTTGAACATCAAATATATGATTTTTTTTAAAACTCTTACCAAAATTACGAGCGGAGAACCTTGTATCCATTAATCGGTGAAGACAAGATACAGTCGCAGCCGCTAAAAGTCCAATTCCAATGGAAAAAATAAGGCATAAGCGACCATGACATGAGAGCCTTTTCTTCATTGCTCGCCATAATTATTTTGTCTTCCAGAATCCTGAGGAGACCCCTGCGGCTAATATCGAGGAGACGGATAGCTTCCTGCTCCTCCTGCACCATGAGGTATTCTTCCATGAAGCAGCGGCAGTAGATCTGACAAACGATCGCATCGAGCACTTCGAGCTCTGACTCGAAGCTCGCCCGGACATCAAAAGGTGCCGCTTGAAGAGCAGAATGTTTGTTGAGATCCCAGATCTTCTCGAAGAGGAGTTGAAAGTCGACATTGCGGTCTCCAAGTGCGGCGGCGGCGGCGTACCTATATATCGAAGATCTCTTTCTCCCCGTCGGCGGAGAAATTGTCAGCGAACTCTTTGTTGTTGGCTTCGTTCTCCCAACTGGCGAGGGCGATGAGCGATGTGATCATTTCTTCGGCCATGGATGTGGATCGGAAACGGTGGCTCCGGCGACTGTTCGGAGGTGGTGCGGGGGAGAGAATACGAGCAGAGCCTGAGAAAGGAATACCGTTTTTAAAGAGACTGATGTGATTAAGCAACAATGACGATCGTCTTCAAGTCCAAGAAGAAGATGTTCTGATGAATGGTGAATGATCACCCCGCGCAGGTGGAGGTAAAATTTTAATTTAATTTAAATTTTTTTACTTTTAAAATCTAGATAGTAACTAAAATATATATAAATACTAGTTAATAGCTAATTTTGAATGCTTTCCTAAATATAGATAGTAATTAAAATATATAAATACTAGCTAATTTTGAATACTTTGCCACTGAAGATCAAAGGTAAATCTAGATAGTAATTAAAATATACAAATACTAGCTAATTGCTAATTTTGAATTCCTTATACTTAAAAATCAAAATGTATATCTGTATTATTAAAACAATTAATTTTACTGTTTCTGCATTTGACGTATCAGCATAAAAAAAATACATATATACAATTGACTCACTTTTTCTTTTTAGCTTTATAGTGATAGAAACTCGTGAATGGAGTGCATAAGAATACGTTTGTAATGAGGAAATTAATAATGATTTTCAAAAAGATTGATCATTAATCACATCTACATTAATTCCCAACCAACTTATCATGCCAATGTGAAATTGTTTGCGTAACAACATAAGCACTAGGAATTTTATAATTGATTCGTTTAGTTGGTTAGAAACAATACATTTTTATGTTGTTTGTAATGATATATAAACTCCTTTAGTGTCACTAATTAGAATTTTATAAACACTATTTGTTTGAAATAAATGTATGGATGTGACCTATGTGTTACCCAATAGCTCTAGTGGTAATTTGCTATGACTTTGATTTGCCCATTAGTAACTGTTAGTCGACTAACAGTTAGTAATGGACTGGCCCAGCTGAATGAAGCACAAACATAAACATAGCCCATCGAAAGCAAAAGGTACTTTCTCGTCTGATAAGCTTCTCGATGCCTTTAATTTGTATCATCTGCTAGGGTACGAATGAATATATAATCGAATAAAAGAAACTGAGAAGATGTCTACCACACTTAATTCGAACCGATCATTCGTTTAGAAACAGCACTACTTAGACATTTAGACCATAATGATTTCATGCTACCTTTAAAATATTGAATTATCATGCAGAATCAAAACCATAAATAACATTCTGCCTTTTTCTCTCTCTACTTAATTATGAAATCCAATAGTTTCACCTTATGTAAATTGCATGAATTAACCTTTTTACAGATAAACATTCACGAACAAGCTTTTGCTGGGACTGGGATCTGCATATAAATTCTGCAGAAAATCATACCAATGTCCATGTCCCTGGTTCCTCAAGCCACATGAAACAACATGCAGCAGCATCTCAATAGATTTGTACGTTTAGGAAAAAGACTTAAACTGATATGCAGAAGTTAAAACATAATGACCCAACAAAATATATGATGTTAAACATGAATCTAATTAATTTGACTGATATAAACAAAAGGACTAGATAAATTGGCATCAACTTGACGAGAAGATTGTTTCCGCAGGCAGGCTTATTAGCCTACCGTCATTTTGATACCTAAAAGTGGGGAATGGGATATTAGAGCTCAACAGAATACAAAGAGCAGCCATTGCCCATAAACATCCATGACAGTGGAGAATGGGATATTAAAGAAACATCGATCGCCTCGCCTAATCAAGTCTGTTTCTAATGTACTTTGCTTCCAATTACTTCATATCCCAAATCTGGCCGGCGCAGGCGAAACTTGTGACTTCCATACATTACAGTCAACCATGTTTAGATCCAAGAGATCAAAGCATGCATTCTCAATCAACTGCGTCTGATAATTAATTTCTGACCTTTGAGGACACCTTTTGTTTCCTGAATTTATTCATGCACCCAATTAATCAAGGTGCAGAGACCAAAGCAAAGCTAGCTGCATGCATGCACCGATATATGCACGAATGCCACACACACGGACAGCAGTGCTAATCTCATCTTAATTGTGGTAGATCTACCTGCAGCCTGCAGCCAGCCAAGGAATACCCTTCAACTTCAAGCTGCAAAGGTTCTCATCCCAGGCCCCACCTTAATTGTGGTGAAGGGATTTGCACGGCAGGAATTGATGTTATCGCTGGACCTTCGAAGCAAGCTCCCCTGCAGCCAGCCGTGGGGGCAATACCCTTCAACTTCAAGCTTCAGCTGTTCTGCATTCAGCAGCTTAATTAAAACATGAATATTCATTAATATAGCCATCCTGGCACCCCCCAATATTAAGTTCTCTCAGTCACAATTCAAATTCATGGTTGGTTGAGGCATTGATACCTGCATGCATATGATGGTACCGCTCTGCTCCATGCCCATTTAATCTGTTATATAGAATCGGGACCAAATTTCAATATTTTGTGCGTGATCAAGGGCAAACATTCTGATCAGGAGAACTCCAGGTGACTGGTAGAGATATGATCAGTGATCGAGCATATATATATATAATTAATCAACCAAGGCCAGACCTGCTGATACCCCCTGCAGTCCTCGGGCACCTTGCCAGACCATTTAGGTCATGTTACCATGCATCAGATGGATTATCATCCATGCTCCTTGTTTTTGGATTTACTAAAACGCACCTCTGCTTAATTTAGTTTGTTTGCAGAATCAAGGTGATGAATCAGAATGGGGAGGGCCGAGGGCCGGCCGTGGTTGGAGCGCCTCCAGCAAACGCGCTCGGCATTTATTCCCCCGGTCATTAATTCTTTGTACTGTGGTCCGACGTGCCTCGCCATCAAACCGCATCCGTTTTATTGATTTTTTCCATTATGATTCGTGTCGCAGTTTAACTCAAATATGATGAGATCGTTCATTACGATGGGACAGGCCACGACGAAGGCCTGGTGTAGCAGCAGATATTGCGGCAGTAATTGGCGCATTCATTGGCTGAGCTGGAAACAGGTGAATTATTTATGCACAATATATAATTTTATATATTGTCTGATCAACGATTATAGTATTAAAAATTGGAGATCGATGCGGAGCTGAGACGAAGTCAAAGTGACAAAAGGAGTCCGGCTCTCGATGAAGGTGCTGATGAATTAATTGTGTTTGCGTGTGTGCTTGCTTAATGAATGCCTGAGACAAAGGCGAGGAGACACGAAGAAGACGAGCAGAAGGAGCCAAAGGCGGCAGAACAAAAGCCAAGGCGAGACTGTGCGTCGAAAGCTAGCACCTTTTTTCTAGCCCTCGCAAAGTGATTCCTGCCCTTCTTGTGTTGGCCTCTTCTGTCATATTCTGACCTCGTTGGGACTGCAGAATAATGGTGAACAAATTGTTAAGGACTACTGCACGTTCCTGAAGCCTGATTCAACTTTTTCAAGCCTGTGCCGCTTTGGATTCTGCCGCTGCTGATTGATGTGCGTGGTTATAAATAGTATGTGATCAGTTGTGTTTACGGACAGGTTCAAACTTTTCAGAGTCGCTTACATATATATAGTGTCACAATACCCTCTAATATTGAACAATTTCCTTAAAAATACTCTTAGAAATGTTTCTATCTAGAAAGTAAATTATCTATCTTATTGTTTTATATTATAAGATAGATTATTCATTTGTTTAAAAGCTTAAATTAAAATTTTAAAAAGTAATTTAATATTAATACAATTTTAAAAAACATTATAGGATAAATTATTAAAGTAAAGTGCATTTTAAAAATTACTTAATTCTTAATGTTTTATAAATATGGATTGGGATATAAATTAGTAAATATATTAAGATGTCCCGACCACCACCTATTAAAGGCCTGTTTTGTGTTTATCTATTGATGTCAATTGTTAGTCAAACTTGATGAACTCATTCTATCTAAGTTTGCTCTACTTGCCATATTCTAGATAACCTTTATTCTTTTTTTCTGAGTAAACCTTCAGCAACTTCTACCTCTCTTGATATGCTCCATTATTTATTACCGTCAATAAGTATAGCAAATTTTTAACTACATGTGTTTCAGAGTCCATAGAACACTTAAATAGTTATAGAATGCTCCACTAATTTATTGACGGATGTATCACCATATTGTCATTTAAAATGCCACCAATTAATTTTGACCATCACGGAATTAAATGCGTATTTAAAATGCCACCAATCAAATTCCATCAAACTTAAAGTTATTTCAAAATCTATTCATAAAGTAAAACTACTCTTGCGTTCGACCACCCTAAATTAAAAGACCTTGATATAAATCTTGTCCAACATCATAAAGCAAATTTGATGCCTCCCAAAAATTTAACTCAGTCGATGGAAACATGAATGCTTCGAATTTAATTAGTTCAACTGTCCCAAAAGGACAGGATATGCGAAAAAAAATATGCGGATGGGATTCGAATTTGTCACATTATGAGGACATATAAAACACCTCTTTTTTTAATTTTATTTTCCAGAAAGCCGGGGAAAAATAGCACACTCAACACCTAGTCATAAGAACACACTTCCAGCTGTTTAATTAATTGGCTTTATTAGCATGGACCATGGAGCCATGTTTGCGGTTCACACGCCATTTTGTCTTAATTCCTACTTGACACGCCCCCAAACGTATGCAGCGCACTGCCAAGCTAAGACGACAGCGCTCCGCCATCGATGGCGACGTCGTACCAGGGGCATTTATGAAATAAACGCGCATATCATGGCCACAACCCAAACACACGTCCTCATAAGGCAGCGGGGCGTCCTAATCAGGATCCTCCGATCCTCCTCCGACGACGACGACGAGTGCATGTGCGTACTCTGATCAGTCAGCAACCATCGCGATCCATTTCTGGTTTTTGTTCCGGAGGCAGCGGTCATGAGCATAATCCCGGCAGCTTGAACGCGGTGCCGATGGCTGGATGGTGGGCGGCGCGGTCCCTGGGTCTGCTAATGATCGTGTGGTTAATATTGTGCTTCAACGGTAAAGCTGATCAGGCCGCAATTCGGGGTTACGGAGGGGAGCGGCGATCGTTTCCAGGGAGGAGATCGCTCCCCTACTTCCCTCGTCCTCCTCCGGCAGTAGAGGCGGCGGCGGAAGGCGCTGGTTTGGAAGAGAGCAAGCGGCGGGTGCCGAGCTGCCCGGATCCACTCCATAACAGGTAGCTTTAATTGCAACTTTCCCAAAATGCCCCCTTTTGGGAAGAGAAATTACATATATGGCGCAGGCGCGAGGATGGATAAAATTTCTTCTTCGAAGCTCAAGTTCTCTTTGCTTTAAATTTTTATTTTTTTTCTGCTTTCGGTTTGCGCTCGAGGTCGATGTATAGGTTAATTGACCAAGTAGTGAAGACAAGAAAGGAGAAAAGGCTTTGTATCGGTAGAATCTCCAGGAGAGATTTATCTAATTAATTAATAACTTATATATATATATGTTGATTAATCATGGATATATATGCCTGTGGATTTGTATACCGTACGTGGCTTAAGTATATATGTAAAATCCAGGGAGATTCTCGGCATACAGAGCTGATGTATCATGTTTACAAAGTTTAAGCAATAAAAGATAATTTCTTAATTTACTCAATTTTTGTTTGTTTACTAACTGGGTATCTCCTTACTCTCAAGTGTTCTTGCTTCTGGCCTTTTTTGATTGATCATTACATCATAATCTCCAATTATAGAGTTCATTGATGATTAATTGCAGAGTTAATTTGTATGTATGCTGGCTGGCTCATTAACTCATGAAGAAATTATAGCAAAATTTCTAAGGGTTAATTAAAATTAACGTGAAAGCTCCTGTCTATTTGTTAATGTATTCAGTTCATGAGTACTACAAGCAAATATATTTTTAAGATCGTCGAGTAGCCTTCCAAACAAATTAACTTCCCTATTATTACCAAGGAATATGAAAGAATAGATTCTTCATCCTTTCATAAATTAATTTAATCCATAGCAAAGTGATAGTAATCTCAGAGTTAAATTACTGAGTTTCATGTAGTGGCTGATCAGTTTAGCTTAATTATATTAAATCGCGTTAAAACTATTTTTTCAATGGCCATGCAGAGCATGGGAACTTGATTGTTCTAAAATAACTTCTAAAATATAATAAATTAGAAATTGCTGCAACTGTATATGGACGCAGCGTCATAAACGTTGACATAACTTGTTCCCTGCAGCACGTTATAAAGAGCAGAGTAGGAGCCGATCTCGTCCGTGCATTTGCCAGATCAGCTAATCGGACAGAGGAGGTGAGGTTTCGTAAGAGAGCGATGAATGCGGTGCATAGGGTGGTGTGTGGCGTTGTCGTATAGTAGTTTGGAATGGAATCTGAAGGCAGCAGCTAGTTAACCGTGGAAGTAATACACAGCGTTGATGAATTAATTACCTGCAATTTGAATATCTTAAAAGAGATGACGCAGATCGAGGAGGGGCAGGAGTTCGACATGAACGGCGTAACCATTGATTCAATTGCTTCGGGGTTGGGGACTTTGAAGCAGCGCAGCGGTGCCGAGCTACGATGGCCGCCCCCTACGCTACGTAGAATCGTCAATGGCCTTAAAGAGACAAGGTTCTCTTTTTCTTTTCAATTTCGATGATCCTAACTTTTCCATGTGCTCAGACCCAATTGGCAGCTGATCATGGCTGCAGACGAAACTGTCACCTTGTGATGGCCAAGATAGGTCACTTGCTGCGACCTTGCGAAGGTCAAGCCTGACTACTGCAACCTTGCGGAGGACAGATCAAGTCGAGAACTCTCCACGAGATCACCACGATCGAGTTTGCAACGGTCTCAAAGAGACCAAGCTTAGTCACAAGCTTTAAGCTTATAGTGGACTCGCGACAACCATGCCTGAGTGAGAACTTGCGACACTCTGATGATTATCTGGCCTGCCTGCGAACTGACAGAGACAAAGCTAGATCACAAGCTCAAGGCGACCAACCAAGCTAAGAGGTTGTAAGCTCATTACTCGATTAATTTTCTATTTTTTTATGAGTTTTTTTCATTTTCTTCTTTTTCTTTTCCATTGCTCATCTTTCCTATCCTATTGCTGATCCATTGCTAGGAGTTGATACAAATAGAAAATATTTTTTATTTTTAAAAGAAATAAAAATTTAGTTAGACAATAAAAAATATAAAATCTTATATAAAAATATTTATTTATTTTTAATGAAAAAAATGATATTTGATTTGAAACATAGTAAGATAATATATGTGATGGCTGTATTTTACAAACTCTATGAACATTGGTGCGAGCAGAGCCACCTGATGGCTGTATTTTACATATATGTGATGTATAAGAATTCCATAAGTAATAGATAAAATAATAGACAAATGAAATTAAAATATTTTGTTTAGGTCGCTGATTAATCTTTTTTTGGTGTCTAACTCTCCTAGCTAACCATAATCTCTTCGGATATGACTTTTTATAAGGTTAGGAAGAATTAACAATCAAAGACGGTTGGCATATTGCCATCACGGTTACTTTGTATTGCTTTCAAGTCAAAAGAGATTGTCCAATGCAATATGCTACAAAGCACATAGATCAATCATGCATTGAGATACAGACACCAAAAACAATAGGAACACGACAGGGACAATGGAAAAAATTGCGCCAAATTAACTAGCGATCGAAAACAACTCCACCACTATTATTCAACACTGTTCATTATTAGTTCCTTTTATTTTCATCTACAAACCCCAAATATCGATCACAAGGCGTGGTACAGGAAATGACACATCAGTGGGAGCAGATAAGCCACCGAACGAGCCGAAGATATCGAAGTAGCATCGTTGAAGGGAACGAAGTCGGTGCTGGGTGGTCCGAAGGCCGTCGGCGTCGAGGTTGGGGTCGGGCTTGTGGGTGTTCCAGTTCCAGTTCCAGTGCTTGTGTTCGTCCCGCTGCTACTCTCCAGTTCCAAAGATAAAAGAATTCCATTAAAACAAATCTCAATACATTTTATCAAAAACACACTAGCAGAATATACAAAACAAACTCACCTGCCGCTGAAGATACAACTGCCAAAACCTGAAAAATCCAATTAATTGGACAAGGATTAAGATTCCGCTGAGTTACAAAAGTTAGGAAAGAGTGCGAGTAGTTACTGGGATTGTTGTAGGTAAGGTTAGCTGTGTTGCTGAAGTTGCAGGTGCCACCAGTCGCCCTTGATCTTTGGTAGTAGTCATTGTAAGCGTAAGAGGCGATGGCTGTCAAATTGTTGGCGACATAGCAAGCTTGACCTGGTTGTATGGGGGTGCAATTCGCACCGCCAGGTCCGCAGGCCCAGTTCAAGCCATTGGAAAGTGCAGTTGCATCAGCCCCAGCCCTCGCCACGCAGTATTGGGCATTTATTGCAGTCTCTGAATCACTAAGTAGTATGTAAACTTCTCGTCTTGTGATGTGAATAAAGCAACAAAAAATTTTGAGGAGTGTTTACAGTCACAGATTGGGGAAGAAAAAGGTATGATTGCACTGTAGTAATTAATAGCAGAGAAATCCTACCTAAAAGATCAGAGAGAAGGAAAACAAGTGCCCATATCTGACTCAGCCATCTTTTGTGAGACATCTCGATGATTTCTGAGCTGATGATTGTATTGAATTGCTAGAACAAAATCACAAGAAACTGAGTTCAGATCTATCGTCTAATTGCATTAGCCAAATTGAAGCCGAACGAGTTACTTCTGAGGTGAAACAACTCTATCATGAACGATCATATAATTTATCAGCAAACTGATGGGGCTTTTGGATCTTTGTAGACACTAAAGCGAAGAAAAAATTGGTACCTGAATTAAGCAACAGAAAGGATTCCTTGGAATAATTCAGCTGTTTTGGGATTGGCACAAGTTGGAGCAGAACAAAGAAAGATTTTCAGAAAATATTGCAGAGCATCAGCCACACCCAGAAGATCGCGAGGAGGATCCTTGTTCTACTCTTCTATCTATGACTTTGATTCTTGTGGACAGAAAGAAAGAAAAGTAAATAAAATCAAGCAATTTCTCTTTCAGCTACTGGACAGTAACATCACTACAATTATACTTCTACTGTCTCATGTAGATAAATACCAGAAGCACAAAAGGAAAACTTAGCAAGTTATGAATGCAGCAACACAGAAAAAAAAACAGAAAGATCATCCAAATAAAGAAGCATAAAACATAAGTATTTTGTTGATGTACAAGTCTCAGAAAAAACTAATAGTTATAATTCAAAGGCTAGAAGCATATGGCGAATTCTATCAGCAAATAGATAAAAGGAAAAAAATAAACAGAAAGCCTCTTTAATGGATGTAACGTTCCAATGAAAAAGATGGTTCACCTAATCCCAGCCTAACCAGTCAATCACGGAACCTGCTCCAAGCCAACTATTTTTCACCAGCCATGTTAATATTTCTAAACCAAACCTAATGCTATGTGTGTTAATAAAGGGCAAATAGCGTTGCTATAAAGTAACTTGGGTTGAAAGTGAGATTAGCATGCCCTTTTTTTTATAATATATGGCGTGGTTTTCGTTGAATGATTGAGTACCTGAAATGGCCTGGGCGTGCAACTTCATGCTCTCGTTTAATCTAAGATGAACTTTGGAATTCATGCCCAAGGTGAGGACTCTCAATAATTTGTCAAACTAATAATCTTATAATATTTCTACTGGAAAACATGCCAATTATTTGACGATAAGAACTCTTTCTTCTTTTCTCGTATTTCGGTCCCTTGTTCGAAGTGAAATGGAAAAGCAAGCACGAGGGGTAGAGAGAGGCATAAAGAGGAGGAAGAAACAAAGCAGCAGGAACCTTTGAAAGGCATCAATGGAGTCAATTCTAACCATAAAAGATAATGAAAGGGAAGGGAGGGAAAAAAGAGAGAAAGAGAAAGGAAAATATTTCCCATGTATCATAATAAAAAAAAAACTTATTAAACCTTGAAAAAGAATTAGCGCATGTAAATCATTTTAAATTTACTGGAAGTTTCGTCCAGTGAAATTTCATAGGAACAAGGAATTGGGCAAAGGGACAAATCGATTAAAAATGATAATTTGATAAAACTGAAAACTCATTCGTTTAAATTTTCCTTTAAAATGAAATAGTACAAAGTCTTGTTGCACACTTTAATGGTCGAGATGTTTTTAATTATTTGAGCCGTTGGATCTTTGTGAGACAAATTTATTCTTTTCCCTGGTAAGGCTGTTAAGTAGTTGGATCCACAAGTTGAATTGAAAGGCTGAGAGACTGATATTATCGATGTACTTTATGCCTGAATAAAATCTTTGAGCCGTTGAATTGAAAATGGATAAAATCTTTAGGATAAACAAAATTCTTCCCGATTTAGCTCAACTAAAAATAAGCAGGGGCTTTACTCAATGAACAATTGGACACTGCCAAGCCCATCGGCCCATCCAGCAACATTATTATAGAAAAAAAGCTCATTAACCATATTAAAAATTTGGAAAGAAGAAAATGAGGTTTTAATTAGGCTTAACAAATTGTTGCAATAATTTCAGAAGCTAACATTTATCCATGAAATTAAGGATTTCCGCCAAGCTGGTGAATTGGTCCCTTCTGCAAAACATAGGGTCCCTAAGTCTATGGTGTGTGTTAATGTATTCATTCAAGATGATATTTCACAAAACGTACAGAACCATGAGAACTGTGTATGGTCTTTTCCCCACAATTCAATTCGGAGTTGACTTGTCTTGCTAAAAGCCCATAACGTTGTTGTAGGAGTACTCGTAGTATTAATGAGCTGGGGGGAACTTTATTTCACTCTCTTTGAATGACGTTTTGATTTGATTTTATTTTATTTTTAATCTCGGAGTTTCATTCTATACAACAGTGAACTTATAATCCAAATTTAAGGGATGATATTGGAGCATGAGCATGGGAATGATAGATAATAGATCGAGAATGACTGTGTCCTACTCTTAACACTAAATATGCGAATGCCTTGGGTTTTACATTTGTGCAAGTCGGGGAATATTGTTTTGAACATACATAGTTGTTGATGCACTGAAAAAGGGCTTGCAACGGTACTACTGACCATTTTTCTCCCTGTTGATTCAGATCCTCAAACAATGAATGCCGTTTCTGAAGTAGTCGAAGAGAGCGTACGTGAATGGTCCATGCGACTTAAACACGCAGTGGATAAATTTCCTTGACAGAGTTGCCAACCATCGCCTCACGTTTCCATGCACGATTAGATGCTCCATTGCTTGGGGGGCTACAAGTTCCACCACCCCCATGCCATGTGCTGTTCACTTTGGGGCATTCTCCGCTATAAGACACCTAGATCCATCGCCCCATCACTACTGTGGTCACTCCCTGACACAAAGAGGTTCCATTTCCACTGTCAGAGGACAACGAATCCCTCACCTTCCTTTCACCTTGTGCCCATGTTGGACGAACACAGGCATAGGGGTCAGCACCGAAACCAAAAAGAAACCATGTGGCGCAGGGAAAAAATATCTCAACTGATCGACGCATCATCACATGCAATCTGACTCGATCCCCTACTGAGATACTCCACTACAGATATTACAGCCATGGTCGATTGGAAGATTCCCTCAATCTTAGTTCTCCAACGAGACAGGTGCCAATTGATGTGAGGAAAGAACATAAAAAAACAAGAGCAGGCGACAGAATTGCTTGGCTAGGGGAGTTCACTAGTGGATTTACAAATGTTTAATTCTGAGGTCAATTATTGTCCGACTTGCTTAATTTGTACAAGGAAATTAATGGAGTATTACGTACACCTCTTAATTTTCCACTGAGAGATCGATAGATTAATCGATCAGTTTTGAGTCTCGACGTCGTAGAAGCAGCAGCTTCTCTGCAGGACCTCCGCCGGCGGGATGAAGCAGTCGGCGGAGAGGCCGGGCACGTTGAAGAGGACGTCGTCGATGGTCCACCGCTCCTCCATTCGCGTCAGCACGCGCTGGTCCTTGAGCCCGACCCCGAAGCGGAGGAGGTTGACTGTGGACCGGCCGGAGTGGGCGACGACGAGGTCGTCGACGCGGCGGTAGTCGTCGATACTCGACGAGATGGTGGTCTCCCAGTAGATGGCCTCGGCGCCCGGCGACTGGATCCTCGTTAGCTGCGAGTCCTCCAGCCTCACCAGCAGGCCGCTGCGCTGGCTGAACAACCCCACCATCCGATGCTTGATGATGTCCGCCGTGCTGTCGCTCCAGCTCGACAGGATCGAATTGTCCACCATCAGCTCCAGCACGAAGCACTCTTCGTCGCCGATGTGCTTCTCGCCGACGTGCTGCGCCGGCGAGAACACGGCCGCGATCGTTTCAGGGTCTAACCCCTGTACCACTTCAATTTAATTGTTAAAGTGAGCAAAAACTCAAAAAGAAGTCTCCAATGTGGATACTGATCGTCAAATGCTACGCGTGACATAATTAAAGGATGGTTCACGTGCTATTCCGACAACTTTTTAATCAAAAGCCATTCCATAATTCAATGAAAGCCTGGGCCAGACATTCTCCCGGAAGGCAGTCAGAATCAAAGTCGAGAGAGAGAGAGAGAGAGAGACAGAGACATAGAAAAGCATGCGGAGGCTAATTCAGCAGCGGAAGATGAAATGATAATTAATTATGCACGGCAATATGAGAATTCAACACAGGAAAGTGATTAACTTTATAATATTGTTGTTTAATTGCGCCAACTTGCCTGCAGTGCACGTCGGAGGGGTCGAACGCCACCGCGGGCGGCGTGGGCGCCGAGCCAAGGTGTGCGGCGCCAGGCGACCTTGCCATCGCTTCCGGCGGAGATCTGGTGGCCGGAGACGGCGAGCTCGACGAGCCACATGTCGGGGACCATCTGCCAGACCACGAAGCAGCCCTTGTGGTAGTGGCCTTTGGAGGCGGCGCCGTGAGTGCCGAGGCCGTGCTCGTGGACCATCTCCATCCACACACGCCCGGACGCGTACATGCTCTTCGCCGTCCTCCCCCGCTTCGCGCACCCAGTCGTCGCCCGGAACTGCTGGATTATGTATTGCGCCGACGACGCCACCACCTGAAATCGTCGAAAACGTGCAGTTAAACGCACGTAACTAAATGCGACAAACTAAATCTTCAAACAGACGCGATCAATCTACATGGCGGGGGAGGTGGTTCTTGGGGGAGACAGAGAGCGGGGAGAGAGGGCATCCGAGGACGCTGAGGAGGATCTTGAGGTCGCTCTTCTTGTTGGAGAGCAAGGGAAGGTGGGTCTTCAGCCAGTTGTGGAAGGAATGCTGGATTCTTCGCGCTGCGCTCCGGGAATCCTCCTCCTCGCTGATGGGCTCCTCAGAGAGCGGAGAGAGGCGTGCCATTACTCCTCTGCTTCTTCCCCTGCTGCTCTCTTCTCTGTTTCCTTTTACTTCTTTCCAGGGTCAGAAACTCAGAATCGAAGGGAAAGGCAACAACCAAAAGCCTGGAAGCGGTAGTTAAAATGGAATGCAGCCTTCTAAATCGGATCTCGGATTCTGCGCCGTATACTCCTCCTCCAGTCTCTCGTCTAGGCAATTCCGTTATATATGGAATTGAAACAAGGAAACAGGGTGGTCTGGATGGAGGAAGGAGGTGGTTGGTGGGGGAGTGAAGGAAATGAATAAAGAGGGGGCCGGGATGAGCTTTTAAGGCAGGCAATGGCAGTAGAGAGGAGGGTCGCAGTGGTGGCGTTGGGCGAAAGGTCCAAATCTCTCTTTGGAACGTGGTGGTAGGAGTAAATACCTTGAGCATGCTTTGGCCAGCGAGTCTTTGTGGTGTTTGGTGAAATTAATTGAGGGTGGACGTTTTTCGCCTTGGGGCCTCTTCCCTTCGTAGGGAAGAAGGCAGCCACGCCAAGAAGATAAAAGCTCGAGAGTCCGTAGAGAGCTCCTGTGGGTCGATCCTCATGAACAGGAGTCAGACTGATGCGTCACTGGACACTAGTAACTAATTAATGTCGTTACCTTTTCTCTCTTTGAGAAAATGTGCGGGGAGTGAAGGAAAATTTTTGTTTTTTGTTTTTGCCATTTAATTTTCAAATCAAACTGAATGTCAAAATAATGTGGGAGGAGTGAAGCACACATTATCTATTCCATATTGTTTTTTTTTTAATTTAAAAAATCCCTTTTTATTTTTCTTCCTAAAATTATCGTACTTTCTATTATTTGTGACTTTAAGATTAAGTTAATTTGCAACTGATTTGTAAGTAATCTTTCATTTAGTAACTAACGCTCTATTTGAGAGGAGGTGAGGGAAAGGGAGAGAAGGATAAGGAGGGGGAAAAAGAATCTTGACCCTTGTTTGAGATAGAGTGAATTAAGGAGGGGAAGGGGGGGGAGAGAAGGGTAAGGGGGCGTTTGGTTTGGAAATTTTTTTTATTTTCTATTTTTTATTTTCTATTTCTATTTCTTTAATTTTCTGATCTAGTTTTTAGAAAATAAAAAATACGTTTGGTATGATATACTATTTTTTATTTTCTAGAAAATAAAATTAAAAAATATGTTTGGTTTATTAATATAAAAATTATAAATAAAATAAAATTTTTTAATAAAAATACCATCTTATCATGAAAAAGAAAAATCATAAAAGAAAAGGATCAATCATATTAGAAAGAGATCAAACCTGACATTCTAATACAACAATACATAACTTCAAATGTACTGTGAAATCTAATTAAAATTAAATTAATAAATTTTAATTTAAATATTTATAAATTTAAAAAATAATTTATTTTAAATTTTAGAAAATAAAATTAATGAATTATATTTATTAATTTAATGAATTATTTTATTAAAATAATTATTTTAATGAATTATTTTATTAATATATATATAATTTTTTTTTAAATTTTAAAAAATAAATTTAATAAATTATATTTATTAATTTAATAAAATATTTTATTAAAATAATTGTTTTTAATGAATTATTTTATTAAAATAAAATTATCAAAATATATATATTATTTCAATAAATTATTTTATTAAAATAAATATAAATTTATTTTAAATTTTAAAAAAATAAAATTTAAGAAGTATATTTATTAATTTAATGAATAAAATAATTATTTTATTAATATATATAAATTTATTTTAAATTTTAAAAAAATTAACAAATTATATTTATTAATTTAATGAATTATTTTATTAAAATAATTATTTTTAATGACTAATTTTATTAAAATAAAATTATCAAATTATATTTATTAATTTAACTAATTATTTTAATAAATTATTTTATTAAAATAAATACAAATTTATTTTAAATTTAAAAAAATAAAATTAAGGAATTATTTTTATTAATTTAATGAATTATTTTATTGAAATATTTATTTTTAAAAATTATTTTATTAAAATATATATAAATTTATTTTACATTTTAGAAGATAAAATTAAAAAATTATATTTATTAATTTAATAAATTAATTTATTAAAATTATTATTTTTAATGAATTATTTTGTTAAAAAAATTATTAAAATTATATTTATTAATTTAATAAATTATTTTATTAAAATAATCATACGATAAGGAGGTGTGCGACACTATAGCCGCTTTTTTTCATTTTCTATTTTTCAGTTGCAGTTTTCATTCTCTATAGAATTTCTGTTTTCTTAGAAAATGACTTCTCATTTTCTAGAAAATGAGATTGGAAAACACAGAACAAACAGTAACTTCTAGAAAATAAGAAAATGAAAACGAAAAATGATCAAACCAAACGTCCCCTAAGCTTTCCCCTTGCATGCTCATAAAATGGGCATAATTCCTTACACCTCAAATCGGGGTGTAAGGAAGGGGAAGAAAATTTTAAAAGTCATTTATTCCAATTTTACCCTCAAGAGCGTTAACAAATTACGTTACCCCAAACAAGGATATTTTTCTTGAAAATATTACGTAATATTTTCTTGGAATATTACGTTACCTTGTTTGTTTGGGAGCGAATAATTATTTTTAAATTACGTTATTCCAAATTTGGGGTATTCCAAATTTGAGGTAATTTCTTGAAATATTAAGTTACCTTATTTGTTTGGGAGTATTAATTTGTTATCCCAAATTAATTTTTTGGAATAGTTAATTTCAAATTATTATAGATTTATTTTAACAAATAAGGATATTTTTATAATTTTATATATTTAATCTTCATTCCCTTTCCATTCCTCCCAAACAAGGTACCACATGTTTACATTAATGAACCTTCTCTTCCTCCCAAACAAGGAAAACATAAATATTTCTCTTCCCTTTCCATCCCCTTCCGTTAATGAACCTTACCTCACCCCATCCAAACAGAGCGTAAGTGGGTTTTAAATAATTTTTACAGGTAATTTTGAGCTAATTTAATTAATTTTTAAATATGTATTATTAATGGTCTCAAATATCTAAATAGTGTTAATTTGTGGGTTAAAGCGGAGATTAATTTACGAATCAGAATTTGAGCTAAAATAGTTATCTTCTACTAATAAAGGTTAATATGCATAAATATAGTTGTCTTACCTATATGAATGATGAATGATGAATGATGTTAATTTAAGATATAAATTCATTGCAAATCATTTTTTACCTTAACAATCACACTTTATACTATTTTAGTCGAGAGACAAAAAATATTGAGAGAAAATTAATATACATGACATGATTGTGTTTTTTATCATCTTAAATATATGAAAATTTATTTTTAAGGCAAAAATTAATTTAGAAAATAATTTATGCCTTAATAACTAATAAAATCCGGCACCTATATATTAAGATGTCGGAATTTATTTTCCTTCAATCTTTCATTTTATTTCCCCTCGACTCGTAAAAGAATAGGGAAGAGGTTCAACAAAGCACAACTCTAATGGTGTCACTTCAATCCTTTCGAGATGACATCTGCTGCAGATATGAGTGAAATTGAACTTCTCCTTTAGCCTCCCCGGGCATAAGTGAGTTGGTTACGACGCAGCAGACTTGCAGAAGAGGACAAGAGTTTGAATCATGGCGAAGTCAGGCAATACCCTCCTGCGTCATAACCAACTGTACTTTCTCGATTTACTTCCTCACAGATGATCGTGGGGCCGCTAAAGTGGCCGATCCACCTTTTTGCAAAAAAGAACTTCTCCCTTAGCCTCTTTTCTAGTTCGAACGAGACCCTTGGAAAGTCATACTTTTATCTTGAAGGAAAGGAAAAATAGAAAAAAGGAATCATAGAAACCATAAATAAATTGATTTTGCCATTAAAATAAGATTTGGAAGTGCAAAAACAAATTGTAAAAGGTCAGAAAAACATACAAAGAATCAGAGAGTCAATGCAAAAACGACCACACCAAGAAGCTACCATGTTGAGGTTAGCCAGATACTCTTGCAAGAGAATGCTGCTCACTTTTAAGAAGATAATACAATTTGAAAATGGCAAGAACATGGCGTTAGAAAGTGAGCTCCACCTGCATGGCAGGGACTTTACTGTCATGCTTATAATTACCATTAAGCACTCATATCGGCACCCGAGATAAGTCCATGGGAAGAAATATGTCCGCAGTAAACTCTAAACTGCATGTCATCGATGCCTTTGATAGTTCCATGGATGTATATTTGCGAGGCTCCAGCAGCTCAACTAGTTTCCCTCTCTCAATGCAGCACATAGCTCCAAGAATAGGCCATCGCAGTAACTTAAGCTTAATGTGCATTCACCTCATTGTGTGCAACAAAGCATGTCCCTTCTCCCAGAATTCGATGGAAACGACATAATTTCCAATCTCCGGGGCGAAATATCAAAACAGACAAACACAGGTAGGAGAACGAAGAGCTTTGTTGCAGATTTCTCCATTTCAAGATGTCAATTAATTAGTAAGCAGCTGATAGTAATACAACCAAAATCAATGAGTTTATATCACCTTTCATTTGTTCAGCGAGATCTCAAGCTTGAAGCACCTGACAATGAACAATATGACCCTTCAGTCCATTGCGACCTGCAATAGAGGACCACAAACTTGCCACAAAATTTTTAAGTTGGCCTTTGCCAGCAAGGGCTTCCCACACACGAGCACTGTTTGTCTCTATGATATTTACTGGTTCTGTCACATCAACAAGACTTATGCTCATGTTGTTCCTAATAATACCCAGCTTCCCATTAAGAGAAACAAATGAGGCAGCCTCAAAGGCCTGAGAATTTCCTAGATGATTTTTGCTGTCCATGAATTTATCCCATGAGTCTGTTGCTGGTTCATAGGCTCTAAGCTTGCACCCATCCCTGCAATCTGATGCATAAATTCTTCCATTCAATGAAATACTGGGATTTCTCCAATCTGTGACTATCGCACCACTAACAGTGGACCATGCGTTGGCAGTAGCTGCATAAACTTCACTCACGACCTGCTGGTGGGAATCCAGTCCTTTCAGAAACCATTTACCCTCATAAAGAACACCGATAAAGGGGATAATTCCAGTGTTCATTTCAGTGATAGATGCCCATCTGTTTCTGTTAGGATCATAAACCTCAGCTGATCGAAGAGTTCTTTGGTTTCCTTCGCATTCCCCACCAGCAACATATAGGCAGTTATTGATGGCACAAGAACCAAAGAAATGGCGCTTTCGAAGCATGTCTGGAGCTCTGTGCCATTTGTTTGTCCGTGCATTGTAGAAGACTATGCGCCTCATTGATCCCTTTGATGGGTCTTTACCTCCAAATAGGTAGAGGTAGCAGCCACTAAGAACAGCACAACCAAAACCAAGAGCTTCAGAATAATCTGCAGGAACAGGTGGAAGTGACCTCCACATTTGATAAGTAGGATCAAATGCATGCCAGGATATCTTTCCATCACGGTCTCTCTTGATGACATAGACCCACTCCTCTGCCATCCCTAACTTTTTTCTAAGAGAGTAGAAGTAATTTCCACACAAAAGTTTGTTCCATCTTTTGCAAACTAATCGAAGGTTTTGATGTTCAACTCGAGGAACCCGAATCAAACAAGCAATAGCAAGATCATCTGGGAGACCAGGCAACAGAGGCGCCTGGTTTCTATTCCTCTCCCTGTGTGTGTTCCTCAATTTTGTTCCATTGGGCACAATTTCAGGTTGCAGACAGAGCTTAGCACCAGGAACAAATTTTCTAGCTCCTACAACTGTTTTCAAACCAGCATCTACTCTACAATAGCATTTTATACAACAACATTTTTTATACTTTAGAAAATTTCTTTTTTTTTTAATTCTAACTACAATAGAGTATAGATTCAACTCCAGAACCTGAAGAGTAGTATCACATAAACGTGCATGTTGCTTTTAACCACTTAATGCTAAAAAGCATCTGAATTCTGAACAAGATCAAATCAAATACTATCTGTGTCTCCCCTACTTTCAACACTTAAAACTGTCTGTTATTACAAATGAAAAATTTTCATTAATCCCCACACTATACCCATTTTTTAAAAATACCCAAGAATTTTTTTCGAAGATAAATCCTCATAACTAACTCTATTATCTCAATTCTCAACTAACAAACTATGCCCCCTTGACTCCTACACGACCACCATGTTGATCCAAATAAAATAAACGATGATAACAAACTGAAATTTTAAATTTTTATGAAAACAGGATATGAAAAGATTTCCTTTAGTTAGCCCTATGTTAAAAAACAACATGGACAATTAATTGTACGTAGGCTAGAATATCATGTGGCCACAATGTCTGATTTGCTTTTTGTCATGCTGTATATCTTCTTGTTCAGGTTGGTGACCAGCTGCCTCGTCTGATACCTCCAGTCGAGGACAATGAGCTGCATGTCTCCTCTTCTCTTTCCTCGGGTGTCACCAGCACGTACGCACGCCGCCCCTCCCGCACCGCCACTGCCGTCGCTCGCCACCCTTCCTCCACCGCCGCCTCGTCTTCCAATAAAGATGTAATTCGAATAGAAAAAAAAAATTGTATGTCATAAAACGAATGTGTCTTTTGATCAACTAAAATAAGAAGTACTTTTTACTATCGAGTTGCAATGCAATGTAAATGTTCTTTTATTTATTTAGTATTAAAATCCAGATGTTCTTGCAGCTAATGTATCAAATTTTTTATTCTACCGGAAAAAAATACATTACATTATTGAGTTGCAGAAGATAGAACAAAATCAAAGAACGACTCACACAGTGAGGACAGGCAGTTCACTTACGCAGGGAAAACATCCATAGCGTTGCTGCTGCAACGCAACTTATAGCCACCATTACCATCGTTACCCTATCAAATATTACGTCAACTTTCTTAATTTGGATTGTAAGAGCTTCAATTTCATCTCCAATAAGCCTGAAGTTATCTTCAAAGTACAGGCGTTCGATATTCAAATATGAATTCAACTCCTTTTGAAGTAGGGCTAATTCTTTATGGTCGTGGAGCAGATCGTGTAGAGCCGCTAAGGTGGCGAATTTTAACTTTTTGTGAAAGAGGACTAATTCATCTTTGGAACAGTTAAGCATTGACTTAAGTTTAGCCTGTTGAATTTTCAGTTTGCATAGGAGATCCTGACATTGATTCATCATCTCGAAACGAGCATCTTCAGAGGAAGCCATTTCTGCAGCCTCGAAACAAGCATCATAAGGTCTGTAAGGTGCAATACGCAGGAAACGAAAAAACAGAGGAAAAATATCTAGAATACAAATTAAACATTAAACAGAAATTATCTGATCAATAAATCTTTGAAAGCAAACTCGGCAGATTCAACAAAACACATCGATGGTCAAAACAAATTACTAAGATGAGAAGCAAAAAAAAAAAAAAGATAAAGACGAAAAAACAAAATAGAGAGAAAGATTACATCACCAAAGCGCGATTGAAGACGGAGCATAAGCTGGAAGAAGGTTGCTCACCTACGCCGAGAAAAGGTTGTACCGATGAGGCGGTTCAAGAACTACATTAACAGTGACGATCTGATCGATCAATCTTTGAAAGCAAACTCGGCAGAAACTAAACGATCAATCTTTGAAAACTAAACTCGGCAGAAACTAAACGATCAATCTTTGAAAACTAAACTCGGCAGAAACTAAACGATCAATCTTGAAGAGCCGAGACAGTCGCCATTGGTTGAGGAAGCAAGCTCGTGCTGCATCAATCTCTGTTTAACACTGTCTCCACAAAGCAGACGAACCCCAAAAAACATCAAGGCCAGCGCCAAGATCAAAAGTTCCGACAAACGGCGATCATAAGGTCTGTAAGGTCCAATACGCAGGAAACGAAAAAACAGAGTAAAAATATCTAGAATAGGAAATGCATCACAATACGCAGGAAACGAAAAAACAGAGGAAAAATATCTAGAATAGGAAATGCTTCATAAAAATTAACCAGAGACGATCTGATCGATCAATCTTTGAAAGCAAACTCGGCAGATTCAACAAAATACAATAAACGATCAATGGTCAAAACAAGTTATTAACCTGGGAAGCAAAAGAAGTAGATCTGAAAAAGACGAAAAAAAAAAATAGAAAGAAAGATTACATCACCAAAGCGCGATTGAACTGGAAGCAGAAGTGCTCACCTTCGCCTAGAAGAGGTTGTACCGATGAGGCGGTTCAAGAACTGTATATATAGGAGGATAGCGGACTGGCTATTTAGGGCATGTTGAATATTTCATCCAAATATTTATGATCTCCAGGTTACCTCATCAATCAAATATTTTTCTTTAAATATCTTAATTTTTATAATTAAATATATCATAAATTAAATGTTTATGGATCCTACCTATTATCACTATCTCACTTTAAAATATCATAATTAAATATTTATAAATCTCATTATTATTTTATTAATTTATATTTAAATAAAATTATTTATAATTTTTAATTTTTAATTTAATATTAAATAAAATTAATTTAATAATATTATTTATTTAACTATATCCAATCTATTATCACTATCTTACCTATTTATCCCACCTAACTTAATATCATTTTTTATTTAATTTTAATTATTATATATATTTATAATAAATTAATTAAAATTATCAGGTAAAATTTTGTATCCGGTGATTTCTAATCACCTCTCAAATATCGAGAGGAATAACAAGCGAGCGTGGATGATGTGGACAGTGTAGACACAGAGGAGACAAGGCCATCCAAACCGGTATCCAAACGGAACTCGACCTCCGTCTCCCTCCGCACCAAAATGGCAAAACCGTACGTCATCCAACGCTTCGTAACGGATTCAAATTCCATTTTACCTCCATTTTATTGCATCTAATCTCGAATACGCCCTTTCACTAGAAATAGAACTATTTCTATTCTCTTGAATTTACAAAAGGTTAAGCGCTTAATTTATGTAACAATTTCCTTCAACGTTTTAATGATTCAAATTTTCTCGCAGGACTAATAATTTGTACGCCCAATAATTGGCGCATCCGACCAGCTTCCTAAAGAAGAGTGTTACCAACTCATTCCTCTGCCAGCCTAGTTCGGAATAACAAGGCCACTGCTACAGGAATATATCAGTCTCACACAAATCACAACGATAGAAATGCATACACGCTCAATCTCATGAGCATTAGCCATGGAAGGTTGCTGGATCCCTCTTCTTCGCGCAGACAGTTCACCCTATCTATGTATGTATAGATGCATACTTACGATGAAATTTCAGTACGAGTGGATTGTAGTTCATCCACTCGGCTATTCGATACATCGTTTTAAAGTGGGCTGCAGGTCGCTCACTCTAATATTCTATTCATGTAAACCTATTGGGTTTGCATTAGGTGGAATGCAGGTTGTTCACCTTATGACACCTTCTAGACGAGTATATGGTTAGCAAATGAGAAATTAAGGAGAACTGATGATATTACTTTAAAAAGGGAAGAAAAGACAAATGACGTGGAAATCATAAAAAATAAATGATGTTGTTGTTATCTTTAATAATAATTTCATGCACGTCTTTCGTATATCCACTTTGTACTTTGTGCTCACTTTCTCTTCTTTTTCTTGACCTCCAGATTCGCAGTGTTGAGACGATTTGCAAGGTTTGAGCAATAAAGTTGAAGAGTATTTTAGAGTTTCAGAGATACTCAACGATAGTTCAGGAGACGAGTTCTACAAAATTCATTAAGTTGATTTCATTTGCATAGTGACTATTTATCCATTTTGTTTGTTGACATTGATTATTTCATTTCTTTTGTTGCATGAGGTCAGTCGTCTATCATGTCATGTCTAGTAGAGTCATGTTGAACAGCTAACTTCCATATATGGAGGGAAGTCTCCGGGTCGTGACAATATTTATTGGAATCAGAGCTATGGTTGGCGATCTGTGTTTAGGAGTTTATGATTTGTACATTGTGTTTCTTAAGGGTTTATAGAGTCGTCTCCCAACGAAATCGAGTATCTCTGAACAAAATAAAAGTCACAAATTTGTATGACTATGCTATGACATTGTTTCACCCTTTTGGGTTTATTGCAGACCATGGCGCGGGGACAAACTTCGATAGTTCGCGGTCAAGGCCGTAAACGTACTTCAATAAGGTTTGGAATGTACGAGTATCAAGTACATCAAGCTTATTAAGGCATACCAGGTCAACTTCTTTCTAAAAAATGGCCGGGGAGAAAACATTGAGAACATTCTTTTATCTGCACTTAAAAGACCTACAAGTCAGAAATCACAACATTGTATTCCAGAAACGGAAAAGGGAAATAAAACTTCGGAGCGTTGAAATTCAAGATTAACGCGTCCTTTCTGTGTGTGGGAGATTAACAATAACACGAACGATTTAGCTCATCAGAAGTGACGGCATCTCCGAATCCTCACCCACGAATTTGACTCAACTTTTACAATGACATGTTCGATTTATCAGAGCACACGCGATCAATAGATTAAAAATGAAATCTTTCAATACAGCCAAAACCATCCAAAAATGACGGCGTTTCCGAACCCTCGCCCGCAAATTCGACTCAAATCTCAAATAAAAAATAACGTTTCCAGGCGACTTGATCCTCAAACTAAACTAAAAATCATAAGCGGAAAGGGTCGGAAAGGAAAAGAAGATAAAAGAACTTACCAGCGGAGTTTGCACGCGAACAACCCGGTGACCCGCCAACCGCTCCGGAACAGCCCTCTCCATCCACCAGCTGAAGAGAACCAACCTCACGCCGCCCCCACCGATCGATCGATCAATCAGGGAGGACAAATGCAGTTAGGTTAGAGCAGGCGGCGAGATGGGGACGAGATTTGAAGGCCGCCGGTTGGATCTCCGTTGCTTGCTTGATCTGAGATTTTGTTTCTCCGCTCGGAGAAGAGAGCACTCGGAGAAGGCAGACGATGGGTAGGAAGACCGGGGCATGAGTCCACCGTCCGCAGACGCAGACACTCACCTACGACCTGTATTGTTTACAGGTAAACGTCCTAATTTTATACCTGCTCGCCAATGTATAAATATTAATTTCATTTATAACAGTCATAATGTATCGCTATTTGACCATGGAGAAAATTGGAAATTTTGCCCGACTATCATTTATTTAGTTCCTCATCCTATCTAGAATATTTGTGATAATAAATTGAAAATATGTTTACCAATCAAATATAATTTGACAAAGATTTTTTATTTTATAGAAATTTCTTTTTTCTTATTTAATATTTACAACTATAATTGTAAATTTTCTTTTTAAAATAATAAAAAATACAAAAAAAAATTAAATCATATGACAGAAGAAAAACAAGGGAGGTAAATGAGTCCTTTTAAATATATAGACAATTTACAAAAAAAACAAAATTGAAAGCAGGAAATAAGAAAAAGCATACGAAGGGTGGCAAACTTCAAAATATATTAAAATTGCAGCTTTCCTGCTGTTTGCTGTCTACAGATTCAGGTAGTGAGGAACCAACTCCGAGTCCCTGAATACGGCTGGACGACGTAGAAGGTTTTCCATTTCATGAATTTCATGGTGAAGGAGGTGACTTTGGCATTGATTTTCTCCACATAAGGCCCAGTTTACTTTGATTTTCTCCACACTCTTGCTCCTCCGCGGATGAATTTTTGGCCAAAATCAATCTCCTCCAAATCGGACGGAAAGCGAAGGATGAAAAACCAAAAGACACAAATATCCTCCCCTCTCACTGCTCTCTCTTCTCTCCTCTTCACTGCTCTCTCTTCGTCCTGCTCCAAATCGAACGCCGCGGCGGACTGCGCGAGCAGAGCTCTTACTAGCGACGCCATCAAGGCCTTACTAGCGACGCCATCAAGGCAGAGAAGATAGCAGCTTCCGCAACGGCCAAAAAAAAGAGAGATTTTTCCCAACGTCCATGGCGTCCACCAGATAAGGCGGAGGAAGAAAACGTGGAGGGAGAGGCGCCATGAACCACCGACAACAGCGTTCACGAAGTGCGTGGTGGAAAACTCGAAGGAACAGAGGGCGTGGAAGAGATCGACGGCGCGATCAGGGAGACCGGAGACCATCGCTACCGAATCGGCCTCGATTCGCTTCGTTCGATGGGCTGCGGCGGGTCGAAGCCGGAGATGGGCAGAGAGAACCTGCCGCCGGGGTTCTTCCCGATCCAGCGCAAGGCCATGGAGGTCCAGCGGGGCCTTCGGCCTGGGCGCCACCTCAGCATTGCCTCCTCCACCGAACTCCTCTGCTCCGAGGATGCGGACGGCGAGTACGACCTCGTTGCGACTCCCTCCGCCGCCATCACGGAGGATGAAGAAGGGGGAAAGAAGTTAGCCGCGATGGAGGCGGTAGAGGAGGAGGATACGGCGGAAGCGGAGGAGGAGAAGGGGAAGCAGAAGGGGTATTTTAGAATTTACCATCCTTCGTTAAAATAAACAAACATGAGAGGGGATAGAGGATCAATAGATTTCCTTTCTCCTCCCCTAGGGATTTATTTTCCCTAGGGATTCTTTTCCTTTCTCCATCCATGCTACCAAGTAAACTGACCCTAAATCCTTGATGGCTGATTTCCTTTCTTCTGCATTGTCTTCTAATGTTGCAGTTCGTGCTCTTGTATTTGGGTTCCACAAACATATTTTCTTACTCTGGCAAAGGGTAAGAGACTTGTTCTTGATCACTTTCTGCAACTGGATGGTGAAATCTTTTTGATTCAATTAGCCAGGTTTTTGCTCTAGTATTGTTGGATCTTCCAGGGTTATTATTCTTTTCTACTTACACCCTGCTTGTGCTTTACTGCGATGAAATATATCATCATGTCAGTATAAGTTATGTTTGTATGGTTCTAGAAACATATTATTATTTGATGTTCTATTCATGTTGATGCGATCGCGGTCGCGATAACGACATGGTAGGCAAAGGGTCTTCCTTCAGATAAGCTTAGAATCATATACACCATTGCTAATTGTGCGATATACATCATTCAGGTATCCATTCCTTCAGTTTTCAATTGGCAAACTGGAGTATATATGTTGATATAATCTTTAGCAAGCTAATGATACCACTTGTTTTTGTGTTTTTCGATAGGTTTGCATATGGATCTACCTGTGGATAAACGGCAATCGAATTGTGGAATCAGTCGGGAATATCTTTCTAGCAGGTAAGATTGACAAGTAGATTTTTGATTCCTCTGCTTAACTTAATTTGGGGTGCTTTTCTCTTATCCAGTATCATCCTTTCTAGCTGCACTTGGTTTCTTAGTCTATGGAGGAAGGTAATAGCTTTAGCATTCCGCTGAAACAAACAATAATGCAGACAACATTCTTCTGAACCTTGATTTCTTTCACAGACTATTTATCATGCTCAAGCATTTCCCCATTGAATCAAGGGGGCGACAGAAGAAGCTTTATGTTTACCCTCAATATTGATTTTGCTCAATACTTTGCAAAGTGTGGCGGTTATGCTATTCTGTCTTTAGCAATCGTTTTCCAAGCTTTAGCTTTGATTTGCATATGTTTATAAACAATTGCTCAGGGATTTATTGCCTCGGACAGCAACACCTCTGGAAGATATATTCAAGTCACTTTTCTGGTAAATTGAGGACTCAACTCTTAGAGTAAGGACTTCATTCATTCATTTTTTTTTTTTTGTAAATTGAGGCCTTCTTTTTTAGAGTAAGCACTTTTCACTCAAGGATTTTATGCAGAACAATAATGAATGTTGTAGTGCATAGCAAAAAATGTATAAAAGTTAACCATGTATAATCTTAGGCGCGTACTGAATGTTTTTACTATATGTATGGTTTCCTTAAATTAAGATGGTATTAATATCTTAAAGAGTAGTAGCCACAAAGGAAACAAATGCATTTAGTGATCTACTATGATTTCGTAATGCATATAGCTAGATGATCTACTATGACTTCATAATGCATATAGGTGAATGATCTACTATGATTTTGTAATGCATTTAGGAAAGATGATTTTGTAATGCATTTAGGAAAGAGACTGTTTTTCATCTTATGGAAGTCTTTCATTTGGCATGTTTGCTTGTAGTTCTGACATGCCATTTTTATGCTTCTCTTCACTCAATTTGAAGTGGAGCTTGTGACCGAAGATAGAGATAAATGTGTAAATGTATGGATGTACTTCTTAAATGTTATGTAGCCTGTAGGAAACTTAGAGACCTAACTTGGATTCTCTATGGCTATTTTTATTATCTTTTCTCATTATCCATCTAATGCTGCACATGCTATTCTCTGTATGCTAAGTTGAAATTTACAATGAACACCTTCTGTCTTCCTATTTTTAACTGTTGAGATAGATGCTTATGTTTTCATTTTAATGTGTTCTGCAATCATATTAACTAACTTCTATGTTTCTTGCAGGATACAATTAGGAGCTCTACCTCAACGTTCGGCGCCCCGTTTATTCTCTATTGAAGAGGTGACCATGTTGGACATGAGTTGGGACATGAATTCTAGTTTTTCAGATGTTCATCTAATTTTCCATACCATATTCCAAGTTATTGCATTGTAAAGCGAGGGATCTATTTTTAGGATTTGACATTTGAGAAAACTAGAGAGATTTCTCAGTTTTTTTTTTTGTAATCAAGCAAACTTTCAATTTTTTAATCTAAATTCACTGTCTGTGATTTGACATCTGACAAATTTGATATCCGTGTGTAATGACTTATATTTGTTTACTAGTTTTGCAAGAAATTAATGCAAGTAAAATTTTCTATTTATTACAATTTTTTGTTTAATTTTTTTATTTATTTGTAAAAACCATCGTATGTTGAAAAATATGTAATTGCACACTCAAAGCTAAAACTGTTGGGAAATTATTTCGCGGTAATTTTAGCAAACCGCCGAGAAACCATTTCGCGGCGGTTTGGTAAAACCGCCGGGAAAGTATTTCGAACCGCCGGGAAATTATTTCGAACCGCCGCAAAAAAAAACCGCCGAGAAATCATTTCTAACCGCCACTAAACAAACCGTCGAGAAATATTTCAAACCGCCGCAAAAACAACCGTCGGAAAATCTACTTTAGCGGCGGTTATTCTAGCAGTTCTCTAGAACCGCCGCTAAATGGTTTAACGACACCGTTATCCGCGACAATTTGGTAAACCGTCGGGAAATGAATTTGCGACGGTTCCAAATCACCGCTAAACGATTTTTAAACCGCAGGGAAATCTCTTTTTTATTGTAGTGACACCCTTTCCCATTTTAATTCCCCCAGATGAGTCCATGTGCGAACAGGAAATAAATTAATTATTTACCCTTTAATAAATTAATTATTTTAACACGGTTTCAGTATTTTAAAGTTTGTTTTAATCCCCTTTTGAAGACATTATAACATACATAATATATATCAATTTTAAGTTTATTTATTCATGCAAAGGAATAATATAAGAGTCACTACAAGAAAATCGGTCTTTAACAACACTCAAAAGACATCGGTTTTATGACAAAACCGATGTCTTTTACTTTTTTACAACGATTTTAAGAAAAACCGATGTCTTTGAGAGGTTGATGGAAGACTACGACAACGATTTTTGGAGGATACAACAACGGTTTCAAAACTGTTGTCTATGTCCGCCTACAACAACGGTTTTTGAAGACTACGACAACAGTTTGAAAACCGTTGTCTATTTACGGTTTCAACAACGGTTTTGGAAGCTATAACAACAATTTAAAACCGATGTCTATTTGCACTTTCAACAACGGTTTTGAAAGCTATAATAACAATTTAAAACCGTTGATTGGAGACTACGACAACGATTTGTAGAGGAAACAACAACGGTTTTAAAATCGTTGTCTATGTCCGCTATTTTGGGACTATAACAACGGTTTTTGAAGACTACGACAACGGTTTGAAAACCGTTGTCTATGTGGGACGACAACAACGGTTTTGGAAGCTACAACAACGGTTTTAAAACTGTTGTATATTTTTATTTTTTTTTTCATTCCCTCTCTCCCTTTAAACTCGTTTTGTTTTTTTGACTTTCTATGATATTTAACTATGATTCACTACAAGAAAATTGTCATATACCCACGGTAAGCTTTAGCTACGCATATACAAACTGTAGGTAAAGGTAACATATAGCCACAGATAATATTACATATAATTTATTTTAAAAATAAACATTAAAAATCAATTTTAAATTTATATGAGTGATAGATTTGTTACAGATATACAAATGTTTTTTAAAATATAATATCTAAAAAGAATTTAAGATGAAATATAAAACTATATTTAAAATAATATTTCATATAAATTTATTTTAAAAATAAATATTAAAAAACAAATATTTTATTTTTCCCATCTATTAACTCTAATCAATTTCTTATCTTTATAAATCCCGCTCCTAATCTAATTCTGTATCGTAACGCCTCCTCATTAGGGCACGAGGTCGCGCACCTTGCGTGGCGGCGAAGACGCCCAAGCCACACTCACGGCGACAAGGATGCCCGCGACCACTTCAAAGCCGCCATTGGTAAGCCTCCAATGCTCAACATCGTCACCTTCGCCAAGATTGAAAGCGACTAAATCAAGGTTTTTTCTTTCCCCAAATCGCATTACAGAATCTAAGTTTTAAAATCCTCCTCTCTTTCTCTCTGATTCGTTTTAAAATCCTCATCTCTTTCTCACTGATTCACAATGGTTGCAGTACTTGAGATGAGGTTAAGATCTAGGGTTTTGTTCTTATTGCATAGGATTTCTTTTCAACTGTCAAAGATGAGGCTATATGATCACATTATTCCAAATGGTTAACTGTGTAGTGTAGCAATGAGCATGCAATTTTAGTATCACAAAGGCGTTCACTTAAAAATCATCAAGTCTAGATTTTCTGAGTTACAAACTAATTTTGGAATAATGTACCTTTTTGTTTGAGTAGAATTATACTGGCTCTTGCTTTATTTGTTTCTTCATGTATAAGATCTCAAATGACGTTACCTACTACCAAGAAAGCCCATCTGATTTAACGTCTTCAATTTGAGACAATTTAAGACAGATGTTAATATTCAATTTGAGATTAAGAAGCTCTGCCAGGATGTGGAAGAATATGTAAAACAATTCCCTACTCTTGGATTTGAGAAGGAAACAATGAAATACAAAGACAAAGGGAAGAATATGCAAAACAATTCCCTACTCTTGGTTTATGCTCACTATAATGCTGTGCCTATAGTTGACTATATAATATTTTGATTTACATTTTTATAGTTAAGCCAAATTGATTTTAGGACTACAAGCTTTTTCTATTTAATCATTGAATCCTCCTCCAATTTTAGACTCATTGCAAAGCCAATCCAAAGTTTGATGAAGCAACTTCTGCAATCCTATTCATGAATCTAGAATTCTGTTTCTTCTTTGGCTGACAAATTTCGTATTTACATTCTGTTTTTGTGAGGTTAATTATAACCCTCAGATTTTCCATATCTACTCCTATACTAAGAGTGAGTTACTGCTTTTGCAAGATAAATTTACAGTGAATACACTTTTGCCTCTTAATTTAGCTCTCTATAGAAGTTGGTTGATGCTGTTCTTCATTTAGGCATTCTGGATATGACACATCCTGCTTCATTCTTCTTTTTAGCTTGTAATAATATTATTATTATTTTGAATAAATTGTCTTGTTTCTATTTTCATTCATTACTGGATTTTGATGTGCAGCTGTGCTTGTTGAGAATGAGAAGTTTCTCTTATCTGCTAAAAAGAACATGAAAACTACCTGTACAGAATACACAATTTCAATAGATGCTGCCAAGATATCAAGGTCAAGCAGTGCATATATTGGGAAGTTGAGGTACTGATTCTTTCAAAGATCTCCTGTAAATTATAGCTGGATGCGAAAAAGCTGAATCTAGTTAGTTTCATCTGGCATTACAGGTCAAATTTTGTCGGCACAAACTTCAGAATCTATGACACTCAGCCTCCTGCTTCATTCTTCTTTTTAGAAGTTGGTTGATCGCAGCAACACAGCCAGCCACTGCCACGCCTGCTGCTGGTGCGGCAACTGCAACACAGCCTGCTGCTGCACCAGGGCACGACAAGATCCTACTGCAATTCGGAAAGGTTGCAAAAGACACTTTCACAATGGACTATCGCTATCCGCTCTCTGCATTCCAAGCATTTGCCATCTGTTTAAGTAGTTTCGATACCAAATTGGCCTGTGAATAGAATAAGAACTGCAACTTTGTAATTTTTGTTAGTTACTTTTGATTATTTGTAAATATTGAGGTGATTAAATATATCGGTGCTTTTGTATTTGTGATTTGTTTGATGAATTTATAATATTATGATAATTTTGTCATCTTGACCGATGTCGTTGAGTGATATTACATCGGTCGTAAACCGTTGTTAAAATTGATGTTAAACATATATTACATCGATTTTACACCGTTGCAAAATCGATGTCGTTGTGATATTACATCGGTCGTAAATCGTTGTTAAAATTGATGTTAAACATATATTACATCGGTTTTACACCGTTGCAAAATCGATGTCGTTGTGATATTATATATTACATCGGTTTTACACCGTTGCAAAATCGATGTCGTTGTGATATTACATCGGTCGAAAACCGTTGTTAAAATTGATGTTAAACAGATATTACATCGGTTTTACACCGTTGCAAAACCGATGTCGTTGAGTGATATTACAACGGTTTGACATCGGTTACAAACCGATGTCGTTGAGGTGTATTACATTGGTTACAAACCGATGTCTAAAATGTCATACCTTTTACAACGCCTTCATAGACATCAGTCGATTTTCTCATAGACATCGGCTATGACTGTTTTTGTTGTAGTGAGTCCAAGGATTGATTGATGAATTGTTGTAATAAGAATCTCTCCGTAACAATCAAGATCCTGAAATTTACCAATACAACACTACTAAATATAATATTATATTAATTTCTATCAAGGCAAATCCTAATTGATTCTAAGATTAATTTAATTCAATTAAACTCCCGTTAACTCAAGTTAACCCTTATTCCAAATCAATTGATCATTTATCAATTAATCCATCGATTAATTAAATTAACCTATTTAATTAATTCCTTTTTAATTAGATCTCAATCACCTATTAATTAGTGAATCAAGTTAGCTAATAATTAACTCTGTAATAAACTAATTACTTAATTATATTAATTAAATTGATTAATTATAAATAATCTAATTTAAATCAATTAATAACTTAGTCATTATTTATTTATTTAATTAAATTAATCTTCTTATTAATTAGGCATAACCCTAATTAAATGAATCATATATCAATTAAATATCATAATCAATTCAAATCTATTAACCCTATCAAACCTCATCCAAAACTGATTATCATTATTTACTAATAAGCATTAAACTAATTAATCTTTAACCTAATCAGATTCATTAAATTAATTCAAAATCAACAATAACTAACTTAACCAACAGAGATCCAAAACCTAATTAAATTGATCATAGTAACAAATCCTAACTGGATAATCAATTCATCATTAATGATTAACTAAAACTGATTAATTAATTTACTAACTAAATATTAAACTAATTTAATTGATCCATTGATTATCAAATTAACTTAATTGTTTAACTAACCTTAATCTAATTATCCAATACTTTGACTAATACATCTAAATCCCAAAACTGCCATACTCACCTCAACCCAAGCTCGTATCCCAATTTTGAAATGAAACATCACGTGGGCTAAAGAAAGAAACAATATTACCAATTTAATCTCTACTACATCTCCAGTTCTGATATCCGGCACAGGCCTCTCCACAAGTAATCCAATCCCAACAGCGAAGAGCTGTTCAAGATTCCAACTCCTCGGCCCTGACTCGAGAAATCTCTTCCTCAAATCCAAACCACGATGAGGGAGGTGAAAGGGTTGCTCAGCAAGAGGCGGTGGAAAATCCCGAGGTTGGTGAAGTTCTGGTGTCGGTGAGGAGGGAGGGATACCTGCATGGTGGAAAAGGGATCGCGACTCAAGTTGAGCAAGGCGGCGGCGGCGGCGGTGTTTGGGTGGTCGCGAGAGCACACGCGAAGGGAGCCATTCACAAGGGGAAAGGTAAAGGGCGTCCGCGGCGTCGGCTGCTGTTGATCTTCTCCAAGCGATGGCGGCTCCGGATTACTCATCTTCTCTACGCGATATGGTGGCGGCACTGGGTCGTGGCAGAGGAAGAAGGCAGCAGCGGCGTTGCTTGTTCGCGGCGGCAGGGCAGCGACGGTGAGAAATAGGGCAGAGGGAAAGGGTTAGGGTTTTCACTCGTACCTTGATCCCTCGGTCTCCTCCGGCTTTTATCGTCGCTGCCAGCGCGAGGAACTCGGCGAAAGGAGGAGCAGGCGACGGCGTCCGGACGCGATTTTCGCGTGAGGAGCTTTATTCCTTAACGGTTTGGGATTTCAGACTTAATATAATCCAATAACCCATTAAATAAGCTTAATGGACTGATTTAATCATGCTTTGAATTGGGCTTCTTAACTCCCCTTTATCCTTAATAGTTAGGGTAAATTTATCTATAAATAAACCCTATAAATAGCCAGTCCGCTACCCTCCTATATACACTTCTTGAACCGCCTCATCGGTACAACCTCTTCTCGCCGCCTCATCGGTACAACCTCGGGCACTTCTGCTTCCATCTTATGCTCCGTCTTCAATCGCGCTTTGGTAATCTTTCTTTTTATTTTTTTTTTTTCGTCTTCTTTTTCAGATCTACTTCTTTTGCTTCCCAGCTTAGTAATTTGTTTTGACCATCGATGTGTTTTGTTGAATCTGCCGAGTTTACTTTAAAAGATTTATCGATCAGATAATTTCTGTTTAATGTTTAAGATGCATTTGTATTCTAGATATTTTTCCTCTGTTTTTTTCGTTTCTTGCGTATTGGACCTTACAGACCTTATGATGCTCGTTTCGAGGCTGCAGAAATGGCTTCCTCTGAAAGTGCTCGTTTCGAGATGGAGAATCAAGATGATTTCCTCCGCGAACTTAGTGACTATCAAATTTCTATAATTGCGGATCAATTGGCTGAAATGAAGGCAATGACTAACTGTTTCAAAGATGAAATCGCCGGATTTCAAGAGGAGATAAATTCATATCTGAATTTCGAACTCCTGGACTTTGAATATCAATGCAAGCTTATTAAAAATAAAATTGAAGAACTGACAATACAAAGCAAGAAAGTTGGGGGAATATTTGATATGGTAAGTGTGGCTACAGGGGTGGCTATAGTTGTTTTTGCAGCAACACTATGCTTTACGTGTAAGTGACGAATTTTCTATCTTCATAAGTTGTTCTATCTTCATAAGTTGCAGTTGTTCTATCTTCCGGTAGAATGAATAAAAGAACATTTACATTGAATTGCAAAGTGCTTCTTATTTTAGTTGATCAAAAGACATATTTGTTTTAGGAAATATAATTTTTTTTCTATTCGAATTACATCTGTATTGGTCAGTATATGTTTGTATTATTATTATTATTATTATTATTATTATTATTATTATTATTATTATTATTATAAGAATTTTTAGTTAAAAGTATTTCGACTTAGTAAAAGGCTCGAATTAGTATTAAATTGACACCGGTAGTTCCCTAAATATTTCTACCTTTATTTACCGTTAAGTTTCTTTCCTTTTAATTTAAAATTTTCATAAAATAAAAGCTTTTCATTTCTTCACCAAAGTATTATATATATATATATATTACTTTTATTTCCAAATTTTAATTTGTTGAAGAACAACAAATCTAAAGCTGAAAACATCTCAGATTCTCAGGAACCAAAAATTTTCCTTGAGGCCAAGAAAAAGAATCCCAAAATCTCTTTACAAGAAAAAAAAAAAAAAAAAAAAAAAAAAAAGGAAAAAGAGGCAGCGAGGAATCAGTCGTGCCAGCAGAGGAGCATGACGACGCAGCGGCGGATGATGTAAAGCCTCGCCTTCTGCTCACGCAGGGGGATCCCCCGCCTGCGTCGACGACACTTTTCCGCCGCTCCTCATCTTCCGCGCTGGAAAACTCGCCGTCGATGACGATTTGTTCCGCCGCTCCTCATCTTCAGAGGCGCAGCAGTGGAAAACTCGCCAGGTGGATTTCAAGACTTTGGAGATGACGATTTGTGGGCTTCTTGCGGCGTTTTATAGGGAGGTGCAGCTGGAGGTGGAGGAGGAGATGGTGGGAAGGAGCGTGCGGCTGCACTGGCGCTAGCTCGTTCTCTGGCATCGGGAGGTGCATTTTGGCGCTGAGAGGTGCACGCTGTTCCACAAGTCGGCAGCCAAATGGAGCGATTATAAAAATAATAAATGTCCACCCAGTTACGGGTGACGTTTGACGAAGCTAAAGTAAGTAACGAGAAAGTATATGACACTCATATAACGATCCATGATACTTTCTCATGGCGGGTCATTCAGTATACATTCTCCAATGCATACCCATGTGTCAACTTGATATCTCATATCCATGACTTGTGAGATCAAGTCATCATGTTGACCTACATGCTAGTCTCGTCGCATTAACATTGTCCTTGAATGTTAATACTTGACTAGGAATAATTTAGAGTAGTGTTCTCTATATCATCTCACTATCGATTCAACCAATCGATTGATATAGATACGAACGATCTACTCAAGGACATTATTATACTTAAATATATAGCACGAATAACAAGTAAATATAATAATCACAATAATATGCCTTTATAAAATGTAGAAATATGATACATAGAGTCCATACAACAATCATCAAATGATTGGCTCTAGGGCTCTCACTAACAATAAGTCTAAAGAGTTTACCTACATTTCTCTTTAAGGGTCACCCAACAAACCAATCACTAAGGGTAAAATAAGACAAGCATGGGTACCTAAGAAATATTTGGAAAATATTAGTGAATCACTTTTGGGTACCAAAGAGTGATGTCTTTCATGTTGTTTAGGTAAGAAGTCATGTTTACCAAACCAAATATGTTCAAGAAATTATCAAGAAATTTGGTTTGGAAAATACCTAGGTAGCTTCAAATGCTATTGGACAAATGTGAACTTAGACAATGATGTGAAGGAAATGTGATATGTATTTTGAAAGATTATAAACTTAGCATTGCATGATCCCATAGCAAAATGTTATTTCACAAGACCCTAGGAAGGATTGCTATGAAGTTAATATTTATATGATATGTCTTTCTCTTTTTCATCCACTTTCTTTTAATATATGTGTTGTATTCTTGTTTGCTTTAAATTAAGGATTGTGTATGGATTTAGGGGGAGTTCTTGTAGTTTAACATATCATTTTGAAACATACTTCAATCATGACCCCCAAATCTATAATTTAGACACATTTCAAAAACCCATATGAAAGCTTTAGTGATGTCTACCTATAGACAATCTTAACCATCAAGAATGTTGATACAAAACTTTTGTGCCATTAAGAGTTTCATAATTTTTAAAACTTGGTATCAAACTTATAAAATACAATCATTTTTCATAAATTTATATTTTTCCTTGATAATATATGTGAAAACAAACTTGCTCGTAAAATTTCAGATTTTTCTAAATTTTATGAAATTTTTAAGGATTTTTGAAGTTCGCTACATAGAGCTGTTTTCAGAGTATCAGTCGACTGATTCAGAAATCAATCGACTGGAGCAGTCAACCGCTCATGAGCAGTCGACTGCAGGCCAGAATTCACTCGACTGAAAAATCTATGAGTTTTTGAATCAAGGTATCAGTCGACTGGTCCAATCATCAGTCGACTGATGTGACTGAAATTCTTAAATTTTGACCCATTCTTGACCATTTGCGTATCCTATAACTTATCATGATCTAGGAACATTCTTATGGTCATTGAGATCAATCAAGAAAGTAGTTTGGGTATCCCATTGATAACATTCCTCGAATCGTATTGACTTTAAAGCCCGGTTGAAGTATATATATATTTGACTCTCTACGATTAACCCTTATGATTTATTGTTGGTGCAATGGTCTAGGGGAAGGGTGTCCCAGAAAGATCAAACATTACAATGGAATGAGGCTTTTACTTGTGTTGAATGAGAATGTTAGGGATTTAAGGGGAGCATTTGGGTTACACATGAAATATTGATAAGAACATCAAAGTTAAAACCATAACCCTATGATATATTGTAACACCCCGACCTCTCATGCTTACTTGCAAGGCCGGATTCGTTACTTATTGTACATGCATAAACTACAGCGGAAGGTTTACTAGGGTGACTAGAACTGTCTAGAACAAAATTTTCCTTGAAATCTAAATTATTCCGTATTTAGAGGTTGGAACCGGCACGGCCGTGCTGCTTAGCACGGCCTGGCCGTGTCAGGTTCTGGACGCACGGCACTTCCACGCCGAGAGGCTGCCTGGCACGGCCGTGCTGCTTAGCACGGCCTGGCCGTGTCCGTCTCTGGACGCCGAAGGGCTGTCTGGCACGGCCGTGCTGGTTAGCACGGGCTGGCCGTGTCAGACACTGGACGCCGAACGTCTCCAACCAATTCACAGCAATATGTCAACCTGCTCTAAAACGCATCACAATTATATACTACCATGGCTAAACATATATCTTGGCATAGCATGAGAAAACTATGGGAAATTATCATAGTCTAAAACATGTTCAGAAACTATAAACTGTTAGACACAAAGGTCAGATAAGATCGTAGTTCCAGTTCCTTTAACCCACACACATCCTTGCACTTTTGCATTGATCTTCCAGCCTCCACCAGTTCATCAATCTCTTTTTCCCTTACCTTTATCTGCAGTATAGGGAAAATAGAATCTGTAAGCTAAAAGCTTAGTAAGAAACATTCTACCTCACTAAAACATGTACGATGCATATGTTTTGAAAACATGGGTCTTGAAATCATATATGAACAGGAATTACATGGCATGGCATCGCATAAAGCATAAACTGAAAACTGAACATAAACATAAACCTGGATCGTACTGATACCAAGAATAGTGCTGAGTACACAATATAGCATGGAAACTGAGGTCTGAGCTAAATTATCTAAACTTAGCTATTCTTGTGCCTATATTGTGCTCACCTAGCTGGTCTGTAAACATGGAAACCATATACATAATAGGTGAAAATATTTATCTCATGTTCTTAATTTGGGCCCGGCACTGTACCGTGATATACGCATGCTAAGGGCGACTGCGGGAGCCCCTCCCGGGATGACTGTGGGAATCCAACCCATTCTAGGTTATCTGAACCTAGGGACCGACTGCGGGAGTCCAGCCCGGGATGACTGTGGGAATCCAACCCATTGGATCCAAGATCCTGTACAGTGCCTCATAAAATAAAATACATTCCTTACTTGTTCGTATATCTTGTTTTCATAAGGGTTATCTGAACCCGTGCTAGGTTGTCTGAACCTAGAGGCTACTATGGGAGCCTACCCATGAACCGTAGTTCCCTATAACTGAGGTAAGACTACATAGCATGTCCTAAGGTGCTTAAACGTGTCTAGGCATTTTATCGAACACGTGGCGTGCACTAAGGTACACTCCAATATATGGATTCTTGCATATCACTTTATCTAGCAACCGTAAAACATAAAACGAAGCCCTATACTGCAGGTGAGGAGTTTCTTACCCGTTTCGCTAAATTTCCTTACGATTTAACCTTTAGATTTTTCCGGAACCAAGAGCCGTTCGACTATTTGCTTGCGTCGATGAATTCCTCTCGTGGAGACGAGTGCTCTCGTACTGGAGTCTTCGTCGGAAGGTGTCCTGTTGGCCTTGGAGACAATCCCTAGGTCTCCTTGGTGCTCGGTGTGAAGAGGAGGGAGAGAAAGAGGGTTCGGCGGATGGGAGAGGAAGAGGAGTTCTCTCGATTAAAATCCCTAACTTCTCACTTAAGTTGCCTATTTATATTAAGTGGTAAATAGGTCCCAACTCGACTATAAATATATTCGGATCTCTTCTCTTTCAGCGGCCGCTGCTGGCACAACTGGTTCCCTCTATTCTGCTTAAGTCATAGGTCTCGGGTTCAATTCCCGCGCAGACCATTTAAGCGACTTATTTCTTTTTGCTACTTCCGATACTCTAAAAATTCCATAAAAATATGCATAAATTCCAGAAAATTCATATCATATTTCTAGAATTAAATTGAGAAATTTCCGGGCGTTACATATATTCTCTATTAATTTTTAAACAACCTTGATTGTGTTTTTAATCATAATCATGATTTATTTATTTTTGTGAGATGTTAATGGATTTAAGGGGGAGTATTTAGACTAAAAATAAATTTTTGACACACTTGCATGAATTTAGGGGGAGTATTTAAATTGAAAGTGAATTTGTGAAACACTTGAATGAATTCAGAGGGAGTGTTTTAGGTTCTAATAAGTTTCCAAGATAGAAACTATTAGCAAATTTCAAGAATTAAGGAGTCATGACATTTCTTGTAGGATATTACACATTCTAGGCTCCTTAATTGGTGAAAAGATCTATTCATACTAAATGTTGATACTTTGATCATGAGAAACTTAAAGTTTCAAGTTTTTAATATATGGTATCAAAATAATATTTTAATAATATAAAATTTATGAAACTAATTTTCCCTAATGATAAATGAGTTAAGCAACTATGGTGTCAAATTTCATAATTTTTCGACGAAAATTGAATAAGTTATGAATTTTTGAAGTTGGGACTGAAAAATTATGTTTTTCAATCATCAGTCGACTGATGCAGCTACCAGTCGACTGATGTCTCTGTTTAACTATGTATTTGACCAGTTTCTTGGACAAAGGAGGAGTATGTGTTAAGGGGGAGAAAATACCAATACTATCATGATAAATACTACCTATTGAGATTCTTTTTACTTGGTTTTATTTTCCCTGTTAATTATGATTTAAACTTTTTGCTGATTGTAAAAAAGGGGGAGAATGGGTTGTTTAAAGTTAGACTTTAATACTTTTATGCTGTTATTCTGATTCATGATTCATTTAATATCATTGTGATAATTTGATGTTATTATATAATGTTGTATTAAAGACCTAACTTAAATAAATTTTTGTCAAACATCAAAAAGGGAGAGATTGTTGGTGCAATCTTGCCCCAAGTGAATTGGATTTTAATGTTTGGCTAAAATGAGTTTAAGTTAGGCAATGTTGGTGATCTAACGTGTGTGAATTGAGTTCACAGGAAAGTCCAGGTTGGAAGACTTGGCAAATGGTGAAGTCCCGGAGGCGCAACCTCTTGGCAAAGGTGAAGTCCCGGAGGCGCGACCTCTTGGCAAATGTGAAGTCCCGGAGGCGCGGCCTCTTGGCAAAGGAAGACTTAGCACGATGAAGCTGAGGGAAACATCTCAAGCTAGTGCAAGGAAGGGCACGAGGCTTGTGGAAGGCGTTTGAAGGTTTGCGTCAAGGCTAAGAGTTGAAGAAGAAGCTAAAAGAGGAGTTTCAGCTTGGTCAGTCGACTGGAATTGTGATTCAGTCGACTGATCAGAAGTTTCAGTCGACTGGACTGTAGTTTCAGTCGACTGGAGATTGATCAGAAGCACACCGAAGCAAACAGAAAGATCAGTCGAGTGAGCAGTCGACTAGTACCAGTCGACTGGTGTTGGAGCAGTCGACTGATAGACTACCGTTGGGTGACAACTGGTGAATTAAATGCGTATTAAAGAGTCGTTGAAGCCCATCAGTCGACTGGCCCTTGGAGCAGTCGACTGATGCACAGAATTCTATAAAAATGCAGTTTGACGATTGGAGAAGGAGCGATTCATTCTTCTATATTCTTGCACGAACTCCAATCATTGTAAACCTGATTCCTCTTCCTCTAAACTTCACTACCAATCTTGTACAAGGAAGAGATCGATTTGTAAAGGGTTTCTCTGCCTTCAAAGTGCTCTTTGAAAAGGAGAAGTTTCATAGTGGAAAGGTGCTCGCTGTGTGTGGATCCTTGGATTAGTCACCTCGTAGAGGTGGATACCAAGTAAATCGAACGGGTTAGCGATTGTTCTTTCTTTTGTGTATTGTATTTTGCTTCCGCTGACTTCTTCGCAGAGAAAGATCGAGAAATCGCTATTCACGTGAATTATGTTCCTTAACACAGTTCCCCCCCTATTATACAAACGCCAAACCACAACATCCAAACAACTAATTCACTAACACATACCGTTCATTAACATCACAACCAACTAACAACCACATGAAACAATCTATGCCTGAACAAAATTCTGAATCAATTTGAGTTAAACATCCATGTCATTATTCATTGTAAACAAGAATAGAACAAAGAATTGGGGAGCTTTGATTTTTTACAGCTGACAACAGAAACAATAAATCAATTAACATCAGAACTAAGTTAGAAGTTAGGGTTAGAGTTAGAACAGGGTTAAGATCAGTGTTAAGGTTAAGAATCAGTGTTAAGATTAAGAAATTCATGGAGGGTTTTAAGATGAAATCACTAACAAAACAACAACTAAAAACAGATAACAGAGTTGAATTAAATCAAGCTAGGGTTAGGGATTTCGTTTCTTGATTCATCACAGAAGGTAGCTAGCAATCGGAGGAGACTTTGCTTATGGAGATGGATCTCGCTGGGGTGATCATCGGGAGAAGTGGTCGGAGAAGACGAGCTCGAGATCCAGCCGTTGCTCTGCTACAACCGCAAACAGAAATCTGGTGCAGGTTCCCTGCTACAACTGCAGACAAGGTCCAGAAACAACGAATGAAAACCTTACCTGCCCTTTCCGATGATGGCGGAGAGTCGAAACTATCCGAGGTGCTCTGCTACAACCGCAGACAAAACCTGAGTATTGACCCTGCTACAACCGCAGGCAGGCCTGGTTACCCATCGGAGCTCTTGTGGACGCGGAGGAGTGACTGCCGCTGGTGCCCGCAGCTGGGCACTCCGCTCACAGCCGCGGAGAACGAAGGACAGGGGAGGGGGCGGATGGTCGGCGATGAATCAACCTTCGAGCTTCCGACGCCGTTCAACTTGGATCAGGAAATCGAGGGAAGAAGAAGAGCCGGAGGCTTGACGATGAAGAAACAGGGGAAGAACAAGGGAAAAATCACGATGGAGAAAGCTACAGTGGCCCTAGCTTTCGAGCCTCCTCTTCTCTGTGAGCTGACGTTTGCCTTTTAAACGCTGAATCGATGCTTGAGCCGGCGCCTCTTGGAATTGAACCGGTTTGATTGCAATTGAACCGGACCAAGATCAAATGGAAATGGGCTAGCCTGATTTGGAATTTATCTGGGCTTAGCTTGAATCCATTGCATTGGGCTGATTAAGTAAAATTGAACTCCAATTCAAACCCAACTCGAACCAATATTAACTTTCCTCCGAATTAGATCTGATTGTAGGTTTTCTAAATCATTTCTTTAACTCGATTTTAATTCTTTGCAATTAGCTTCATTTTAATTTCTCTCACATCAAATACTACAAAATTAATATCCATAATTAACTCAAAATAATGAAAAATAGAATGAAGACTATAATTAACCCAAGATATAAAAAAATATGCTAAAAACTCGATTTATAATGTGAAATATGATCAAACTGGTCCAAGATAACCCTGATTTACCCGTTGAATGGAGTGGGTAAATCACTGGTAAATTCTCCTGAGTGGAGTGGATAAGGGCGGATTCCCAGTGTGGGAATAGTATGTGTTAGTTTAACCCAGAATTTTATTGGAAATCTGATGTTAGATCTACAAGGTAAGGGTTTGATTGCTTGCGTGCTTATATGCTTATCTTGTAGGAACCAGGAGTTGGAAGCAAGATGGAGAAAATCAAAAATAAAGCAAATAGAGACAACCAAACCAAGCTCGGGGTCAACTCAGATCAAATTCGAGTGGATTCAACTCGAGTTGACTGAATCCAAGCACCCTAATGATTTCCAAGCACTTGGATGATCCAGGCACCCCTATCTCTTCCAGGCGCCCTGACAACCCTAGATTTGCAATGTGTCACGAGTAGGGTTGCAAATTAGAATTTTAAATATCGAAAACCCACAATAAATTCAAACAAATGCAAGTATAGGGGCCTCGAGTCGTGTTTTTCCAAGGACTAGTAGAAAATTATTTAATTCGAGCTTGGGTGTCGTTCTTTTTGGGGTTTTCTAATGAAAATAGGGGTTTTGGTATTTTTCAAATGAAATAAGATTCAAAATCAGTAAACACTTGAAGAATGCAAATAACTAATCTAACATGCAACTGTTAAAACAAAACATGAAATCAAACCAAAAATTCAATGCAATTTAAAGTAAAAGAGTGCAACCTATCCTAGTTATGTTCTAAGGCAAATGTGGAATGCAAATTCAAGCCCTTGTTAACTGAAATTTATCAAATCCTAATGCAAACCAAAGCCTAATGCAAACTCTACATAACATCCTCAAAGCATTGAAGACATGAAATGCAACTATAGAACAAGGAAAAATAAAATCTAGCTTATAAAGCAATTTTGCAATGAAACTACTTAACCTTAACCAACTGCCATGAATTCCACCGATTTGTCCTACTCACATTCCTCAATTGATACAAGGAAATCAAAAGTTGGCACGCAACAGTAACCTCAATTTCAAGTTATCAGAATTGGCACATCCGATTGCAAGGGTACTCCAACTCAATTAATCAACATCAAGGATAAAAGCTTTAACTACAAACCCTACCCTACGATACTCTGGGAAAAACTTGGCACGGATCAGCTGAAGTGGCACAAAGCAGCAGGTTATCAGAAACAGACTTCAAGCAATGCAAGGCATTTAAGCTAAGAAAACTCAATTACACAAACTAATTAATCAATCAAACCATTTGAATTCAATCAATAGCTAACCATGAACCAATCAACAAAGTCGTTAAGAATTCTACTTTAACTGAAACATTCAGAAATAAGAAGAACAGAAGCTATCCGAAACTGCAAAATCAGAAACAGAAACTAGAAACAGAAATCAGAGCTACAAAATGCATCCATCCCTCTTCTTCCGATTGCTTCTCCTTAGCTTGGTGTCAAACAAGCTCTTGAATCCCTTGGAAACTTGAAGATGGTCGCCGGAGATGTTTGCTCGCTGCCAGCACCTCGAAACGTCCAGAAAAACCTTCTCCAGGACAAAACAGAGCACTGCGCGATCACAATTCAGCTGGCATAACCGAATTCCTGTCTTCCTCTTGCTCCGATCGGATTTATGATGATATAGGGAGGCTCCACGATCCTAGGAGAACCCCTCGAAGGAATCGCGGCGTCTGCTCGTGCTGTGGATGGCCGGAACACGCGAAAACAAGATGGAAACCGCCGGTGAAACCCTCGCCGTCGCGTCTCCTCCGGCTGCCGGAAAATACCCAATCGACCGGCTTCAGCTTCTTTAAGGATCAAGGAGTGCAATGGAGCTGGATTGGAAGGATGGGACCTCGCCGTCTGGTACGTCGCCGAGCAGAGCAGGTTCCGCGGGGAGACGATGAACAGTGTCGGCGAGACACTGTTCATCGGGTAAGGTTGAGGTTTAAATACCGCTGATTAAATGATTAATCTCAGCCGTCCGATCTCTGATTCAACGGTGCAAACTTGATCTAGGCTTTAGGGCAGTCTAGGGTTTCCAAAAAATTCAGGGATTTTGATCGGGCTCGATCTAAGTCATGTCCTCCATGTTGGCTTGATCAATTTGGCAAATTTGACTTGATTTGACCCCGATTGAGCTCGAGTCGGATCCGATTTAGCCCTAAAATCAATTAAAATCCAATTAATGCCAAAATTCACTGTTAAATCATAAAAATTATATCAAGCCTCAAATTATGCAATATAGGACAATTATGAATGAATCGATTCATTTTATAATATATTTTCATGTAAAAGCCCAAAAATAAATCGATTAAAAATTAATAAAACCCTAATTCATCACTAAAAGAAAGACATAGCATGACGAAGCTGATGGAAACATTTCAAGCAAGTGCAAGGATAAAGAGCCGTGGGCTCGAAAGCATCCAAAAAGGGCACGAGACTTGTGGAAGATGTCTGAAGGCGTGAGTCTAGGCTAAGAGATGAAAAAAGAAGCTGAAATGTGAGTTTCAACTTCATCGGTCGACTAAGATAATATCAGTCAGCTGTGTTAGTGCAATCTTGTCCTAAGTATCATTTGATTTTAATGTTTGGCTAAATGAGTTTAAGTTAGGCAATGTTGGTGGTCTAACATGTGTGAACTAAGTTAACAGAAAAGTCCAAGTTTGAAGTCTTGGCAAATGGTGAAGTCCCGTAGGTGCAGTCTCTTGGCAAAAGGAAGAGTTAGCATGACGAAGCTGATGGAAACATCTCAAACAAGTGCAAAGATGAGGAGCCGTGGGCTCGAAAACATCTAAAGAAGATACAAGGCTTGTGGAAGATGTTTGAAGGCGTGAGTCTAGGTTAAAGGATGAAGAAGAAAGCTGAAAGGTGAGTTTCAGCTTCATCGGTCGACTGGTGTCCTGATCTAAAATACACAAAAAGATCAGTCGAGTGAAAAAGTAGAAATAAGTCGACTGTTCAGTTAACAGGGTGAGTGATCAGTCGACTGGGTGAGTCATCAGTCAACTGGGTAAGTCATCAGTCGACTAGTATTTGAACGTTGGAGCTGACAACTGGAGAAATAATGCAATCTACAGTAGCCGTTGGAGCCCACCAATCGAAAATATAAAAAGACAGATTCAAGCTTGGAGATGGCAGAAGTGTTTTCATTCTCTTATCTCTGTATGATCTTTAAGCTTTGTCTTTCAAATTCTTCCTCCATACTTCTCTATACATTGTAGGATCGCTATAGCACACTAGAGGGGAGGGTGAATAGCGTGTTAATGCTTTTTCTCATTCGTTCATTTCTATCAAAAACTTGTAGTGGAATTAGTAAACAAACACAGGGGACTCGCAGATTTTACTTGGTTCCTAACCCCTAGGGTTAGTACATCCAAGGCCTATGTACGGGAGGCGCCCGTCCACTAGTGGTCTCATTTCTGAACTTTATTTGGAGGCAGAGAAACCTATCTATAGTCCAATAAACAAGACAAACAAATTAAGAACAGAAAGGACAAATAAGAAATAAAAACCAAACAGGTAGCCGCCGATCTGGAAGTCCGAGCGCCGCACACTCCTCCTGAACCTTCCCTAGTTGCACGTGCCTGGCTCCGTTCGTGTTCAGAAATATTACTTCTTGAAGAGGAGAACTTCTTAATTGATTATTCCATCTGTGCACGTTCACCTTCTTTTATAGTGCAATCAAGTTGATAACTGGCATTTTTATCGGGTAAATTAGGACTCCAATTAGATTGGGCAATTGATTTTAATATTTGATTATATTTCATATCATAAATAGGATTTTTGGGCTGATTATTTATCTCGATGAATTTTTGGAGTTTATTATATTTTTTTCATTAATTTATGGTATTTATGGAGATTAATTGGTTGTAATTTATTTTACAGGAATTCAAATTGGAAGAAAAATCAATTCTGGCTCAGCCTGGGTTCAAAGCTGGTTCAATTGCAAACTCAAGTCAAGCTCAGGTTTAACCCAACCCAAAAGCAAGCCCACTCAAAGCCAGTCCACTTCATTCATCAAGCCCAAATCAAAGCCCAATCCATTTACATCAGGCCCGGTCCACTGAAAAGGATTCAGCCGGTTCAATCCTTAGGTTTCGGTTCCAAATGCAACCTTCACACACGGCGCCGGTTCATTCAGCCGGTTCAAGCGGAGCCGGTTCAGTCACAAAGCTAAAAAGCTCTCCGGTTGAAAACATCTCCACACGGTTCACACGCGTGATGGCCGGTTCAGCAGCAACGTTAAAAGGGAAATTACGGTTCAGTGATTCAGGGGGGTTCCTCGCGATTTTGGGAAGCTACAGTGCTCCCAAAATCGCGAGCACTGTTCATCTTCGTCTCCTCGTCGCCGCCGCGGTCCTGAGCCCACGCCGTGCGCCTCGCCGTCCCTTTTCCTTCTTCTGATCAGCACAAAGCAAAGGTCAGCAGCCACTTCCGATTGCAGCATCAACGTCGTTCTTCCTTCCTCTGTCGCCGGCTCCGTTGTGGGTGGTTTGCTCCAGCGGTGGCAGCCGGCGACATCCCCCTTCATCCACCTCCTCAGAAGCGCCGGAAATCGTCGAGCCCCGTCTGTGGTTCAGCGGGGAATCACCGGACTCCGTCTGTGGTTCAGCAGAGGACTCCGTCGTCTTCGCCGTCGCCGTCACCGGAAATGGGCCAGGTAAGGGTCGGTTTCCAGTTCCTCTTCCTGATGGTTCTGTCTGTGGTTCAGCAGGGCGTTAGACTAGCGTCTGAGGACTCCACCTGCGTCTTCTCCGATTACGCCGTGCTGTGAGTGGTTTGCTCCAGCAAGCGCCGCCGTCCCGTGGGTGCTAGCAGCCGGAATGGCTGAGGTTCTTCTGTTCTGTGCCGAATTGGAGAGGGAAGAAATTCCTACCCATTGTCATCCATTTTCCTCTGTTTTGGTTAATTTGTTTCTGTTTTTTCTGAATTTACTTCACCTACGATACCAAAAATCCCCTTCTTTGTAAATAGTTTTGCTTAACCCTAATTGTGACCTAATGCTAATGTTAATTCTAATCCTTGACTTGATTCTAATTGTTAAACCCTAATTCCTAAATTCTAACTCTAATCTCCTAACCTTTTATTCAGCGTTGTGTTCAGCTAGAATTGAAACCACTGTTCTGATGGATTGTCCATTTGTTGATTGAATTGGTTGTGTGGTTATCAAGAATGAATGGGTTGCTCTGTCCTCTACTTCATGTAATTCATTTGGGTTCTAATGTTGATGAGTGTGTATGGATGGAATGTATTGAACAAGAGAATGTGAATCAAAGGAAGGGTTTCGATTGTGTATTATATCATGTTCAGTGGAGTAGGATGTGTAATAAACTTCTCATCTATTGCTAATGTGTTTGTGTGAATGGTAATGTGGTGTTGATTTAGAGATAATATGTATCAGTTGTAGTGAATGCTTAACGTTGTGTAAACTAGTATGATGTTGATGAGTGTATATGGATGGAATGTGGGATTGAGTTGTGGTGGTTGTGGTGAATGTCGGTTAAATATGTTCAACGTGTATAGGATGTGTTGGGTTGGGTTGTGTTATGTTGTAGATTAAAACAATGTTTGTAAATTAATAAAGGTGAATTGTAAATTGTTTGTGTGTGTTATTGTTACTCGAATGTAGTGTAAATTTGTGTATATAAGATTTATAATGATGTTGTATGATGACTTGTATTAATAAATAAGCCATTGAACATGTAAAAGAGTTGTACAATGATTTGGCGTATAGGTTTGTGTTGTAAATTGTTGTTGTGTAGTACGAAATGACTTAATGTAAAATGCTTGTATAAGTTGTTGTTTGATTTGTATATTATGTATGCTATTCTCATTGTTTAAGTTTATGTTGTTCTTGTTGATTCGATTGTAGTGGTCTCATGTTAGGATTGTATCATGTTGTTGTAGGTTTATTCAAAATGATGTATATAGTTGTGTGATAGGGTGCATGTTGTAGCAAGAACATATTGTATGTTGTATGGTGAATGGGTATTAATGAATGTAATTCATGTGTTAAATTATTCTTGTTGTAATGAAACAATTTATTGTGTAATTTTATGTTTGTTGTATACAATGTATGTTGTTGTTGAATGATTCTTGCTTTTGTAAAGTAGTATTTATCTGAATTAGGATTAACCTTGCAATTAGGGATGTATACTTAGGATTCTTTTGTAAATTATAGGATTTAATGGTGAATAAATGGAATTTGTAGATAGGAATGAATAAGTCAACCAATAAAAGACCCCGCACCAATGGTCTAGATTAACTTCCGGTCATTGAGTCCAAGAGAGACGACCGGACCTCTCTATACTGCTTTAGCGATAGTTAGGGGTTTGGTAAATAAAATAAATAATTAATTTTGATGGGTGTAAGTGACAAATAAATAAAGGGGATAAAAGTATATAAATAAATCCCAAACAAACACACCACATCAGGCTTCTTGGCAAAGGATGAAGTCCCGGAGGCGAGGCCACTTGGCAAAGGATGAAGTCCCAGAGGCGAGACCTCTTGTCAAAGGATGAAGTCTCGGAGGCGCGGCCTCTCAGCAAAGGAAGACTTAGCATGACGAAGCTAAGGGAAACATCTCAAGCTAGTGCAAGGAAGGGCACGAGGCTTGTGGAAGACATTTGAAGGTTTACGTCAAGGCTAAGGGCTGAAGAAGAAGCTGAAAGGGGAGTTTCAGCTTGATCAGTCGACTGACACTGTTGATGCAGTCGACTGGTGGTTGATCAGAAGCACACACAGAGATTTCAGATGGATCATTCGATTGGTACTATTCATCAGTCAACTAATGACCAAACAGAGAGATCAGTCGAGTCTATCAGTCGACTGGTAGCAGTCGACTGGTGATGGTGCAGTCAACTGATAGACGACCGTTGGAGTGACAGCTAGCTAATTAAATACAGATTAAAGAGCCGTTGAAGCCCATCAGTCGACTAGCCCTTGGAGCAGTCGACTTATGTACAGAAATACATAAAAATAGAAGTCGACGTTGAAGAAATAAATAGTTCATTTTTTTCTCTCATCTTTTTGGCAAACTCTAACTCTGTAAAAGCTTTCCTCTTCCTCCATACTTCACTCCTCAATTTTGTGAAAAGAAGAAATCATTCTGTAAAGGTTTCTCCGCCTTCAAAGTGTTCTTTGAAAAGGAGAATTTTCATAGTGGAGAAGGTCGTCTGTGTGTGTGGATTCTTGGATTAGTCACCTCGTAGAGGTGGATACCAAGTAAACAAACCAGGTTAGCGATTGTGTTTTTCTTTTCATGTTTTATTCTGCTTCCGCTAACGTTTTCGCAGGAAAGAAAGAAAATCGCTATTCACCCCCCTCTAGCGAACGCCTCGGTCCCAACAAGTGGTATCAGAGCAAAGTGCCTTTCGCGCAAACTAACACTCAACTGAAAGAATCAAATGGCGTTTCAAGAGGGATACAGCACCGCATGACCGTCCTACTTCAATGGCAACGACTTCGCATACTGAAAAGGTAGAATGGAGTATTATCTTATGAACGATATTGAAAATTGGTTCAGTATTGTAGATAGATTTGAGAAACCGAGGGATGCCTCTGGAGTGCCTCTTCCTACAAAAGATTGGTCTAAAGACATATGCAAGAAGGCACAGGCAAATACAAAAACCACGACTACATTGCAGTGTGGACTTTCAAAGGAGCAACTGAGCAAGGTCGGTCCATTCAATTCGGCCAAGGAACTTTGGGAAAAGCTCATCTAATTGAATGAAGGATCAAGCGAATCGAGACGAGCCAAGAGGGATCTCTTGGTTGGACAACTCCAATCCTTCACGATGAAGCCAAACGAGACGGTGAGTCAGATGCACGGGCGATTCAAGGAGATCGTGAATAGTCTCCATGTCATAGGTGAGAAGATCGACAACCGCAATCTAGTGAGGTATGTTCTTCAAGCTTTCCCTTGAACCACTCTATGGGCATCGATGGTTGATGCTTATAAAGTGTCAAGGGATTTATCTGTTGTCAAGTTAGATGAGTTATTTTATGAATTCGAAATGAGCTTAGTTGGGGAACTAACTTTCTTCTTAGGCTTACAAGTAAAACAAACGAATGAAGGAACCCATGTATTTCAAACTAAATATGCAAAAGAAATGATCAAGAAATTTGGAATGAAAAATGCTAAAACAATATCAACTCCTATAGGAACCAACGTAAAATTGGATAATGATGTTGAGGGTAAATTGGTAGATTTAAAATAATATAGGAGTATGATTGGTAGTTTGCTCTATCTAACCGCTAGTAGATCGGATATACTATTTGCGGTAGGAATGTGTGCAAGGTATCAATCATGTGCAAAAAATCACACCTTGCTGTAGTAAAGAGAATTCTAAGATACATTAAGGGAACACTCAATGTAGGTATTTGGTACCCATGAAACTAAAATTTTAATTTAATTGGGTATAAGGATTCAGATTACGCGGGATGCAAGTTGGATAGAAAAAGTACTAGTGGTGGATGTCAATTTCTTGGATCCTCCCTAGTTAGTTGGAGTAGTAGGAAGCAACCATGTGTAGCTTTGTCTACTACCGAAGCCGAATATGTAGCCTTAGGAGGATGTGTAGCTCAATTATTGTGGATGATGCATACACTCAAAGATTATGAGCTTCACTATTCCAAGGTTCAAATATTATGCGATAATATGAGCACCATTAACTTGACGAAAAATCTGGTACATCATTCAAGAATAAAACACATTGAGATAAAACATCATTTTATTAGGGATCATGTGGCAAGAGGAGACATTGAACTAAGCTATATTGAATCAAAGTCAAATCTTGCCGATATATTTACCAAACCTTTACCCGAAGCTGACTTTACAAATATTAGAAGAGGGTTGGGTATGTGTTTTGTAGAATAATGGATTTTAGTATTACATGAGCCTATAACATTTATCTTACATCTCACAAGACTTTAGGATGACTTTTGCTTATGTATTGGTACAATTACATTATGTGTGAGATGCTAGGATGATACTCATATTTCACTTATGCTTTTTAGCATTTTGGTGAGGCATGAATTTTATCAATTCATTTATTTTAGACCAACTATAGGAAAAACAAATATTTAATTAATGAACATCTTGTCCATCGATCATAGTTGGACATTTTAAATAATTTCAAACTATTTTAATGTATATCTAACATTGATAAACAATGACAATTTGAATGGGTTGATAACAGAACTTGAAATTGATATAATAATATAAGTTGGTGCCAAACTTTAGAGTTTATGTTAAACTTATAAAATACAATCATTTTTCATAATTTTATATTTTTTGTTGAAAATATATGTGAAAACAATCGTGCCTGCAAAGTTTCAGATTTTTCTGAATTTTATGGAATTTTTTATGTATTTCTGAAGTACGTATCAGAAACCTGCACAGTGTTATTTTCAGGACATCAGTCGACTGATGCAGATATCAGTCGACTGGTCCAGTCGACTGCAAGATAAACTCCACTCGACCAATAATTCTGTGAGGTTCTGAATTAATGGAGCAGTCGACTGCTACCAATCGACTAATCCATGATCAGTCGAATGCTGGAGAACTTTGTATATAAGAAACTTTGAGCGACGGTCGACTGCCAAACCTAGGGTTGCGTTGATCTTGCCGCCTTCCACCTCCTTTCTTGACCTCCAGCCACCTAGAGCCTTTCCAAACCTTGTCTTCACCCTCTCCACCTTTCTTTTCTCTCCACTACACAAAACCTAGAGTTTTTCAAGGTTGTTTTTGGCCAAACTATCACCATGGATAAAAGGTAAACATGATATCATATTTTCTACGAGCTCTTCATTTTTTATGATCTATTCTGAGCTAACTTGCTTCTTGTTACGTGTTTTTGTATCATCCTTTGCATTGCATTATAGAGTTAGGCAAAAACATATTGCAACTCACCCTATGATGCGTGTTCCGCAAGTATACGGAATGTCGCCAAGTAATAAAAGATCGAATCCACAGGGACCATGGAATTAATTACTATCCTAGCACAATAAGAGTGGAGAGTTCATAGGCAATGGTTTGATGTGGGGAGAAAGAGTGTTCTAGAGTTCCTAAACCTTAGTCCGAAGATATAATTCGACTGTGACAAAATGTAGAAAGCGACTCTAGGACTTCGGATTCCTCGGGATATTGATTGATTGACTTGGATCCTCTATCATTCCTCAATGATTAGACAATTGTAGGGATTCTAACCAAATTATTCAATTAGACCTCGTCAGGCTTCCTCGGAATAAATCAATGGTGTTCTAATGTTACTTAGGTTGGTTTGAGATGATTCTAGATAGCCTGGTTCAAGGCTCTCCCGTGTCACTCAAGCGCCCCAGAATACTACTAGATTCCTACCCCCTGTCACAGGGTATCCCTTTAGAGACCTCTCCCCAACACTAAGCAACCGTTAGTTATCCCTCATAAATGTTATTTAAAGCTTAAGCAATCCCTCGGAAGGTCCAGTTAAGACTCTCCTCCTGTCACGAGGCGTCCCGGGTATATGATCCTAAGAATTCCTCAAACTTCAAATAATCTCTACCCTTATGGATTCATACTATTCACAAGCATATCATCAAATAAGCTTAAAGCATAAATCCATAAAGCAATTGCACAAACATATCATAGAACATGGTAGATTAATAAATCCAAAGTTACAATCATCCAATAACCCCGATTCTTCCTACATCCTAGAATCTGGAGGACTACTCCATATCGGGGAGGTTACAATATAGAGAAGATGGTAAATAATACATCCTATTCTAATAATCTAAGAGAAAACAGGAAATAAGACTTATCGATGAGCTTCTTCTTATTTGGACTGCAATCTCCGCGACGGTGGGATGAAGATGTGATGGAGTGTCCGGACGGATGAACGGATCGTCGAATCTAGCTCCGGAATGAGGCGTCGGTGGCTCTAGCGCGCTCCGGTGGCTCTCTGAAGTCTCCCCCTCCTTTCTAGGGCCCTTAAGGGGGTCTATTTATAGGCCCCCATGAAATGCCCTGAAATTCGGCCAAGTACGCCCCCGTCACATGGCCGTGTCTAGGAGACATGGCCTAGTGTGGCCGCCCAGCTGTTATGGAGGCACGGCCGTGACTGTGAGGCACGGCCATGAAGAGTTGAAGTTCTGTTGAGAGGCACAGTCGTGCCTGTGAGGTACGGCCACAGGAAGTCTGCTCTCTGCTGGGGAGACACGGTCGTGCCTGTGAGGCACGACCGAGAGAAGGTGCTCCTCTGGTTGGAGACACGGCTGTGTCTGAGGGACACGGCCATGTCTTGGCGTGGCTCTGTTAAGGAGACACGGCCGTGTCTGAGGGACACGGTCATGTCTGGATGCTGCAGGAGGAAGGCACGGGCGTGCCTTTGGGGCACGGCTTGGGCTAGTTAGATCTCTGGATGAAGGCACGCCCGTGCTTTATAGGCACCGCCCCTGGAGGTGATAGATTTCTTTCCGTGCGCGTTTCTTCGTTCTCGCGAAGGTTTTCTCTGCTGCTCCCTGTCTTCTCCCCCTCTCCGGCTGCTGTCTTCTCCCCCTCTCCGGCTGCTCCCTCTCTTCTATGGCCAAAACCCCTCTCCGGCTGCTCCCTGTCTTCTCCCCCTCTCCGGCCAAAACCCCTCTCCGGCTGCTCCCTCTCTTCTCCGGCCAAAACCCCTCTCCAGCTGCTCCCTCTCTTCTCCGGCCAAAACCCTCTCTCCGGCTGCTCCCTCTCTGCTCCGGCTGCTCCCTATCTGCTCCGTCTGCCTGCTCCCTCTCTACTGCTTCATCTCCGGCTGCTCCCTCTCTACTGCTTCGACTCCGGCTGCTCCCTCTCCTCCGGCGAACTCCTCAAGCTCCGTCTCCTCCGGCGAACCCCTCAAGCTTTCTCCTCCGGCTGCTCCGTATTCTCCTCCGGCTGCTAGTAAATACATTTTGTTAATTTTCGTTTCCTCTTTCCTGTGCTTAGCTCCTCTTTCCTGTGCTTTTATGTTGCATTTATAATTTTCGTTTGGCACTGCATATGGATTACATCAGTGTGTTATGATGACCTTTGTGAAATGGTATGCTAGGTTGCCAATTAGACAATCTTTAGCTCTAGTAATTGCCCTCACCTTTAAGATTATCATGCATGCTATTACCAATGCCGTTCTACTTCTAATATTTGCTAAATGTAAATTGTTTTTTTGATGTTGCTTTTTCAATCTGGAACCTTTTCTATATGAAATTGGTTTTTAAGATCAACAAGAATGTCTACAGGAAGCTTTTGTGATGTTGCTTTTTCTGATGTTGCATTTCATCACTTGAATGCCTCATGCATTTCATCGATTGAATGCCTCATGCATTATGTGATAAGAATAAATAAAGCTTAGTTGGATGAATGAGGAATTTTATGTGATAAGAATGCCGCATGCATTTCTTTTATATTGAAAATGTTATTATTGATAAAGTTGCACTTTAATCACAACATCTAGGCCAATAGATATCAAAGTTTCTGTTACGATAAAGTATTTGATGCTTGTACGAAACAACTGAGGTCAAGTTGCCATTTATGACAGAAACTAAGAATTTGAAGTTCAAATGATTCAGTTGAACAATCGGTTCAGGGTTGAGAATGCCTGTCAAGAATTCATGTTGTTGAATCTGTTACTAAAAAATTATAATATATGACATTTATCTTGTGCTTCTGCAAATTTATCTATAATTTTCTTCTTCCTTTTACTTTTAAGTTTCTTTCAAAATTTACTTTGGTTGTCCAATTGACCCCACCAGTATCAAGTTCTTGTAACTGACAAGTCAAGAACTTTGTTTTTCTAACGAACCCAGACTAAGGACCTAGTGGCAGATTGCACAAGCACTGAGCAGCAGCATCCTTGTTCACTGCTCTATTTCCTCAATCAATCAATGACACGCAGAGAGGCACAGATAGGCAGCAGATTCCTGATTTATTGTTGACTATTAGTACAGATTTAGCATTTTTTCCCTCTTCTTCATTTATGATTTTGCAGATATAGATATGTCTGATCAGGCAGCAGCACCAGGTGGCCGGACAGTATTGAGAGTTGTTGCCGGGTGGTAAGTATTGATACATTTAGCTAGTTTTTAATTCATATTTTGTTTTATAGCATATGTCTAACATTTACATGGTTTTTAATGCAGTTTTACACCAGAGGGCCATAAAGTTGCAGGATATATTTCTAGTAAGTTCCGTGAGCGAGTATGTCGTTCAGGGCATACTTGGAGACATGTCGATCAGGCCATGCGCAGCTTCTACTACGACGAATTTTTGGTTAGTCATTTTAACCACCTTATAATGAAGTTTTTTTTATTTAGACTATTATTTTTTTTTTTGCAGAAAAAATATACTTTTGAGCCAGGACATGAGCGGGTAGGTTAGCATTTCTATTACTTTTAATTTTTTTTAAGTTATTACTTGTAAGCATGCATTATTCAAATAGGTTGTTATAATTAAATTATTACTAACTTATTTTTATTGTCTTTTTTGTAGGATCTTCTCTTTTGGCTGGGCTTGTTTAGATAAGTTTTTGATATATTATTGTATTTTGACATTAGAAACAGTATCAGTGTATCTACATATTTGTGTTGTATTTAGATACTATTGTATTAAGATTGTATTAATGTTGTATTCAGATATTTTGATATGTGGTGTATTCAGATTAATGTGATGCATTTTGATATGTTGGTGTATTTTGATATGTTGTATCTAGAGATTAATGTAATTGTAATATTGTATTTACAGATTTTGATATATAAACAGGAAATTTAGAAAAATAAAATAAATTATACTAAAAAAATAAATTAATAGCGACGGAATTTATCATTCCGTCGCTAATAAACGAATTTTTTTTTTAATTTTTTTCTTTAAATTAGCGACGGAATTTATAATTCCGTCGCTAATCAGTATTTATTTTTTTAATTTTTTTCTTTAAATTAGCGACGGAATTTTATTTTCCGTCGCTAATTAGCGACGGAATTATAAATTCCGTCGCTAATCAGTATTTATTTTTTTAATTTTTTTCTTTAAATTAGCGACGGAATTTTATTTTCCGTCGCTAATTAGCGACGGAAAATAAATTCCGTCGCTAATCAGTATTTATTTTTTTAATTATTTTAAATTAAATTAGCGACGGAATTTTATTTTCCGTCGCTAAAATTAGCGACGGAATTTTATTTTCCGTCTCTAAATTAATTAGCGACGGAAAATAATTCCGTCGCTAATTTTAGCGACGGAAAATAAAATTCCGTCGCTAATTAGCGACGGAATTTTATTTTCCGTCGCTAAAGTGACGTCAGCGACCGAATTTTTCGCGACGGTCGATTTCCGTCGCTAATCGGTCGTTAACCTCGATTAGCGACCGAATAGCGACGGAATTGGTCCGTCGCTATTTCCGATAATTTTTGTAGTGAGGAACAGTCACCGGATGGGAGAGCTCCTCAACTTCCACGAGCCAAATCCCGTTCTTGCTCTTTCTCTTCTCTCCGGCACAACCTCTCTGCACTTGGACGTACGCTCAGATCCATCTATTCCACATGGCTCCTCTCCCTTTTATAGGAAGCAATCAGGAGAAGAGATCGCATCCCACGGAGTGCAGAACGTGCACTCCGTGTGCACGCTCCGTGGGCACGCCGCTCCGTGGGCAGCGAATTGCTCGGCGTGGTGACAATTACGAAACTGCCTACATCTCCCACTCGTCCAAGTGAAGCCACAAAGGCAAATAAATACAAAATCCATTAAGAGATATTTAGCCACATAGACTAAATAAAACCGGAGTCTTCAGTCACATAGACTATGAACTTAGAGATCATCAGTCACAAAGACCATACAGTCACATAGACTGAAAGAACAACCAATTCATACATAGGAAAATGGTTTGTACGACAGCAAGCACATTGAGCATTCATTGTTAAGAAAGTTGTTACACCTTACATAACTGCTCATAGAGCGATCAATGCTAAGAAAGTTGTTACACCTTACTTAGCCGCTCTATATAGTACATAACTATTTTCGGAATGACACATAGTCATTTGTCTGATGATACACAGCTATCATCCAGGTGGCACATAGTCGTTCTCCAGTGATACAAAACCATTTACCTGGATATTTCATGTCTTGCTATTTACCCAGATTAAATAACATTTATTCACATCAATATGAACATCTCTAATCTCTCAATTTGACTATCATGTCAAGAGCATGTTTCATATCTTTAATATTCACATTCATTTCCATACATAACAGAAATGGGTCGATCAGTGAATATTCTCATATAAATGTGAATCTATTTAATATTCCTTTTTAGCTTGAGTCTATTCATTTTAATCAGTCGCTTTCTTAGTCGTGTTCCATAGACTGAATCAACCATAGTCATAGGTTTACATGCTAAAGTAGCTGACCCTAATTAAAATTTCAAATAAACAGCTAAATAGTCACTAAAGGTAAATGCTGAGATTAACATATAATCTCAAAGGGCTTACATAGTAGAAAAGCAGGGATCCATTCTCCTACTATCCTTATTGTCGTCTTAGCACATGTGGTATGAATCACATGCTACGATGTTATATTCTTTACAGAAAAGAACGCATGTTTTTCACAATTAAACATCGTACAGATTTCGATCTAAACATTCCCAATGTTTAATCCTGAATCCAACATATAAATTCAAATCTGGCTACAAACAAGTTCAGTAAATGATGGGTTCATTTACTTTGATCATCTATTTATAAATGATCTCATCTTGATATCAATATCAAGGCGACCCCAGCTTATAGTATTGTAACAATTTTACAGCTATACAAGCTAGCAGCTACATAAGCTGAACTATAAACATCGGTCTTACCTCTATTCATACATAACAAATAGAGATGATTGTCCATGTGAGAGGACTAATCACTACCTGCCAACATGCTCACCGAAATCTTATATCAAGAATGTAACTTTTCACATACACTGAATAAATTATGGCATATCATTTAATCAAATTACAATATTTGATTATCAATTACAACTTTGTTATGGCATATCATTATGCTCACCGGACCAGGTGCATTGGACGCGCAGCTCGCCGGCGCTCCGGTCGACGTCGGATTCCGGCCGGATGGTGGCCAGAATCCGGCCGGAAATCGCCTGGAAACGCGCTGTTCGTGAGGCGCCCACTGTTGGCCGGAAATCGGCGGGTTTCCGGCCAAATCGGGGCCGGAGACCGGCCGGGGTCGACGCGCCAGGCGACGATGCGTCGACCCCGACCGGTCTCCGGCCCCGATTTGGCCGGAAACCTGCCGATTTCCGGCCAACAGTGGGCACCAACGACTGACGGGCGATTTCGGCCGGAATCGAACGGATTCCGACCGAATCGGGGCCGAAGTCGCCCGTCAGCCGCTTTCCCCTGTTTCTGGCGGTTTTCGGCCGGATTCCGCACACCATCCGGCCGAAATCCGACGCTAGTTGGAGCGCCGGCGAGCTGCGCGTCCAATGCACCTGGTCCGACGGTCGGCGGTGACCGGACGACGGCGTGGCGACGGCGGCAATGCGGAGAGGTCGGCTGGCGCTCACGGGGGTGCGCACGGGTTGACGCCCAGCATAGCCCGTCTGTATATATATATATATATATATATATATATATATATATATATATGCTATGCTGCGGCCGGTATCCTGCGCCATGCGCACTCCTCAGACCCCTCACCACTGCCGTCGCTGCTACTTCGCCGTCCGACCGTCGCGTCACACCCGATGAACGCGCAGCTCGGCGGCGCACTGATAGGTTGTTATTTGACAGGGTCAATTAGAGATTATTTTGTATCGGTTTGACAACATTTCATGTCATAATTGGATTTGTTGAGCTTAATTCTTATCTTGGATGAAATTTTATCTTCATTCTAATTTTTCATGATTTTTTGGGTAATTATGGATATTAATTTTGTGGTCTTTAATGTTTGCAGGAATTAGAATGATGATAATGATAAATTGGAGAGTTAAATTGCAAGAAAGATCAATCCGGATTCGAGTTGAGTTCAAATCAGACTCAATTTGACTCAACCAGGTTAAAAGTCAAGATCAAAAGTGGTTCAAATCAGATTAGGGTTCAAATTGGGCTTAATCAGCCCCAATTCAACCAATCCAATTTCATCTGGCCCACTACCCACAAAGCCGACCCACTTTCAAGCTGGTTCAATCAGCCTAATGCCATGAACTCAAGCTAAGCTCAGATCAATCCAATTTCATCTAGCCCGACCCACTTCAATTGATTCAACCCAAAGTTAACTTGGTTCAGCCAAACTCAAGCCAATTCATATTAAGATCAAGCTTGAACTCAAGCTCAAGCTTGATTCAAGCTGGTCCGGCTGATCAGAATGGGCGGCAGCAAAAACCCTCAGCGCACGCAAAGGAACGCAGCTCGGTTTTTGTCTAGGGTTTCGACTTCTCCGCCGCCGTGACGATTCTTCTACCGGGCTCCGTCGCGCGCCACCGTCCCCCTCATTCATCCTTCTGGTCACACAAATCAGCCTCTGCTCGGTTGGTAGTCGTCGCCGCCTTCGCTGGATCAGCGCCGAAGTGGTTCGGAGGCGCTGAGATCTGAGTCCCCGTCGTTGCGGAACAGGGGTTGTGGGTGGTTCTCCAGCCACCGGTGCTCGACGGTAACTAGCCCAGAGAAGCTGGGTGTGAGTGGTTCTCCATCTTCTTCTCTGGCGCTCCATTTCACTGAACCCTAGCCCCGTGCCCTGCGCCGAAGTGGTTCGGAGGCGTTAGGAACGCGTGTGCTCGACTTCAATCACCTTCATCCACCGGAAAAACCAAGGTAAGGGGTTGTGATTTCTTCTTCTGATGTTCGGTTTGCTGGTTGCAGCTGGATATTGGGCGAAGGTTGCATTCCGATCAGTGGTTCTCCGTTCGTTCTCCACCTAGGGTGTTTTGCCCTGGTGCGACTCGCTTTCATCTTGGTGTGGTATCAACCGAATGGTGCTGAGCATGGTTGATCTGTGCCGATCTGAAGGACACTATCCCTACTTTCCTTCCCTTAATCAAATATGTTTTCCTGAGCTTTAATTCCTGTTTGGAGTTACTTGAATCACAAATCTCCCCCTGTTTGGTTTGATTGAGCTTTGTTCAGTTTTGGGATTGGGCAGAGCTTAGAAAATTGGGGTTAACTGTGTGCAAATTGTGTTTGAACTTATGTGTGTCTGATTGGAGGTTTTCGTATGCAGTGATCTTTGTAAATAACCAATGAACAATGTGCATTGAATTTGAGTTTTAATAAAGAGTTGTTTGTTGATAAGGAATGTTGTATTAGGGTGTAATGTTGTTAGTTATGTGTTGTATGTCTTGTCAAATGATTGTATAGGATATTTAAGTTGTATAATCCTCTTATGATTAGTGTACAGCTGTATGGTTAAATTGTAATGTGTAATTCAGTTTGTTGTTGTTTTGTAATCATTTGTAAATCTATTGTGACTTAGGGTTTAATGTAGATGGGATGTAGATTCTTGTTGTATGATGAATTATTGTAGTTGTTTATGATTTGGTTGTTGTATGATTTGGTATGTTTGATACATGTTGTATAGCCTATGTATGAAGAGTAGCGTGTGTTATGTAAATGAAATCATGTTGTATGTTGTATGATGAACTTATATTATCAATAACTAGTTATGTTGCATGCAACTATTGTTGTGGTGGTTGTTGTATAATTTCTAATAATCATGAATTGGTTTTGTAAGATTCCTAGGATTCATGTTGTGTAGTGTATGTAGGTTAAGTGATGTATGTTGTATGATTCATGATGTAGAAAGTTGTTTGTATTGTTTGTATGAATAGTGTTGAATATTGTATGTTAAGAATGTTGTTTAACACATGATGTGAGATTAGGGTTTAGCTATGTGGGTATGATGTTGTACATTTTGTATATTGAATTTTATTAATAAATGTTACTTTTGTATCATTGTTTGAATAAATGTATGATTAGAGATGTATATTTTGTATATTTAGGATTCTTTATTAGTTATAAGTTAAATTATGAATAAATGAATTGTAAATAATTAGGAACGAATAAGGCATAATAAAATCTCTGTACCAGATGTCTAGAATAACTTGTATCATTGAGTCCGAGAGAGACGATTCGGATCTCTCTATACCACTTAAAGCGATTAATAGGTGTTTGGTTAAATCAATAATTAATTTTGATGGGTGTAAATGACACAATAAATAAAGGGAAAATAAATATATATAAATAAAATATTCCCATACAAAAATACACACATCACGCACATCCCGGATCCGGATTCTGACCAGATAGTGATCGGAATCCTGCGAATTCGACCATGATTTAGTCGGAATTGGCTGCCAGTGTCGAGCGGCCGATTCCGGCCAAACCGCGGTCGGAATCGGAGACCGCCAAATTCCGATCAAAGACCGGCCAAATTCCGATGGGAAATTGGCCGATTTGGCCTTTCAACAATTCTCAACTAACAAACTATGCCCCCTTGACTCCTACACGACCACCATGTTGATCCAAATAAAATAAACGATGATAACAAACTGAAATTTTAAATTTTTATGAAAACAGGATATGAAAAGATTTCCTTTAGTTAGCCCTATGTTAAAAAACAACATGGACAATTAATTGTAGGCTAGACACCACTTTACAGTGAATATCATGTGGCCACAATGTGGTGGCCAAGGTGAGCATGACAGACAAATAGAACAAAAATTTTCCTTCTTAGTAAATTTTTTTAAAAAAAATCAAATTTACATTTTAAGATTATGCCCGCATTAGATTTTAGTACCACATGGTATTGTGCATTAGTTGACCATGCATAGTTAGGTATTGGCAAGGATTAAGGATTTGTAGTGAAGGCATATGTACATGTTTGGTAGCTGAAGGACATTTTTGCAAAACATGTATAGGGGCAAAGTGAACTATTCCACATCATAAATGGAACATTATGGCCAAAGAAATGTATTTAAATGATACAAAGATAATATGCCTGCCAAAAACATTTATGTACAAAAGAAATTATAGCATCCCCACAGTATAACAATGGTCACTGCTTCTGTTGTATGATCAACAGTAAATATTACATGAAAGGGACAATGTCCAAGGAAATGCATCAGTTCACTATGTTTCCTTGTTATTCAATTCTATCTGATGCATGCTTGATTCTGATCCTTGAAAAAAAAAATTGCATACCTTAAAATCTAGGTTTATACAATTCTTGTTACTCTTATTGGTTTAACAAACACAAGCAATCTAACTAAAAGAAGAAAACTTTTGGACAACATAGGATAACAAGGGACAAAATTGAAATGTATTAAGCCTAAACCTAAGTCCTAATATGACCATATAGAATGGATCCGAACAATCAGCAAAATCTTTTTCTGCAAATGATATTCCATGGTTAAAGTAAGATTTATTTGCTCAAAATCGCCTGAATACAATTCCAACTCAGTCCTGTTCACTTACTCCCCAGGAATTCTCTCTTAAGTTCCAACTTCATTATAACAATGGCAATCTACAGTTCTCTTACTTTAACCAGGCTATCTACAATATCAAAAAAGGCAGATCCGCAACCTCAATGGCTCCCCTAGAACCGGTCCCACGGATATAGAAGGAGGTTCATTTAGGTACACAGGCGTTAGGTGCACGGCGGGATCGATCCCAAGTTATCACCTCTTGGAATCGACCCCTAACCATTACGCCAACAATACCATGCACCCACCATCTATGCTACGCCCTGGGGGCTGCTATCTAGATTGTATGGGCCGTAGCTTGCTTATATGTTTGCATAGATGGACATGAATTTAGATTGCAAGTAAATTTAAGAGCGTAACAAAAGTAGACAGTTCATTTGAAAATCACGGCAACTAAACGGGATGAAAACAAGTTTCCCCGGTTAATCTATATTGGAAGCACAGCTCTACCCTTCGCAACCACAGTATGTCAAAACATATATGTAAACGCTCTAAGCTAAGCTACATACATACTACCACTATATAGCAAAAGATTATCACAAGTACTAAGATTCTCTTAGGAACTAACTATAACGTTTCCAAGAATGACAACCAAATGATTAGTATAGCTGCAACAACCAAAAATTTGAATTTTTCAGCAGGGAAGGATAGGAGACAGAAATAATTTCTTGGTGCTGATGTTCTCCTATCATAAATGTGATGTATATATAAATAGGTTGCATTATCATCCATCTCCATGTGTTCCCTAAAACAGGGGCAAAAAGTACTACGGTCATGAAAACCTTTCTGATGAACTAGACAATAAGGTTTGGAATGTACGAGTATCAAGTACATCAAGCTTATTAAGGCATACTAGGTCAACTTCTTTCTAAAAAATGACCGGGAAGAAAACATTGAGAACATTCTTTTATCTGCACTTAAAAGACCTGCAAGCCAGAAATCACAACATTGTATTCCAGAAACGGAAAAGGGAAAAAAAACTTCGGAACGTTGAAATTCAAGATTAACGCGTCCTTTGTGTGTGTGGGAGATTAACAATAACACGAACGATTTAGCTCATCAGAAGTGACGGCATCTCCGAATCCTCACCCACGAATTTGACTCAACTTTTACAATGACATGTTCGATTTATCAGAGCACACGCGATCAATAGATTAAAAATGAAATCTTTCAATACAGCCAAAACCATCCAAAAATGACGGCGTTTCCGAACCCTCGCCCGCAAATTCGACTCAAATCTCAAATAAAAAATAACGTTTCCAGGCGACTTGATCCTCAAACTAAACTAAAAATCATATGCGGAAAGGGTCGGAAAGGAAAAGAAGATAGATAAAAGAACTTACCAGCGGAGTTTGCACGCGAACAACCCGGTGACCCGCCAACCGCTCCGGAACAGCCCTCTCCATCTACCAGCTGAAGAGAACCAACCTCACGCCGCCCCCACCGATCGATCGATCAATCAGGGAGGACAAATGCAGTTAGGTTAGAGCAGGCGGCGAGATGGGGACGAGATTTGAAGGCCGCCGGTTGGATCTCCGTTGCTTGCTTGATCTGAGATTTTGTTTCTCCGCTCGGAGAAGAGAGCACTCGGAGAAGGCAGACGATGGGTAGGATTAGGAGGCCGGGGCATGAGTCCACCGTCCGCAGACGCAGACGCCCACCTACGACTTGTATTGTTTACAGGTAAACGTCCTAATTTTATACCTGTTCGCCAATGTATAATATTAATTTCATTTATAACAGTCATAATGGATCGCTATTTGACCATGGAGAAAATTGGAAATTTTGCCCCACTATCATTTATTTAGTTCCTCATCCTATCTAGAATATTTGTGATAATAAATTGAAAATATGTTTACCAATCAAATATAATTTGACAACGATTTTTTATTTTATAGGAACTTCGTTTTTCTTATTTAATATTTACAACTATAATTGTAAATTTTCTTTTTAAAATAATAAAAAATATAAAAAAATTAAATCATATGATAGAAGAAAAAAAGAGAGGTAAATGAGTACTTTTAAATATATAGACAATTAAAAAAAACAAAATTGAAAGCAGGAAATAAGAAAAAGCATATGAAGGGTGGCAAACTTCAAAATATATTAAAACAATTCAACAAATAAATATAAAGCAAAATTATACTCTTACTCTTCTTAACTCTCGCCCAAGTTTATTTATACATTGAATCCTTTTAATCCTTTTATAAAATTATATATAAATTGAACTTGTTATATTAAATATCTTTAGAAATTTAAATTTAGATTTGTAACTTGAATGTATAAAAATCTCTTACATGAACTTAATATTTGTATTTTTATAAAATAAAAAATTGAATGATTTGTCTTTAAAATTTATTTTTTTATTAAAAAATACAAAAATAAAAGGATAAAATGGGTTTATGAGTTTGGGTGAGGTACCCCTTTCATATTTTCGAAAACTTCAGGCGCCATCTTGAATTGTGCCCTATTTTTAGTTTACCCTAATTTCTTTTAAACGATTGTAAGGGATTTAGATATTATTTAACCCTTCCAAAGTTGCAATATTTGTTTTTCCATTAGCAGAAGATACAGCTGTGAACCAATAAATAAAGCAGGCAGCATGCATGTCCACCTCAATGTGTTTCTTTTTCTGTTTCAAGATTGGAAATAGTATAAAAATATAAATGATAAATGAAAGAATTAATATTTTAAAGTTTCATAAAATATGCAATTCAGTCGATTTACCCAGATCAACCCAATCTGCGAGCACGGTTGAGTTAATTCTCAAGCTTACACAGAGCTCGAGTATTCGGTCCACTGCTCCAGTCAGTGAGTCTGAACCTGGTCGGGTTCACCTAATGTATCCAGAACATCTAGCGACAATATCAGCTACACGCTGCACAAGAATAAGACAATTGGGTGTTTAAGATATTAGCTAGTAAATGGAATCACACACCAAGGATTAATCCAGAAGAAAACAAGGTCCTAGTTATTGGAAATCATCTATGTCACAAACAGTGCCAACATTTTTAGATTAAAGCTGTAGAAGAGAATTGGTCTGAGTGCTCCACAATCAGGCAAACAGTGAGGTTACGATGTCTATCCCCTTAACCAAGTATTCCTATATGAAGAGTTGTCACGTAGTGAAGCATCATGAGGTTTGTACTCCATTAAGTAGCTCTGTGGCAGTTTTAGGTGCCGCTTGATTGAGTCCCTCAGAGCCATCACAGCCTACGCACACAAAAAACCAGTGTCATCCTAAATTCTGATCAATATGTCAAGTCAAATCTGATCAAGATCCAAACCTTTTGGTCTGATGCATTCCGGTTCCAAACACTTAGAATGTCCTCGTTGAGACGGATGCTCAACACAGCACCACAAACGTCGTCACCAAAGTCAAGTTGGTTACCAACTAGTGCCATTATCTACATAAACAAAACCAAACAAAATTAGATACACAAAGTGGTGATTTTTTTTTTATACATGGTAGAGAGGTGGTCAATGAAGACAGTATCATCTAGAGTTCAAGAAAAAACAATTAGTTCTCACGAAACAGGTTAATATGTCAATAAATACCACAATGACAAAAATAACTATAACTCACTTAAATGGTACCATTTCTGCGTTAAGATCAGAACTATTAGTGAATCAAATTCATTGTATAGATTTTGGCATCTAGGAAAGGGGAAAACAATTTAGCTTTATCTGGTAATAACTGTACTCTCCTCATCCAAAACCTTCCATATACATATCACTTTAATTTCCAGAATTCACCCAACCTGTCTTTTTACAAGAATGAAATTCATATGGATAACGTCATTAATAATAGAAATTATATCTCTTTAGTTTCCACTATACAGTGATGTAGAACCCGACCTGTCTTTTCCATTAGAAAATTGGCATGCAATGCACTTATCAAGTTAATGTCGTTAATCTCTAAAGTTTCCAAAACCCATTAGCAGCTGTGCGCTTATCAGATTATCACACATAAGATGTAGCAAGGTAAAGCCCAATAGTGAATCGTTGGTCTGTTTTATGTGCATGTGATGTTGTGTTAATCAATGAAAACATAATTAGATCAAACTTTTAAAAACTAAACATTTTAATATGACTAGAACAAAAATTAAATGTATGTTTCAGTAGCAAAAAAAAAAAAAGAGAGAAGAAAATAGAATAGTTGAGATGAATGACAATGCAATAATATAAGTTTTAGATACCCTAAATATATATTTCAACGAGAAGAGAATATTTGAGGTGGTCGAAATGAAAAGCAACTTCTTGTGCTTTGTGCGATTATTGTGCCCTTAGACTAAAAGAAAGCTAATACTGTGCTATGACCTATCTTATTTTATGGATCTAAGTGTTGAATTGTTAGGAATAAATATGAAATGGATTCAATAGTTAGAGAATTGAACCTACTAATGTGGAAGGAGTAGAAGAAAACAAAAAAAGGGTCAATGTTATAAAAATAATTTAAATTAATTTGAATAATAATAGTGATATAGTCTGACATAAAGTTTGATGTAGGAATAAGATTTATGTGATCAGCCTTAATGATACACCAGGATATATAAATTTTCTAATTTTCAATATGGGAAAAATTGGAGATGTCACCTTTCCCAACATCTATACTTAACATACTTTACAATATCCAGTCACTCAACCTAAAATTATTTTGAGTCGGCAGCATATCAAACTCAATCGAGAACCATAACCATTTAGATTCCTTTCATGTGGGCTCCTTCATGAAGCCAAAGTTTAGGCCCACTCTGGTAATCTTCAAGTTGCAACACCTGAAAACCATACAAGTACACTAGTGTATTCCAACCAACAACACCCAAAACCCAACAACCGATTGACACAATGCTGCAGTGATATGATTTGAGCAAATAATGAGTACTCCTCTAGACCATATAAATTGTCATTTTGGTGCAGCTTACAGTTTGGTCTATTGGGTATAAATGAAGTCAATGTTAGGAACCTGGGATATGTTTTTTCTGGCTAGTTCAATCATGGTTTAGCTGGTGAGTCAATAATCATTGAAGTTCCTATATTAGCCATAACCCAATTTACCCATATAGGGAATATACTAGCACAAAACACAAACAATTTCCAGAAATCCCTCTAAATCCAACAACTTCGAGCAATCTTTGGAAGCCCCCATATTAGAAAAGTTACAGCAGCCTACGATTCCTTCAAAAACTTTGCTTGGCCAAACAATAACAATCAAACATTAAGTTTGAGGCTTCTGATTTTGAATTAAAGCCTAAAAAAACAACCATAGAAACAAGAAAAAGTACTCACAGTTAAGCATCTGGAAGCAAGCACAACTAGACATTCAAAGAACTGGAAAAAACTCACAATCTAATATCAACTTATTGTGTGTTATCAGAGTATCTAAATTATGCAAAAAAGAAGTTGAAATTTTCATAAAATCAGCTGCGTGTACTACCTTTGTATTTTTTTTAATACAAATTGTTTCTTTGTTATACTCGTGTGGTTTAAGTAGAGTGAAAAACATGAGAAAATGGCAGCACATATTCTTATAAACACAGAGTAGAGATAACAAATTTTATATATATATATATATATATATATATATATATATATATATATATATATATAAAGTGCTTCTCAGATGAATCTACTTAAATTGAATTCTAAACAAGAAAACCCCAAATCAAATTGCATGAATAAATTTGATTTCCAAGAAAACATTCAAACAAGTTCAGGAACTTGGACCTTATCATACCATACATAGTACCGTGATAGTTGAAAAAAAGAAATGAGTTCTGAATGATTAAACAAACTCCTAATATATACTGATTTGACAGATGAATCTTAAAGCAGTTCCATGGACTAAAGTTGAGGAATATATAGAGCATCAAAAGTCATCTGTTTGCTCTGCATTGGTACACCAACTAAGAAGAACTAGGCAGTTATTAAATAATGTGATGGAAACACTATACAACATGAAGTAACAAACTAAGAAAACAAATAGGAAAGCACACATATATTCTCAAATCTAATCAGAAGAAATTAAATAGTGTAGAATTTAGAGACAATGTTTTCTTTCCCTTACCAAGTCTTCCCAAAAACGACCTGAAACGACCTTTTTGAATCGCAATATCCACTTACCACCATTACAGTTTGCAGCATCCTGGTCAAATCAATTTTTTAAGAAAAAACATTGGAGAAAAATGATTGTGCTATGAGCTTAGTAAATATGGAAAAACAATTGTGGATTTTCTTGAATTCCACTTATACATCTTAAGAAAACGGACAAAAATGAAGAGATGATCAATAAATTCCAGAAGAAAAATGAAGTACCTCCCACAGAGGCCTAATACCCTCTTTGAAAAGATGGACATCCGTTGGGCTTGGTAGAGAGGCAGGCCGTGCCAGATGGCAATAGCAAACCCAAAACCCTTCGACCTGTAATGGAAACAAAATACTATATCCTTTGATAGATAAAAGGGGATCACATTGCAATCTTCCAATAAGGAACATACCGTACTAAATTCCACAATTTTCTTTATGTTATCCTCATATGATGTCTGTGAACGTACTCCAGGAGTTCGGCGAGAATACCAAAACACAAACTTATGCTGAACACAATTACAGAACGTTGGGATTATATATAAAAGATGAAATCCGATAAAAATTCTCTTAAGGAACCCAGGATCCCTCGAACTATCTCATCAAAGTAACATAAAATAACATAACTAGCTAGCCACATATTTCCTAGAAGCACTGATCATTTAATCCAATTTTCAGATACCCTAAAATGTAGTAAGTCTATTGCATGACCATAAGAAAGTAAATACAGAACTTCATCATCCTACGGTTCTATCAAAAATAAATTCAAGGAATCGACGCTATGCCTATGCTATCATTCACCCTTACGCCCAGGATACAGATCTCTAATGCTCACTAATCTGACGAGAAATTCCAACTTCATTTTAACATCCTCAAAGAGAGCATAGTATGAATTTGTCGCATAACGAGCCTAATCAAATCAATCGCCAAAAAAACAAGTACAATCGAGATCACTCATAAGGGCAAACAAATATTTTTGTTTTTCCAGGGAAATGCAAACGCCACGGGAAGGATGATATGTAAAGAAGAAACCTTCAAGGGATGGAGACCAGCTTTGATCTCGCGAGAATAGCGGTCCCGTTCAATTACATCGCTCTCCGTTTCGGCGGCGGCTTCAGTGGTATCTAAGGGAGGGGGCGAGACGGAACCCTTGATATCCGCTTCCTCGACGTGCTCCATTGTCCCTTTCTCGATCTTGCTTCCTTTTGCCGGATAAGAATCGAAGCACTCTAGTCAACGAAGGCGGAAGAGTAGCGAAGAAGAATCCGGAGGATCGTTCTCAAGCGGAAGCAGCACGGGAGCAAGGGTTTTTTTGTTCGCTTACGGCTCTATCGTCGCTGAGATTTTCCCCTTTCCACGCCATTGCGGAACGCGTAAATTTTATACCCTACAACTTTCAACAATTCTCAAATTTTATTTAATATATAATTTAGTTTTTAAATTACAAAAATAAAAATAACCATCAAAGTATTTCTAAGGGCACCTTTAATATAAAACCATCCTTTTGAAATACAAAAAAAAAACTGAAATATTTTTTTTAATGAATTATTTTAAGATAAACAAAATATTGCTACCAAAAAACTTTAATATATGCTTGATAAATTATGTCATATGCTTCTGGAATTTAGAGAGTTTGAAAATTTTATGATGTTAGATCGTCTCATCTATTGATTTACTCTGATGATTATAAAATCGATGAATTAATCCGACTTTTACAATACATGAATTAAAAAAACATTATGATTGAGTTGCAACATAGCTGTCAAGGTTCGTGCCTTTTCAAAACATCCAGGGAACGAGTAGTCGAACAATGAGAGTATTCCAGAGACCTGATGCTGCACAAATTCTAAAGACTCTCCTACAATACCTGCTTCCCAATATGAACTTGAATACTCATGCTTCATTATGCATAAAGCATGAAATTGGACATCCATATTCCTGTCAAAAGATATGAGATGTAATAGATTGATAAAGGGAGCCTAAGTACCTACAGATTTCTCTGAGCTGGACAAACAAAAACAGGTGTTTCACTAAACAGTTTACTCCAAATCACCTGATGATTTTAATGCACAGCACATTCATAATTGAGATTATGAGTGCCGGAAAAGTGCAAGCAGTAAGGACATTCACATCATAGAGTAGAAAAGTTGATGATAGTACGAATGGGAAAAGTTTTGGTGACATTCTGCATGGAAACAAGCATGTGTGCACTCTCTGCATCCAGTCGACCAACAATTGCTGAATGTGAATGGCAGGCAAAACCAACTTGTTTCATAACTCGATTACCAGCAATAATATGTTAAGGCTATTCCTATAAAGCAAAAGTAACTCGAGCAGGATATAATTTTTTTCTTTGCTGAGGAGAAAAGGTACAGCCATACAAGTTCCATTCATTCATGACAGTTTCAAAAAGAAGGTAGCCAATACAGGTAGCTCTTGCAACTAATACTGTGGTCTCTCTAGAGGTCAATTGCTAAAATTATCAACCTTGTCCCACAGATGTTAATGAACAAGTTAATTTACTTTAACATAGAAGTTTTCTTACTCACCGTAATTTCAGACAGGATAAGGGTTTTGAGTTAACTGGTGGGTACAACATCAAGTTTCTCCTACCACAATAAACAAATTGTAGTTGAAGTGCATATAGAAAACCTGATATCAGCAAAGTACCATCAGGAAAGAAAATGTTCCAAGACAAAAATTACAATAGATATATACTAATCAAGCACAGGTACTGACATAATTCTCAAAATATTTTGGATAAAATCCAGTTCAGTAATTGGCTATTAGCTTAGAGTATCATAACACAACGCATTCACTAAAATGATGTTATACTACCTAAGCCAACAACATAATTTGTCTTGGATTTTGACTTAATGGAGATAGTTCTTCCATTTGACAAAGGAGCAAGAATATTGGAAAACATTATATCCAAATAAACAGGTATTTTGCTTGCAGATTATTTTCCAGCGTACAAAGCATAATGTTGAACAGCCCAAACATCAAATTCTAATTCTTATTCCAAAAAAATATCCTTTAGAATGCCTAATTACTAAAAAGGATCAAATTTGTCATTTCTGAAATAGAATACCAATAAGAGCAATCAGAGTTGTCAATATGCCAGATTTTCCAAATTGAATTTTCTTTTTTGGCTCACTTTAAAAGGTTGGAATGTAAGATATCAATTGGTTTAAACTACAAACAGTGTGGGAGTTTTTCGTAGGATCCAAACCATGACAATCTGGATGAGATCCCATAGTTAAACCTAAATGAATCAATTTAATTCTCCTCGATATTAAATTAAACAGGTTGCCTATAGCTAGTTTACTTGAACATGGTTTTACAAACGGATAAGAGGAATAAAATTTGACTAAAACCATTTAAAGTTTTTTTTCTTTGTCATTTGTAAATGTGTGTGCAAACTAAATTTAAGACTAGTACCAAGGAAATGTGGGGATGAAGTCGGCCAAGATCAAATAATACACTGAAGTAAAATTTAAGGGGGAAAAGGTTAAGAGATCCCAAGTTCCCAACTATACAAATGTTCACTGCACTGCAAAGCCAATAACATAGTCTTAATCTAGTGAAGTGTTGGTACTAAGTTTAGTATGCAAGAAAAGGAAAAAAGGCGCATACATTCGTTCTCCAACTCAAGATGCCTCACTAGCCGGTAATCGGAGCTCAAGGCAAGATCTTTGGAGCTTTTCCATCAATTCATGACATGAGAATTTTGTTCTTCCGGCCAATTCATTTGGGAAATTCGGCAAAGATTTCAATAGGGTCGTGTCTTCTCCATCAAATGACAGGGTATCCAAAAGGGTTGACATGAACTTTGTATCAAGAGCCACATCATGTGCTGCCATTTGATGAAGCAAGCTAACAATCTTTCTAGTATCACCTTTTTTTATGAGGCAACGTATAAGTGAATCGTATACTCTAACATTTGGAACTAATTCACTACCATTCATGTGCTCCAACATTTGGATGGCTTCATCTGTTTTTCCAGATTCAGCAAATCCATTTATTAATACAGAATATGTATATGAATCAGGAGTGATACCACTGTGACGCATATCCACAAACAAGTCCTTTACCAAATCCATATCTCCTGTTTTGCATGCCGCATCAATTAAAATGCTGAAAGTAACCACATCAGGCTTATGGTTATCCTGCATCTCATCAAATAAACTCAGTGCTCGCTCCATTCTATCTGTCTTACCCAGTATTGCCATTATAGAATTATAATCATGTGAGCTAGGACAAATTCCTTTCTCCTTCATTTCATGAAGGAGTTTTTCTGCATTCTCAACATGCCCCATTTTGCAGAGCCCATTTATAAGGATGCTGTATGTGAAGGAGTTAGGCTCCAGTCCCAGGCAGTCCATCTCTCTTTTCAGGTAGATAGCCCCTCGAACATCCTTCGTCTTGAGGAGCCCATCAAGTAGCATATTGAAAGTAACCAGATTGCAGGTGTACCCTCTACGTACCATCAGCTTCTGTACCTTCAAGGCTAGTCCAGCATAATGTCTCTTGCAAAGTCCATGTATAAGCGTGTTAAAGGTCCACAAATTGGGTTCAACTCCAAACCTACTATCAAGCATTTTACCGAGCACTTTCAATGCTTCACCAGTTTTGCCTACATTGCAAAGACCCTGGATTAGTGTATTGTAAGTAACAACATCCGGTGATTTTCCTTCCCTGGTAATCTTCTCAAGGAACTCAAAAGCATCATCAACCAGGCTTTCCTTACACAGATGATTAATTAGGACGTTATACGTGACATTGCTTGGCTCTTCACCTTTCTCCACCATCAGACCTAGCAGCTTCAGGGCCTCAGCGCTCTTTCCATCTTTGCAGAGGCCATCGATCAAGCTAGTATACGTTATCACATCGGGACGGATTCCCTGACTCGCCATGTTATGCAACATATCTTTAGCCTCCTTCCAACGTCCAAGCTTGGATAGGCCGTGGATCAAACTGCTGTAAAGGACCAAATGTTTCCGTACCTTCTTCTGGGACATTTCGTGAAAAAGCTCCAGGGCCCTGTCCACGGAGCCGGCGTTACACAGACCACTTACAAGAGCACCGTAGACATACGCATCGGCTTCAAGCCCGCTCCTTTTCATGTTATCCAGCAAAGACATGGCTTCCTCCACCCTTCCGGCCTTGGAGAGACCATTCATAAGCGTCGAGTAGGTGACAACGTTCGGAGCGCAGCCAGGACTAGTTCCCGACGCCATCTCTCTCCACAGATCCATGGCTTCTTCCATCCTTTTCTCCTTGCACAGGCCATTGATGAGAATGTTATAAGTGACGACGTCGGGAAAAATCCACTTCTTACGCTCGACCTCTCGGAACAGCTGCACGGCTTTGGAAACGGAGCGGCCTTCGCAGAGACCCTTAACCAACAGGTTCAAAATGAAAGCGTTCGTCGCATGGCCGGCCTTGAACAGCAAACATACGGCCGAAAAAGCAGATTTGAGGTTTTTAGCCTGCAGGAAGGAGTCGATCAGATCAACGAGAGCACGAAGATTGGGGGCAGTTGCCTTGGGCGAGAGTGGCAGCGGTTGCTTCCCTTCTGGATTGGACACCGCACTGGCGAGGTGCTTGGAGACCGAGCTTGGTTTGTCGGATTTGGAGAACAGGGAGGTTAAGGCGCTCAGGCGGCGGCGGCTCGTGAAAAATCTGAACTGGGACATGAGATTTCCTGACTTCCTCCGACGAAGCCAAAGGTCAGAAGAAGTTTGATGCCTTTTTATTTTATTTTTTCAATAAAAAAAATTAATTATAAAAATATTTTTATTAAAAATTTATTATTTTGAATATAGTGTATCTGAGAATGGGATATAATTTTATGTCATTTCAAACTCTTTAAATTTATTAATTATTTTTAGACGAAATTAATTGATGAATATAAAAAATTTAAAATAATATAAAATCAGATTTTATATGCTTAGACATCGTATCCATATTTTAAAACACAAATTAGATATACCATATTAAAAGGAATGAATTTTTGATAAAAACAGATTTTTTTTAATTGATTTAAAAAAATTTAAAAAAGTTTTTAATAAATTACTACAAAATTATTGTTCGTAGCAATTGATTAAAAACAAATTTTAATGGAGAAGCAAAATCGATATTGGGTACCCATGATTTGATAATTTTTAAATTTATTTACGGGATTTGAGTGTTTTGAAATTTTGACAACATGATGATTCAGTAAATTGCCGAAATAGTAAAGTTGATAAAAATTAATTAGTAAAATTAAATTGAAACTTTTGATTTAAAACTATAGGATCATTTTTTATTATTATTTAAAAGTAATTAATTACTCACTTTACTCTGGCAGCTTCCTATCCATCCGACCAGTCAAACTAAACCAACCCAATCCATCTATCTCCTCCCGTCCACCCTTTCCCGTCCCCGCAACTGTATAAGAAACTCTCGCCCTCCCCTTCCTCCCTCGCGGCCAAACAACCATCAATCCTTCAGCAGAAGTCGTCTCCTAATCGAGCCTTCTGCTCATATACACATTTGCTCCTCGGCACTCATCATTAATATTATCTACCACACATTATAAAATGGCCGGCGCCAAGATGGTTGTGGTTGCCTTCCTCCTCATCGCAGTGTTCGTGTTCTTGTCGGCGCCAGCCGCCGAGGCCGGTTTCTGCTTCCCCGACTGTTACAGTCGCTGCGCCAACGGCCAGATCGGAAACGTCGCCTGCTCCACCATGTGCGCCCAAGCCTGCGTCGTCTCCAACACTGCCAACGTCGCCTCGTTTCCCGGGGGCTTGAACTGAGGGGGACGACGACGACGGCAGCGGCGAGAGGATTGATTTTAATAAATTTGATTTCTATTATGGAACATTCTCTAATGATAAAAAAGTCGAACCGAACGATCAATTATGAAACATCCTATTCGATTTTGATTGCTATTAATTGATCAATGACATTTGGTTGAACCATGCGAACAATTCAACATGATTTTGTGTCAACAGTATCAACAATCGATTGCTAGTTATGTGATCGATTGGTATGACAATCAACTGTTCATAACTAACAGTTGATTGATAATATCGGTTTAATTGAATTTCAATTTTAAAATCAAAACTGAATCAATTTTATTGAAATAATCAATATTTTAAAAGAAAAAATTGAATTTCAAATTTAACCAAATTAATAAATTTGTATTGGTGTTTATTGACGTCGCTATTTATTCTTAATTTGCATGGCCGTGGCAACGTTTAGTGATCATTAATACCATTTTAACTCAATATTAGAAGTTTCGCCCGTCGTTTAAAATAATCAATATTTTAAGAGAAAAACTGAATTTCAGAATTAACCAAACCAAACCGAACTTTTACTTACCCATAAAAGACAAGATTCTTGCTGCACAATCCCATAAAGTCATGGCGTTTCATAATGTTATAGAACCACTTTGTAAAATTTGTCAGCATCGAAGTAGTTTTCCTTTTACAATTGTTTTGAGGGCAGAGCCGGTCCTGGTTGTCCAGAGGCCCTGGGCGAAATTATAAATTTTGGGCCCTGGATGAAACGAACCAGAGAAGACATGATCAAATTTAATTCTTACACCATTTGATAGAGGACAGATTTTAACCTTCTTAAATTTCATAATACAACTAATTTCATTTTAAAAAAAAAATCTAAACTTGTTTCTAAATGCAACTAAAACGAATTGTGTAATGAAATTATAACACTAAAGTTAAACTAATTTCCCACGAGCCTGCAACATCAACAAAAGTTGTACTAAATACCAAAGAAACAGATCATAAGCTCAATGTTTCATAGATAACATAGATCTAAATGGCATGAGGACCTCAGCCAGGAACTCCTTGATCTCATGTGTGTTGGAATCAAACTCGTTGGCACTTGGCATGCAACACCCTACTCATCCCTGTAGATACTGAAAGTTCATGCAGCTTTACTGCAACCTCAATGCCATCCCTCAAGCAACCATAGTAAACAGTCCCAAACCATCTAGTTAGATTCGACCAAAGATAACCCTTTTTGAAGTTAAAGGAGGCAAGCATTGATAAGATCAGAACAAACATAGAAGCAACATCTAAACAACCAATAGTTTCATTGAACACCAAAGACCAGAAATCAGCAACATTAAATGGTCAAAAACAGAAATTTAACCAGAAGGGATGCACTCTTTTAGACACATGGAAAACTTACTACTAGTTAGATTCTACCAAATACAACCTTAGCGTTAAAATTAAGCAATATGGTTACAATTTTAGTATACTTATACTTAAGTTTTAGTATAAATGTGATGACAATATGGTTGCAATTTTAAATGAATTAAAATGGACAACTGTTTGTAACCTTTGACGGAGGTGTAAATGAAAGCATGTTCTTTTATAAATTAAGAATTCGCATCTTTCATTAACTACGTTATGCTATTAAGTAAGATATTACATTCGATGTAATTTTTTTCTTGCTATGTAGTCATCCTTTCTAATATATTTTAGATTTTTTCCAATTAAACTGACAAATCATGTTTCAAAAGGTCCTAAATGATTCATGATAAAATACGTTAATTGTGTTGTTAAACATACTGGTTCTCATCTATTTGAAGTTTGTTTTTATTAAATTTTCATCAATTAGCAACTGTGAACCACAGAGCTAGATTCTGATAGATGTCTTCAAATCCGTTAGCTATTTGGGTTGACTCTATATACGTAGAAGAAGAGATTTACAAGCAGAATCTTGTGCTTGGAAGTTGTAGTGTAAATTGTTTTACGTAGAAGAAGAGATTTACAAACAGGCGATCACAAGAGAGGAAACAGATCAGTGATCACCAAGAATCCCTAACACCAAGAACCATCACCTCAGAAACAAAACCCTAAAACACTCCAACAAAAAAACACAAAAAGGGCGCAACTTTCCAACCCACAGGCAGCCATTAAGATCCCCAAGAGGCAAGAGCTCAAGTTCAACATTACCGAGTAAACAAAGAACGACAAGAGAAGATAATCATGGGAGAAGAAGAAAGGACCTTCCGATCGCGAGGAAAGATCAGCGCTCGAGGAATACTCAAAGGAGAACCGAGAGCCAGATCTGCCTTGGGCCAGGCGGAGTTGCGGAGCCGCGGCCGGAGGCGGCGGAGCGCTCGAGGACTGCCGCGCGCTGGTCGGGCTGAGCGCAGAGTACCTGGCTGAGGCGCAGGCGAAGCTGCGGCGCTGCAGAAACGGCGATGAAGGAGCGATGTGCGAAAGGAGTGAAAGAGCGATGTGCGTAACCCTAAACCCAGCAGCCAAGTATAAAAATTAACCTAAAATTTTAGGCCCCCAAAACCCAGCAGCCAAGTATAAAAATTAACCCAAAATTTTAGGCCCCCTAATTTATGGGCCCTGGGCCATCGCCCTGGTTGCCCTGGCCCAGGGCCGGCTCTGTTTGAGGGTAGAAATTTGATGCCACTTACCACCACACCATGCCATGGGGAGGTATATATACTCCTTCTCAAATCTAGTAGATTGGTGTATTGAGTCTAGCTTCTTTACATGCATAGTTGATATATCATTGATGAATGATGCATATTTTTATTTTGTAGTCAAAACTTCTTTACTGTTCCTCGTGTTTTAGAAACAACATTGGCTTTGCTTCATCATTTTGATTGCTACATTTTTGCTTATTCTTTTGCGAGTAATTAATGATAAATCTCAGTCAGTCTCATGAACTCAATCCTTGGGGTGGGTTTTTACAAGTAATTAATACTTTAATTTGTTGTTGTTCAATTTAGTAAATGTGTACTACTACAATTTTGATGATATTGTCTATGTGCTGCTGAGTTATTTGACATTCGAATAATTATATAAGCATTTGCTTGCTTGCAATTGTTATCATGCATTTTGACATACTCCTGATAAACGAAGGGGCTAGTAATTAAGAATTGTGGTAGATAATTTGGAAATTCAAACTCAAATTAATGTTCCATAAATCTAATTTTGATCTTTGTGAACCAGTTATGTTTTGATCCTATGAGTTTTTCTATTTTTTACATTTCCATATAATTGAACTAGATTTCAGGAATTCTAACATTGTTATGCATCTTCCTTAGTAGTTGCACTATCAGATCACATATTCACTCTGTAAGATACAAACTAAATTTTGTCGCTGCTCTTTGGCTTCCTTTTCCAAAGAACACCCTGCTTTTCTTTGCTTTAACACCAACCGCTAAATACTAATTGTATAGATGGTTAGGTGGGTCATCTACTTGGTTAAAATGAAAAAAAAAATCCTATTTCATTTGATGATCAAGAAAATTTGGACTTGTGATATTTTTGTCCACTAGAGAAGAATAGTTTTGTGATTTTGAAACACTAAACTAAGTTTTTAATATGGTTTTATTAAATATTTATTTTACTAGCCATAAACACTTCAAATATTGATTATATTCATCTTCCTAATAACTATGATGGATTATACCATTTTGTATTATGTATTTTACATTTTATGATTGGCATGTTTTTTGTGTGTGTGAAATTGTGAACTGAATGCTTTTATTCTATTAACAAAATAAATGCTTTTATTATATTATTTATCAATTACATACTCTAAAATTAATTATTTTCATTTTTATTCTATTTTTACTTTTCAGGAGAATGCATCATAACAAAAAAGTTTACAACAATTTAGCAAGATTTCCATAAAGGATTTTTGGTTCTCAAGATTAATACGTATTGAATCATTTTTATTGGGAAAAAATCAAAAGACATTTTATTTGTTTCTAAATCATCAGGGCATTTTATTGTAATTTTTATCAAGCATTTCACCTCATTAGTAATCCATATACAATTATTTAATTGTCTTATAGTACTATTTTTATTATTATCTCTAGCATAAATTCTGAATAGATTGAGCTCATTATAGTATTTACAAAATTATAATTGTTACAATATAAATGATAGGTAAACAAATTGATTTCGGATTGTAATAGCTACAAAGTTGTAGCTATTACAATTTAAAGATTTTTTAACATGTTAAATATGCATTGTAATAACTATGAAATAATAGCTACCATAACATATATAACTACTATAGTTGTAGAATCTTGAATTTCCTAATTGTTATAATTAACTTGCTTGATCAATTTAAGATTTAGATGAAAGATTTAAATAAAAAATAATAATGAAAATAATATCAGAGGACAGTGAATAATTATACATAAAATAAATTATTAATTGAATGAGAGATCTCAAAAATCAAAATAGGAGTTTTTATTATAAAAAATAAAAAATAAAACTGAGATGCCCGGATGATTTGAAAACAAAATAGAGCCCTCTTTTAACTTTTGTTCCTTTTTATTCAAAAGGACATATAGCTCTATTAATTTCGAAGTGTGAACTTCCAGGAAGGGGCCAAAAATTAAATTACCATATTACTTGATTACGCAATAAATACACATATAAATACATTGACCGACGGTAAATTACATTATTCTATAATTCTATTGCTTTCCGTCTCCAGTGACGTGGATGCCTTGACCACATAATTCCAAGTTAATTATTTTACATACCAAAGCAAAAAAACAAACATCGCTAATTAATTCAAAATATACAATTCCAGTCTGAAATTGGTTAATTCTTCTTCACAGCCACAGGCTTAAATGAATGCGGAAGGTTCTTTTTGAGCAATACCTGGCATCGCTAGCGAGAAGCGTGACAACAACGGATTTGATCAGGGGAAGCAGTGGACATGGTGGCTGAAGGGAGATCGAAGGCACGAGACACAGCAGGTGACTGCGTACGTAGCTGAGGCTGTTGGACCAACAATCACAATCACAATCACATATACACACACATATACACACAAGGAAGAATTAAGGTATATAGATAGATATATATGTATATGGAAGATGTATATTAATTAATAAGTTCATGGATCACGGGGTTCCGGTCGCTGATCCAGCGAGCTTGTTCACCGGCTAGACTTCCTTTGTCGTCTCTGCTTTCCCCAACCTCACCCTCGCCTACACCTCCCCTTCCATCGCACCCAGTAATGCAGATGCACCAGCTGTGACCAGTACTGATCACGGAGGCCTCCGTAACAATTAACTATATGTCGTATATGCAAGCAGATCAGCATTTGCAGTTTCAATGACTTGGTGCCGTGCATCGATCGAAGAGATGATACAGTAGTAGATGAATATGTATGTGTGTATATATATATCACAGTGATAGTTCTGGATCGGAGACGCAGAAAAGCCGTACGCAGAGCATGCCAGACGTACAGACGATCGTTTGCATGCATTAGCTGAGAACAAGGTGACTACTCGATGCGTTCTGATGGTTAGATCCGATGAAATTTATATATATCTTTATAATGATATGATATTGTCTTTGATTCATGCCCTCATGATTTTGTTATTGGACGTTATTCAAAAGATCTCGTTATTATCCCAACAATCTACCCTTCAAACAAAGGTATCAGAGCGGACCCAGCCCCCCTTAACGGTCCAAACAGATCCCTTAGCCCCCCTTAACGGTCCAAACAGATCCTTTATTGGTACGGATCCCAATGGATCCGTCCTAACGGTCCCAACGGACCCCTTATTAGGAACTCCAACCACATGGATCCGCTCTGATACCACTGTTAGATCCGATGAAATCTATATATATCTCCATAACGGTACGATATTATCCACTTTGGATCCATGCCCTCATGATTTTGTTTTTGAGTATTACTCAAAAGGTCAGTTACTGCATCTCATTTATCTTTTTAATTTTTCATGCTGTAGCTATGAAGAAAAAAATTGCTCTTGATGTATATGAGCAATCTATATATAGAGACAATATTCAAGCACAAAAATGGGTTTAACATGGAAGAAGATGCAAGAATATAAGAGACACAGTTAAGTTCTCAAGTACGCTCAACTTTGCTTTCTTGAACTCAGGATGGGAAAATAAGCTACGACGAGTTTGCTACGATGATGAAAACAGGTACAGATTTGGCGTTGAAAAAGTAACTTTGCTTTCTTGAACTCCAATTCTATTTCTGCTGCTGGAAAAAGTAAAGAGTCACAAGGGCAAACGCCCCAACCGCAACTCCAACTGGTGCCATGCCAACTGCTCGTTCATTGGCGTTGAGATCGTGGATCTTTTGGAGATCGTGGAACTCATTTTGGAGATCGTGGATCTTCTTTTGGGAATCGTGGAACTCCTTTTGGGTATCGTGGATCTTCTTTTGGGTATCGTGGATCTTCTTTTGGAGATCAAGACACATTTTCATGTGATTCAGCAACTCGGCATTGAGATCGTGGTTGTTCTTTTGGAGATCAAGACGCTCATCCTGGATTTTCTTGGCTTTGAGATCGTGGTTCTTCTTTTGGAGATGAAGACGCTCATCGTGGATTTCCGTGTAGATGACGAGATCCTTATCAGAGGTATTTTCCTCCTCAACAGCGACATCGTCAGGGTCGTTGGATTCGTTCTTGCCTTTGGCGAGGGCGACGGATGAGACGGGGATTTCTTCGGCCATGGCTCTGACGGATCTTTTGATTCGAGCAAAACCTAAATATATGCTCTGACGGATCTTTTGATTCGGAGGCGGAGGGGCGTAGAGAACACGAGCAAAACCTAAATATATGATATGAGCGAAAAGACCGATGAAAGGTTGAGATACTTTTAAAGAAACGTAGCTCTCAAGCAACGGTGATCATCGAGTCCAAAAGATGTGATGAACGGTGACTGATGGAGTCTTTAGTTTTCACGGTAGACGTAAAATTTCAGTTTGATCCGCTGGAATACATACGTATTTTCCACTAAATATATAATAAATCTTTTTTAATTAATTCTTTTTATTTTTTAGATCAAATTCTTAGTTTATACATCACTTATAAGTAAAATAAAAAATAATTAGAAAATAACTCAAATAAACTAATTTAAAATGTAAATAGCAACTGCAACTTGTGAATTATTATGTAACTTTAAACAAATATTTGTGTTTAATCATAAAGCGTAAATTATAAAAAATGAATAATAGACAGTAAAATATTTAAAAAAATTATAGAAATGCATCTCCATAAGTAAGATTTATTTGTTCCTTATATCATAATGAAAATTTCATTTTAAAATAAATGAAAAACTTATTTTTTTTTAACTCTTGATGATTAACAAAAGATAGGAATAGAATAATCTTTCAAAATGCAATAAACAAAGTGCTTACCTAAATTAATTTTAAAAAAAAAATCTAACTTCAACTTGTCTACTTGCGTCGCTAATTAGACATTGACCTATTTAAAATAGAATCAACTCCACGCTAAGCCAGCACATTATTAATTTTTATCACTATTTTTTTTTATATTGATTTGCTTGTCAACGATTCAATCTCTAATAGGAAAACTGAAGATATAAATTTTATTGAAGATTTTTTTATAAATATTTATTTATGAAATGATAAAATTTAATCAATTGTAGACATTTTTAAATATTTTTTGATAGCTTGACTTGTCTAATTCGTAATCTTCTATGAGTTGGACTGGATTAAGAATGTTTCAACACATTAAGATGGCTCGTCGACCTATTTTGCCTGACCCCATCTTACCCTATCAGATGATAAAGTTTTGATGGACTAATTTATTTCGCCACAGATCAACTAGTTTGACAGCTTTATTCGTCATTGTTTTATTATCGCTTTACATGAAATTCTCCGAGATCTAAAAAATATGAACGTGCACCAAACAAGAACAAGAGATCCCATAGACATAAATAGATGAATTAGGAATTCATTTTTTAAAAAGAAATTACATTAAGTAAAGTAAATAAGAGAAAGTGAGCTTCTATAGATGCTATTTTTTTACGTGTGAATAACCAGTTTTTAGACGATAATTTTCAAGTAACAAGGGTGTTTTTAGGTAAATTACCCAAATTAAAAACAAGAAAGACTATTCTTGTAACAAGTCAAAATTGATTTATCATGTAATTCATGAGCACTACTTTGTCACAACCATCTTTCACCAACTTCTTACATTAAACCCCGAAACTTTCACATAATTCACAAAAAAGAAGACACTCACAACTGAAGAATGTCACTAAAATCTTCTACTCTACCAATTACCATTACATATATTCTGAATGAGCCCCTGGGTTGGTCACCAACATTCTCCATTGCAGTGGAGTATGAATCAGTTGATGCTGCAGAAGGTCTTGTTGAGGAAGGGGACTTTGCCTTCTTTTTTCCTTTGGAACTTTTGGGGGCTTTTGGTAAGTCTGGACATGGATGCTCTGTCAAAATCTCAAGATCTGTTGCAGATTGAAGCCCTCTTTGTTCAAAATCTAATCGAAAACTTGTCCGTTTATATGTTTGTTTAATAGTAAAAAGTATGTAAAACAAACGAGTTTAAACGCTAATGAACTTAGTTCATGAACGTTCTTAGAGCGTCTCTCAAAGTCTAAACAAATTACTGATACACACCTAAAGAAGCCCAAGAGTTCTCTGTGAAATCGAAGTTACTGAGCGAGCCCGAGGAGAAATCTCGCGAAGTCTTGTAACTATTCATCTGAAAAACCGCATGAACACAAGATTTGATCAAGCCAAAACCAACTTTCTAAGACTTTTTTTTTGTTCTTATTCCTTTTAGATATTCAATCGAACGTCGATACCCAAGACGGCGAGGCTCCATGAGCATTGACGAATCCGACATGAGCAATGAGCTTCACATCGGTTGGATGTCCTATTTCCATCTCATGCTCCTTCTGAACTGAGCCTGAAAAACTCAAAGCTGTTCAGAGGCTTGTGCTACCAAAGACACAGAGAATGAACAAGAGAGTCCTACCAAAGATGTATCTGATTCCTTTAAAGATCCCCTTCATCTTGATTGCCATTGCAGCGGAGAAGAGTTCAAGAGAGAAATCTGAAAACAGAAAAAGCCATAATCTGAACATAAACATTACTGACAGAACCACGAAACTTGCCACACAAACCTCTGTCTTTGTTTTCCACCCCAAATGCTGCATGCAAACCACCCCTTTCTTAGCTCTGAATTGTTCCAAGAGATGAAGAAAACAGAGTTGGCATTGTACTTGGAAAAAGAGGAGAGATCTAAATGTGCAAGTGCATGTATTGTCAAGGAGGAGGGCACTAAGTGCATTAAAGAAATGGCTGTCAAGCTGGTTTATAACAAGCTTATATCTTCCCATTTAGGGGGTGTTTGGTTGAGGGTTATCTGTCCAAAGTTATCGTTGATAACCTTATTTGATTCAGGTTATGATTGATTCCCAAGTAATACAACATCACCGCCACATCAGCAAATGGGTTATAATACGGTAATGTGATTACCTTGGTAGCCTAAGGTTTTCTACGATTCCTGAGGTTAACGAAATTTTTTCCATGATTACCTTTCGATTTTAAAACTAAGTCAATTAAAAAGTACTATAAAATCTAATTAAAATCAAATTATTTAATTCAATAAATTTTATTTTAAATATTTATAAATTAAAAAACAATTTATTTTAAATTTAAAAAAATTAATGAATTATATTTATTAATTTAATGAACTATTTTATTAAAATAATTATTTTAGTAAATTATGTTATTAAAAATATTTTTTAAAATTTAAAAAAATAAAATTAACCAATTATATTTATTAATTTAATAAATTATTTTAATGAATTATTTTATTAAAATAAAATTATCATATTCTCTTTATTAATTTAATAAATTATTTTATTAAAATAATCATTTTAATAAATTATTTTATTAAAAGAAATATAAATTTATTTTAAATTTAAAAATATAAAATTAAGGAATTATATTTATTAATTTAATGAATTAGTTTATTAAAATAATTATTTTAATAAATTATTTTATTAAAATAATTATTTTAATAAATTATTTTATTAATATATATATATTTATTTTAAAATTTAAAAAAATAAAATTAACAATTTATATTTATTTTTTTATTAATTTTTTTATTAAAATAATTATTTTTAATGAATTATTTTATTAAAATAAAATTAACAAATTATACTTATTAATTTAATAAATTATATTAAAATATAACTGAATGAAGAGTAATATAATAAATATAAAACTGGTTATGTTTTATTCCCTCCAAATAAATAAAGTAAACCAAACAATATTAGGTTATGTTTTATGTCTCATAACCTTGGTTATGTGATTACCTGGTAATCACATAACCAAGGTTATATATCATAACTTGAACCAAACACATCCTTAATATTATAAAAAATCACTGTGTAAAATTTGTCAGCATCAAAGTAGTTTTCCTTTTACAATTGTTTTGAGGGTAGAAATTAAATTTGATGCCACTTACCACCACACCATGCCATGGGGAGGTATATATACTCCTTATCAAATCTAGTAGATTGGTGTCACTACAAGAAATCATAAAAATAGCGACAAAATATTTGATATATCATTGATGAATGATGCATATTTTTATTTTGTAGTCAAAACTTCTTTACTATTCCTCATGTTTTAGAAACAACATTGGCTTTGCTTCGTTATTTTGATTAGGGTTGGGTCGGTACGGTATACTGAATTTTGCATACGATACCGTATACCGTATCAAAAATTTCGGTATAAAAAAATCTATACCGTTACCATACCAAAAATTCGGTATACCGAATATACCGAATTTTCGGTATATTACACCGAAAATACTGAAAATTTTGGTATACTGATAATTTCGGTATGGTATTATACCGAAAATGTTAATATACCGAAATATCAAAAAATAATAATTTCATACCGATACCGATACCGAAAAATTCGGTACGGTATTATACCGTACCGAAATTTTCGATATGGACGATAAATATCAGTATGGTATCTGCGGTATATCGAAAATTCGATATTTTTTCCCACCCCTAATTTTGATTGCTACATTTCTGCTTATTTTTTTGCGAGTAATTAATACTTTAATTTGTTGTTGTTCAATTTAGTAAATGTGTACTACTACAATCTTGATGATATTGTCTATGTGCTACTGAGTTATTTGACATTCGAATAATAAGCATTTGCTTGCTTGCAAATGTTATCATGCATCTTGGCATATACTCCTGATAAACCAAGGAGTAATTAAAAATCGTTGTAGATAATTTGGAAATTCAAATTCAAATGTTCCATAAATCTATTTTTGAACTTTTGTGAACTAGTTATGTTTTGATCCTATGAGTTTTTCTATTTTTTACATTTCCATATAATTGAACTAGATTTCAGGAATTCTAACATTGTTATGCATCTTCCTTAGTTGTTGCACTATCAGATCACATATGAAGATACAAACATAAATTTTGTCGTCTGCTCTTTGGCTTCCTTTTCCAAAGAACACCCTGCTTTTCTTTGTTATAACACCAACCGCTAAATACTAATGTATCATCCTAATCGTATAGATGGTTAGATGGGTCATCTACTTGGTTAAATTGAAAAAAAAAAATAAATCTTATTTCATTTGATGATCAAGAAATTTTGGACTTGTGATATTTTTGTCCACTAGAGAAGAATAGTTTTGTGATTTTGAAACACTAAACTAAGTTTTTAATATGGTTTTATTAAATATTTATTTTACTAGCCATAAACACTTCAAATATTGATTATATTCATCTTCCTAATTAGTAACTATGATGGATTATACTTTTTGTATTATGTATTTTACATTTTATGATTGGCATTTTGTGTGTGTGTGTGAAATTGTGAACTGAATGCTTTTATTCTATTAAAAAAATAAATGCTTTTGTTCTATTATTTATCAATTACATACTCTAAATTAATTATTTTCATTTTTATTATATTTTTACTTTTTAGGATAATGCATCATAAAAAAAAGTCCACATCAATTTAGCAAGATTTCCATAAAGGACCTTTGGTTCTCAAGATTAATAGGTATTAAATCATTTTTATTGGGAAAAAATCAAAAGACATTTTATTTTTTTCTAAATCATCAAGACATTTTATAGTAATTTTTATCAAATAACATTTCACCTCATTAGTAATCCATATATAGTTACTTAATTGTCTTCTAGCACTATTTTTATTATTATCTCTCACATAAATTCTGAATTGATTGAATTGATTGTTATAATTTGAATATTTTTTAACATGTTAAGTATGCATTGTAATAACTACAAAATAATAGCTACCATAACATATATAACTGCTATAATTGTAGAAGCTTCAATTTCTTAATTGTTATAACGTTTTGATCAATTTAAGATTTAGATAAAAGATTTAAATGAAAGATAATAATAAAAATAATATTATAGGACAGTTGAATAATTATTGGTGGAATGGGAGATTTCAAAAATCAAAATAGGGGTTTTTATTATCAAAAATAAAAAATAAAACTGAGATGCCCGGATGATTTGAAAACAAAATAGAGCCCTCTTTTAACTTTTGTTCCTTTTTATTCAAAAGGACATATAGCTCTATTAATTTCGAAGTGTGAACTTCCAGGAAGGGGCCAAAAATTATTTACTTGATTAATTACCATATTCATTCATCTACAAGATTAAGCAATAAATACACATATAAATACATTGACCGACGGTAAATGATACATTGATTCTATATTTCTATTGCTTTCCGTCTCCAGTGATGTGGATGCCTTGACCAAATAATTCCAAGTTAATTATTTTACACACCAAAGTAAAAAAAACAAACATCGCTAATTAATTCAAAATAATTCCAGTCTGAAATTGGTTCTTCTTCACAGTCACAGGCTTAAATGAATGCGGAAGGTTCTTTTTGAGCAATACCTGGCATCGCTAGCGAGAAGCGTGACAACAACGGATTTGATCAGGGGAAGCAGTGGACATGGTGGCTGAAGGGAGATCGAAGGCACGAGACACAGCAGGTGACTGCGTACGTAGCTGAGGTTGTTGGACCAACAATCACAATCACAATCACACACACATATACACACAAGGAAGAATTAAGGTATATATATAGATATATATGTATATGGACGATGTATATTAATTAATAAGTTCATGGATCACGGGGTTCCGGTCGCTGATCCAGCGAGCTTGTTCACGGGCTAGACTTCCTTTGTCGTCTCTGCTTTCCCCAACCTCACCCTCGCCTACACCTCCCCCTCCATCGCACGCAGTAATGCAGATGCACCAGCTGTGACCAGTACTGATCACGGAGGCCTCAATAACAATTAACTATATGTCGTATATGCAAGCAGATCTACGTGATGAACAGCATTTGCAGTTTCAATGAATTGGTGCCGTGCATCGATCGAAGAGATGATACAGTAGTAGATGGATATGTGTGTGTATATATATATATCACAGTGACAGTTCTGGATCAGAGACGCAGAAAAGCCGTACGCTGAGGCTGAGCATTCCAGACGTACAGACGATCGTTTGCATGCATAAGCTGAGAACAAGCGCATTGATTAGTTAGTGACTACTCGATGATCGAGTTCTGATCTACCAACATATAATTGGAGGTGCCAAGCCAATTAAGATTTGTCCATCTGCTGGTTCATGATTACTGCATAGTACACTCGTAGCCTGCCGCATTGTAGCATATTGGAGTTACTGCCTGCAGTTATACTAGCCATGGCCCTTTAAAGGCTTGTTTAGCCGAACTCTTGCGTTGATTAGTGTTGCTGGATATATATATATATATATATATATATATATATATATATATATATATATTACAGTGGAGCAGATCGAACACGTACGACTAAGAGAGGAATTGATACATGTTTTTCATTATCTAATGCTCCTAAAAATGTTCCAGTTACTTGGTGGTGCCTAACTTGATAGCACGAGCCCACAAATTAAGTAGCAGATGTACGTACGTGCGTACGTAGCAGAGCAATGAATTCATCGCATATATTTATACATATATATAGTCAGTAGGCTACATGCATATAGAGCTCTTGTGTCAGTTGGAATCAGGAATTGTGGCTATCCATCTCTCTCTCTCTCTCTCTCTGAATCTTTTCCCTACTTACTGGTACCTTCTTGCACTTTTCTGTGCAACCATACATATTCCCTTCCATTATATATATAAATAATATTGCACCACCTCAATCAAAACACAGCAACACAAATACATGTACATGCCCTTCAACTGGTTCTTCCACCACTTGATGACGATCACAGGCTTCAATCCAACGTCTCTTTAGTTACCTGTCAATCTCCATCCCGTGCATGAAACCTATGAGCAGCGTGCCATGAACCTGCTCTCCTTCCCTCCGCCGCAGGAAATCCAACACCATATATATTGACTAGCTGGTTCCACGCTTCTCCATCCACTGCTCAATTTTCATCACTACTTGATTATCCAATAGCACGATCGGTACCGGTGATGACCGACGAGTTGTCTAACCCCACCGGAGGCGGCGCCGTGCCGCCGGAGCAGGGTCTCAAGTGCCCCCGCTGCGACTCCCCCAACACCAAGTTCTGCTACTATAACAACTACAGCCTCTCCCAGCCGCGCCACTACTGCAAGACCTGCCGCCGCTACTGGACCAAGGGCGGCGCTCTCCGCAACGTCCCCGTTGGAGGCGGCTGCCGCAAGAACAAGCGCTCGTCCAGGTCCTCTGCCTCCACTGCGTTGGCGTCCCAGCGGCACTACCCCTGTGGAGCCTCCGGCGGCCTCGATTTCACCGCCTCCCTGCCCTTCTCCAGGCCGCCGGTCAACTCGCAGCCCGGCGCTCCTGTTTTGGGATTTAGCAATTTCCCAACCTCCTCTTCCGTCTGCGTCTACGGCGACGAAGGAGGTTTCTCTTCTTCTACCTCTTCTCGCTTTGTCGCCGGCGGCCATGGGATTGCGAGCAGCAGCATCGCCTCGTCGATCGAGTCGTTGAGTTCCATTAACCAAGATCTTCATTGGAGGCTGCAGAGGCAGAGGCTCGCCATGTTTTTCAAGGACGCGACGTCGTCGTCGGCGCTTTCGACTCCGCCGTTGGGCGCGATGTCATCTGTCGACGACGAGATTTTGGAGCTGGGGAGCAGTTCAACTACCGCCAAGGTCGGTGGCAGTGCCGGCACTGCGGCGTGGCTCGTGGAGCCTTCCAATTATGCCATGGCCATGCCTGCTACCACCGCAGCCGCCACATCGGGCCACGACGGCGACGGCAACAACGGTGGAATTTGGGGTGGAAATCCGTGGCCGGCATGGAGCGTCGACATGCCGCAATTTGGCACACTACCATAAGAGCCAATTAAGATAGGATTATCTAATCAAGGTATATTTTTATAACTCGTATCTCCATTTTTATAATCTCGATTAATTATGAAATCCACAGATCAAATAAATAAATACTAATCTATAATAATTTTAGCATTAAAAGACATCTGTAACAAATTAAATATGTCAGATACGTTCAATCGTATAATAAATCCATCACAACATTTTAGGACCAAAATCTTTGCTAATTATTCATAGATTTATTTTCACATGGCATCATAATGGCATGTTAACATCTCATTAAATTTCTTAAATAATAAATTTATACTCCAATTTAATTCTTGTTAAAATTACTACCAAAGTTTCTTTCTTTTCTAAAATTAGTATATGGTACAGCATATTCAATTCGTTGAAAGGTATCAGGTATAAGCTGTAAAGATTAAAATGCATGATGTGTTTATTAAAAACAAAAGTTAATAATAGATTTAGGAATTAATCATTATAACTATTCTGACTGGACATCTGTTAACGATTAATTAATTATGCTCAATTTTTGTTATTGATTAATTATTGTATTTCTTCTGTTAAATTAATTAATAGGTAAGCTAGGGAGCCAGTGCTGATTGAAGTGTCTGGATCGAAAGGACAATAATTCTAATTAATCTTTAACACGGCTGGGTTGGCTAATTGTTCATTCTTCAATTTCTCCTCCATTATCTTCAACTCATTTGTAATGATGAGTATTGATGAGTGTTTAATATTAACTTGATGAGAATTAATTAGTTAATGACGTACATATAGGAGCATGCGGTAAGCTGTTGTAGTTTTCAACAGGGCTCGTGCTTTGATTTATGACTGAATGGTATTGAACGAAGAGTGAGTTAAGTAACTTTGTCATATCAACAAACATTATTTTCATGTACATTTGTCTAATGTTGCTTCGGAGTTTCGAATAAAAAAACCGAAAGAACAAAATAGCTTTGGGCGACGCCCTCGAAACCCATTTAATTTCCACCAAGAAAAACTTTGGATGATAAGGTGTGAGGTGATGAAAGGGATATTCGTATGAAATTTTAAGTTTTTGATGGCATTTTAATAAGTTTATGACCAATTGCAATGCGTTGGTTCATGCATTGATCTAGCCATGGCCGCATGCTTATGTGGTCCTTGTGTCTTATGCAATGTTGGGCAAGGACTACTATGAGTTTGGCTCAAGCCAAATCCAGTACAATGCAATGTTGTATCAAAATGTAGTGCTGTCCTGAATTTAGTGTTGGTGTAATTGACTCCTAGTCAATATTGATCAAGTTGACCAAGTTATAGTTGATTTGAGTTGAAAATTTGATATTTAATCAATATATTAGTTAGATGTCAGTATAATAATATTGATGGGATATTTGACGGTAGAGAAGTCCAAGTAGATCACAATTGATCGAACGTTTGACATACAAAAGAAAGTCTAGGTGGGTTAGAAAGACTGAACACTAGATATGAGATAGAAAGTCCAAGCGGGTCACGATTGACCTAACAATTGATGATCGAAAATCCAATAGGGAAGTTGGCACGAGAAGTGAAATCCAGAGTGGATCATAAAAGATTGGACACTCGGCATATGGATAAAGTCCTGACAGGTGAAGGGTAATCAGATGCTAGTTAATGATAAAATTTTGATAGGTCAAAATTGATCGGTCGAGCAAAAGAAGTTTTGGTAGGTTAACAGGTTAATTGAATATCAAACAAGATATGAATTCAACTTTGGTAAACCTGAAACAGGAATATTAATAGATTAATAGAGTGTATTGATTGACTAATGGATGTAGAAATCTCAAAATTTTAAAAAAATACGGTTGTTACAATATTGCTATACTGCTACTACAGTGATTTACTGTAGTAATCATGAATAGCGATCTACTACAGTGGACATGGATGATAATTTGCTACGATATCAGTAGACTAATAGCTTTAGAAATCGAATAGAAGCTAATCGATTTAGCTGTTTGACTCGACTAATTTCACCAATTGATTGATGTTTGATCTCATTCAATTGATATCGATCAGGTGTTCAACAAAAGCTAGGTCGATTCGCTTGTTCGTGATCAATCGACTGTAGAGGTTAATAGTCAACTGATGGTAGTTAAATAAATCAAGAAAAAGTTATTTTTGTAGATTTAAACGATAGAATTCGACGGGGTAGTTGATTGATGGATAAGATCAGTTGACTGGTAAACAGAAATCAACCCAAATAGTAATCCTGTAAAAGAAAGTTTTGAGGTGAGGGGTTGGATCTTGACGATTTTAGAGCAAAGTGTTACTACCTTTCCGAACCAACAAGAAATAATTCCAAACGACAAGAAAGCATCAAAAAAGTAAGCCCTTAATTGTAAAGTCATTTTCGATTTCATTTATTTTTGCATATTATTTTGTTGTTGTATTATTGTAAGATTTGTTGTAAGAGGTTTCTCCTCTTCTAGAAGATATACAAGAATGAGAAAGTGTAGGTAGATCACTAGAACTATATCTTAGATTAGTCGCTTTAAGAGGCGGATACCAAATGATTATAAAATTAACGTGTTGTGTATCTCCTCTGATTCTCACGGGCCATAACACCTAGTTTTGATTGCTATTAGATCGGTAAGAAAGGGGGATTGTAAATTATAGATTGATCCATGTTGTTTACATTTGGCCAATTGAGCCTTATATTTATATACATGTTTTTACATAATTAAATTGGTAATGAATATCTGTCAAGGATGAAGAGGAGGTCATCCTCAAGGTCGATCGAAGAAAAGAGGATTGAGACCCCGGGGCTATAGTGCTGCGGTAGGATATCTAGGTTGTCACCCAGGTATTCACGGTTCGATCCCCAGCTACGGCGTATTTGCAGGAATTTTCCTTCAAATGGGGATAGCAATCAAAGGATACTGGGCAACCGCTGCGTGAATTTATCCTGATGGCCAATGAGTCATTCACCCTCATAGATTTAGTCAATGCGATTAACTGGGATTATTATTTTTTTTTTTTTTGAAGAAAAGAGGATTGAAGAAATAGATGAATCATTCCAATTTTTTTTCTCCCTTTGTTTGACAAGAATGAACGACTAATTTTTTAGATTTTGATACAAGTAGATTATTTTGATACAAGTATACCAATAATATATACCACTAAAAAATTATAAAAATTGACAAAGTATTTAGAAAAATAATAAAAGAATTAAAATTAAATTTCAAATAAGACGAATACAAAGCTCTCAGTCTCTAAAATTAATTGGCCTAGACACTTGAATTATTTTTAAAAACATATAAAATTTGAATCAACCAAAAATTACAAAGTTAAAAAAAATTGTATTTTTCAGAGTTTGATGCACTACCATTCTGAATTACCAGTATTTTACCTGCACCAAATATTGTAAATAATTAGAAAAATATATACTCGACGAGATTTATAAATGATAATTATATTAAGTTAAAAGATAATTTCCAATTCTAAATTCATAATCTCTTACGATTTACTTACATAATGGAACAATCATATAATTGGACAATTGTTACATTAACGAAAATAAGTTATGCAAGCAGTTGTCACGTTTGCATCATCGACCAAGGCCAAGATATCTCTCGCGGAAAAAATTCATATTCTTCTGACTACTCGGTGAAAATTGCAGTTTAACATTTTTTATAAAATGAACAGTTATTTTAGATTGGGATACACTGCTGATTTTGATTAAAATAAATAAATATAAGTAATTCCTGCTGGATATAAAAAGTAACACCGTTAGTATTAGTGCAATGGATTTTTAGTCTTAAATTGATCGAGCTCGAGTCGAGTTGATTTGAGTTGAATTATAATATGATTAATATGTTAATTGGTACAAGATAGAAAATCTAAGTGAATATAATTGGACATTTAGTGGCAGAAGTCTAATATATAAGTTGATATGAGATAGAAAGTTCAAGTGGATTACAGTTGATCAAATATTTGACGATCGAAAATTCGATAGAAAATTTATAAGTGGGAAGTCCAAGTGGATCATGAGTGATCGGACACTTAATGGTCGGAAGTCTAACAAGAAGTTGATATGAGATGTGAAATTCCAACAGGTTAAGCTTGACTGAATGTTAAACAATGAGGAGTCTCAGTATGTCAAGATTGATTAGATATTAGACGATGGAAGTCTCAACATGGTCAAGATTGATCAAATATCGACAAAAAAATCTTAATAGATTGAGGTTAATTGAATATTAGATAAAATAAGAATTCAATTTTGATAATGTTGAAGGATGAATATTAACCGATTGATTGATAGAGTATATCAATCTACTAATAATTGTAAAATCTCAAAAATACATTTATTGCAGTATTGCTACGTTACTATTTATAGTATTGCTATAGTGATGATGAATAGTGATCATGATTAATAATTTGTTATCGTAAATTGTTAGTATTTAGTCAACTGATGGATTACAAAAGTTTCAAAAATCAAATTTTCTGATGGATTATAAAAGTTTTAAAAATTGATTGAAAAACTTAATTGATAAGTTTGATCAATCGATTGATCATATTATTGTAACTACAAATAAAAACTTCTGAAATCGATTGAAAAACTCAATTGATAACATCAGTCGACTGATGTCAATTAAGAACCGAATAAAAATACATTGATTCGATTATAGTATTCGAATGATTAAGTAACAATTGACTGATAGTAATGACCAATCAATTAATATTGAGAGATAGATGGAGTCGTTAAATTGACAGGATAAAATAATGTTCGAATCTATAATGGATCAATCAACTGATGGATAAGATTAGTTGACTGATTGATGGAAATTAATAACATCTTTGTTATTGTACAAAGATTTTTAGGTTTGAGGATGAAATGTTATTGTATTTTCAGATCAATAAAAAGCATTCCAAAGTTACTAATAACGATCATAGTGAACCTCTTATCTTGTAAAATTATTTTACTTTTCATTTGTAATTATCTTTTTATTTCATTGTTGTATTACTGTGAAAAATTTGTATTAGATTTCTTCGTTTCTAGAAGGTATCTAAGAAAGGATTAATAATGGTATTTATTAAAATTAGTCGTAGAAGACGATGATTACGTAAAATCAATAGTCTTAACATATGATATGATTTTATTGGCGTTGAATTTATTCTAAATTTTTATTATATATTCAAATGATGAATACGAAATTAAGATAAAGTAATCTAAATTATTCACCCCCACTTTTTAACTGGCAACCGTTATAATTTAGGTTAGACATAAGCAATTGCATAAAGAACGAAGTAACAAACACATGGTAAATGTCATCTGTACCGCGCGTGAAGAGCACAAGTAGCGATCGGTAGTCGTAAAATCCAGAGTGGAAAATAATATAGTCATAATTCACCGTCTCGCTAGGTAGAATATGAGAAAATATATTAACGCTGTGTTTACTTGGAGGGGCGAAAAGGAAAATTGAGGAAAGTTTTCCTCCGTAATTATCCATCCTCTGTTTACTTTTATAAATTTTGACGAGAGGAAAGAAATGGAATACATCTGCTGATACTTTTTCCCTCAAAAACCGTCTCTCCCAAATCAGGCGGAAAGTGAGAAAGGAAAGAAAAATTACCTTTTTCTCCCAAACTTACGCGCGACGAGCACGGCGGCCGCCGCGTCGACTACTCCGCCCACGGCGACCTCGGTGCCTCCGACTCCGACGACGGCACCGTGCAGCTGTGGGAACAGCGGTGCGGCGGCAGCGGGCGCGCGGCGGCCGTCATGCGCGCCGGCAGGCCGGTCTGCGGCGTGGAGTTCGACCCGGAGGGCGGGCCGTGGGTCGCGGAGAAGGAGCCGCTGCGCCATCGGTCGCCGTCGCGGAGAAGGAGCCGCTGCGGCTCCTGTTCGCCGGCGATGAGGACGGCGAAGACAAGGATGACTTCGATGAAGATGGCTTCGCGGAGAAGAAGCTTTGGTGGGTATTTTAGAGCATAAAAATAAATTTTATTTTCTTCCTTTCGTCAGGTAAACGGATAAAGATGAGGATAGATTTTATCCACCTTCCCTCTCTTTTCCTTCTCCCTAAGTGTGTTTCATCCCTCCGCTATCCACTCTTGCAAGTAAACATAGCATAAGACAAAAGATTATCGTAATATGTTCTATCATGCACATCATCATCATTCAAATGAAGGAAGTTGAGGCTGGTGGGGCACCACCTAAGTGTCTGCTTACTATTTTGAATTGATAGTACGTCCTACTTGAATTGTTGCGCCTAAAAAGCAGCGTCTTAATGATTTGACATTTTATAATTGGATCATCTTTTGAATTTAGGACAACATTGAATAGGATGCCTTTTTTTATTAAAAAAGACCTTCATCTTATCTCTACATGTTTTATTTTTCAAAATTATATTTATTTATTTATTATTACAATAATAATTATAAACGGTTACCTAATTATATATTGTGTGTTATTAATCTGTTAGCAATTAGCATGCACAGGGAAGAAACTCATGGAAAATGATATAGAGATGAAATTTCAATGGAAGAATCACACTATAAACCATGTAGAGCTAGGAGCTAATCATGACTAAAAAGAATAATTATAAAATTATTATTATGTAATTTTAAACTCATAGATTTGAGCCATACATTACAAATAGTCTTTTATAAAACATAAAATAATTGGGATCAAGTAAAGGTAATCCAAACTTACATAAAAGTAAGAAAAAAAAACAATTTCTATAGTCTAAGATAAGATTTATATTAATTATCAGATGAGTTGATCAATTAAGAACAGTCAACAATCTTAAAATGATAGATTTGAGCCATACATTACAAATAGTCTTTTATAAAATATAAAATAAAACTATCTACAATAAAACTTTATACTAATGGACTGTCCTGTTTAACGGATGAATTGGTCAATTAGACAACTGTAAAATTAAGTTTTCGACGTGAGAACTTGCTCTGCATGCAAACAAATAAAGTAATTCTTCCGGACTCAGATTGCTGAGATAATGCCAATTTGCAGTTAATGTGCTTGTCCTCCACTGATGTGACTGTCAAGAAAAGCTCTTTGCTTTCAAGAATTATCTGGAGCCAAACTTCACATGGAAAAAAGGTTGAAATGACTTGCTTGGAAGGTCAATTCCTGGACAGAAGCCTTGATGACATCTTATTAAAAGGCTATTGACCCAAAAACCTGCAAAATGTGTGTGAATTCAGATGCAATGCTGTAAAAAGTTTGCAAGTTTTATAATAAAGAAAGCTTTCACAGCACAGGGGCCTCCTGCACAATGATGAAAGCTGATCCAACTAGAAATGATAGAGGTCGAAATAGCAAAACCTTCAAGCTCTTTCATGGGATGGGCACCCACAACAGCAGTTGGCTCACTGCTTTCAGAAAGACGTAGTGGTAGCCAAGTGCAATAATTCCCACTGATGCAAGCATACCACAGGCGGGCAATGATCGACGAAACTAGTGCTCTCCCTGCTAGATTTGATGATGGCACACATCCTTTATTGTCCTGCATATTTGTCCTCTATTTGTAATGTAGTTGTCATCCTCTTACCTGCTCGTGGGAAATCATAATCAAGATGCAACTTTTTAAAGCCATATATGGATCGTCCTTGAAAAGCCAATTTGGCATCTTGCTGATCACCAGCATTCCAATGTGTCCAAGCCCCGTATCGAGCAAGTTGATCAGTTAATTAGAAATTAATTAATATATAGGAGTCCTTCCGAGAACCGCTAGATATGCGATCCCCTTCGAGTGATTACAATCTAGAAATGTACATGTTCAGAAATCTCACCTCGACTGAGGGATGACAGTGTTGTGAGAATGTATAAATATGAATTCCTGGAAGCTTTACAAGATCTCCTACGAAAGACACTAGATATAATCCTTCCCAAGGAATATATGAAATTTTCATAGAACAATCAAAACAATACTATAGTAGCTTCAGGGGAGGACATGCAAGACAGGGCTGCTCCACCGTGCACCATGCAGCCAAATATAGGTACCTAATAATGCCAGATGAATGCGTTCCATGCTTTTGCTTTGGGAGATGGAGGACGACAAAAAGATGAGTTCTCAAATCACGTGTGGATGTGTCCAAGGTGTTAAAGACAAGAGATGAGACAGAACTTGTAAATTAAATAAGCCTACTTATTTAGCTAAGCCATAAAGCGATAAGACTGCCTAACTATTACTGATGTAAGTGGACTGCATATTGTATGCATACATATAATCCCCACGGCTGTGCGTTCTACTTTCCTATTGCGTGAACAATCGTACCTGCAGCATTGCAAATTACTTTCTCTTCTCAGCACAATAAGAAGTAGCTAACTCATATTTATTGTTGATTATAATGACTAAATTATAGCTTGTTGAAGTCCTTATTGTTGATTATATATAATGACTGAATATCTGATCAAATGAAGATGTATTATCAATTAATTAGCTTTCCGTTTGTTGTTGAATAAATGAATTTGTAGAAGATGAATGATTAAATTCATCTTTAAGAACATTTATCTTTACTCTATATTTGACAAAGAAAGGAAATAAGAGATAGAGGATTCACGATGACACTTCTGGATCGAGTTAAATTAATATCTATGAGCAACTATCATATCATTGTGTCCCCATTAGCACTCAACCATCATGATTAAATTGAATTATTAATGGCTCGATCGTGTTTAACCTCCAATACTGATCCTTCAGTAGTTTGCACCACCAAGTTAATCTGACAAACGACCCACGTGTGTGTCTCTCAATCATAGATAATGGGTTAATCCCAATTAATATTAGTTGCTTCATTAATTACAACCAAATAGGCAAATGTAGACAAGAACTAGTTGGTGCTAAAGCTAGATTTACTCAAAACGGTCAAAGGCATCATCGCCTATTATGCTGGAAGTCATGAAAGCGCAGGAAGTCTGCGTTCCGTGAAAGGTAGCAACTCTGCCATCAACTTTATCATCCTCGAGGCCTGCAACCATGTGTGCGCAACCAACAGCATCGTTAGTATTATGAGACGAGGAGGAGGTAACGCGGAGCAGAGCAGAGTAGACAGCCACTACCTTTCCTGCTCTGCTCTGGCCCCTTCCTCCCTATATACAATAATTTCATCAAACATGCACGTTCATGATATCGCCTGCCAAGCTGCATGCACCACCAGCTGCCTCTGCGAAATGATTCGTGAATCCCAGTAAAGTCCTTGCGGTGGAGATGATGATGGTGATGAGGGTAATCGTTCAGCCCCGTGGTAATGCATGCCATGATGATGCTGGGGATGGGTTACTCCTAACCATTCCTTTCCGCCACCATCTTGTCAAGCGAGTTCGTCACAAAAAGAATAGTTGCGATCATCAACACAATGAATCCCCTAATCACGTGGCCGTGCACACACAGATCTTCTCTGCTATTTGAAATTTGAATAATTGTTAAGGTTATGATGGTATTGGATATTTTTTATGAAGTTCTAAACTGTTAATTATCTAAAAGATCCTAATACCTGAAAGAAATACACTAAATACTCTCCTCTTTAAGTTTTTCTTACTGTTTGCCATTATCAACGCCGTCGATCGGTTCCCACTTCTTAAGTCTTGGACACAGTACTAAAATGCAAAACTAAGGGAAAGGAAATTTTCTTTCACTCCCTTTAATTTCTTCCTCCTTTATCAGCCCGTCGGTGTGGAATCGACGCCTACAAGCAATGCAATGTCGCACCCTGGCCAACTACAAGCAATGAGTTTTCATCCGCGACGTGGGCAAAATGCCCTCATCAGGTCCGGCCACTGCACTATGGCCTATGGGTAAAACATCTTCCTCTGGCCAACAAAAAAAAAAGGGCTACACGGCCTCCCGGTTGTTGTCGCTCTCTGTCTACAAGGCCGGATATACACACAAAGATGATTAGTTCCGAGGTAGGACAAAAAAGGTGAACGAAATGGCCTCCCTGTCGTCCAGATTTACTATTCAAATCTGTTGCTTGTCATCCATCGGTGAAACGTTCGGTATGACTCCAGCAATCTAAGACAGAATCTGCCGTCGGCAGCCATTGGCCATCTACCTGCAACTGACTAGGAGGAGAGCAGAGGAGGGGCATGTCCTCCATTGCCTACGGGAGGAACAACTTAAGAGGAAGATATTTAGGTGTTTTACACCCTTCAAGTAATTCAAAATATAAGATAATCATATTAACGTACCCTTGAGAATTTTGCCCAAAAAGAAAGGAAAAGCTTACAATCTCCTTGCACACTTTCGATGCAGTAGAATTCGGTCCATCCATCACAAGCTTCATTTCAAAAGCTCGATCACACGCATCCCCCCGTACGCGTATAGCATATACTTGTTTGAGTTAGTACTCAGCACACCTCCCCGCATACACAGAGGAGAGAATCTCTCGTCGTCGCGATCCCTACAAAAGAACCAAACGTCCGCTACAGTCCAAGTACTGACTGGTTTTTCTTTTGCATGGGAAGCGTTGGGAACGTAGATGAAGCTGTACGTTCTTATAGTTATACTAGACTTCTTCTTCGCGTTGGGGACGACCTCCAACTTTTTCTAGTATTTTAACTGAAGATTCTGAGCGAGTTTTGACTTTGGCAGTTTGGGAGGTGGTGCGAGGTGAATAAAATCTCAGCGTTTCCTCGTGTGCGGACAACGTGCATGGGCGTGTCTTGTTTTTCCACGGCGAGACGACGGGAAGGAGACGGCGACGAGAGAAGAGGAGAGAGTAAACGGATTAAAGAAATGGGAATGTCTTGTGGACTCCAACGATGCTTCGCTGGAAACTAAATAGCATTCGAGTCCGTGATCTAGCGGATCACCTTGCACTTGGACCCACTCGTGGGACCCTCCGCCAATTACGTACGGCGACGCCCGCCGAACGCTCTCCGCCCTCCGATCCTCCTCTCGCTATTAGACGACCGTTGAGATCGATTAACGGCGACGTCAGTGATCCCGCTGTCATGTAACGTCCTCCGTCAGTTCTGCTGTTTGATAAATACCCTCCGTCGGACTCTTCTCGCAGTCTCTCTCTCCACCGCGAGACGACTCTCACTTCGCTGCAGCTTTACGAGTCGCCTCCTCTGATGGGCGCTTGAGAGAGGTGTCGCGTTCCTGTTGTTCCGCTGTTCTCTGTTCGGCAGATGGGGATGGAGAAGAAAGAGGGCAAGGAGAGAGAGCGCATTGAGACCGTCCTCAAGATCTTAAAGAAGCAAGCTCCTCTCACGGTGAAGCAGGTTTCACTGCACTGGCTCCTGATTTTTCTTCATCTATTCACATAAAAGTGCACGTACGTGTTCTCATTCATGCTGTTTGGGTTGCAGGAGAAGTTCTGCAACGATGCCTGTGTCGAACGGTTCCTGAAAGCCAAGGGAGATAACGCGAAGAAGGCGGCGAAGCAACTGAGAGCCGCCCTTTGTTGGAGAGAGAGCGTCGGAACTGGTTCCTTCTCTTTGCTAACAAACGCTTCTTGCTCTTTCGAAATCATTTTTGTTTGTTTTCTGAATTCGTCCTAAAATGCGGTGTTGTCTTTTTGAAACTTCTTTATCGGGCCGCGACATGTTACTTGAGCCATCATTTGAAGCAACGCTCGCTCCTTTTTATGCATCATTGGGCGGGTGCCTGCTTTTCGTTTTGAGCTAACCGATACTACGTTTCTTTTGGACTCAGATCATTTAATAGCCGACGAGTTCTCTGAGGAACTGGCCGGTGGCTTCGCTTACGTCGCAGGTCACGACGGCGAAGCCAGGCCAGTTGTGGTAAGCACCTCGTATTGATATTAACTTCATATGAACACTAATTTAAATGGCGATTCTAGTGATCGATTCAATTTTCATAATCCGGTGCCATTGGTTGCAGGTTTTCCGCATCAAGCAAGAGTATCCGAAAACTCATTCGCAAAAATTGTGAGACATATTCCATCTTCTTTCTTTCTACTCTGTTTGTGGTGTATTATTATATATTAATGCCTTGTTTCCAGCAGATTTGTGCGCTTACTGGTCTTCACGTTGGAAGTGGCAATCTCATCCATGTCAAGATTTGTGGACCAGTTCGTGATTCTTTTTGATGCCAGTACGTTCAAAATCCAGTAATTAAACAATCACTTTTATCTCAGTGTTCAACGAACATACATACTGTCCAACGAATAACTCACTAACCTCTTCTTGGAAAAGAGAATTAGATATTAACTAAAAGTATCCTTGCTTACTCTGCTATGTTGCAAGTCAAAAGAGCCTACTGGGGCTGCCTGCTCTGCTACGCTCTGGTTCGGTGGGGAGCTGTCTCCCGACCAGAACAAAGCCAGCATCAAGCTCCAGGCATTGACCTTAATCAGTCTATTAACTTTACCGTATTCTAATCGACTTCATTCTATGTGAAGACATGAGTACGGACTTGTTGTTCCATTCTGTGCACCATGATTTCCTCTGTTTTCTTCAACAACACTTCAATTTACGAAAACAAAATGCAGGCTTCCTCAGGTCAGCATCGGCTTTCCTCAACTTTCTCATGGGCAGTCTCAAGATCATCTACGACTACTATCCATGCCGTCTTCACAAGGCTTTCGTCGTCGATCCTCCTTCCCTCTTCTCCTATCTCTGGAAGGTATTGTTGGTGTTTTTTCTTGTGGTGTTTGTTGCAACTTGATATGGTTTTGACAAGTGTTGACGCAGGGTGTCCGTCCGTTTGTGGAACTGGCTTCGGTCACAGTGGTGGTCTCGTCCCTCGACTTCGACGACTCGCTCGAAGACGCCGTGTTCGGGTCGTACCCGACGCGGACGGCGTCGCTACGGTTCGACCCGGCTGCCGACGCAGCCGCAAAGGCCTCCGCAAGAGTCGGCGTCTCCACGTCGTCGCGCTTCTCCTTCACCGTCTCCCACCTCGACTCCCTGAAGCCGTGGTACCTCTCCACCGCCACGGCCACTCCGCGCGCGGCGCCCACCGCAAGCCCTTCCCTCATCGGCGCGTCCTCGCTCAACGCCCGGTCCTTCTCGTTCGCCTCCCCGGCCGCTCGCTCCGCGCCGCACTCCGCCGCCGCCTTCTCCTGGGCGCCGGACCCACGAAGCACACCGTCCACCTCGTGCAAATTCTCTCCGAGAAAGCAGCGGAAACCACCCCCGCCGTCCCCAACACCACAGCAGCAACCGAGGACACCTCGCCCGTCCTTCTTGCAGTCGCCGGTTGCGCTGTTCTCCTTCCGGAAAGAGGCTCACGCGGCGCATAGCCGAGGCGAGAGGGAGAGGGAATTGTTCCTCCCCTATCTCAGGTTCCACCGGCGGCCGTACGATGAGATGGTGTACCGAGCGAAGATGCGGCCGCCGCTCGGCGGGCTCATCTCCATCATCTCCCCGCACCTCAAGCAGCAACATCAGCAGCAACTGCGGCGCAACGCCATTAACATCCACCACCAGCAGCAGAAGACGCAATCGCTAAACTACTGAGCTAACAATTGCTGCTTACTTCTCTTTATTGAATTTCCCTGATGAGATTAATTATACCTACGCCACCACCCTGTGATTGACTATATGACTAGAATTTAAAACCACTTGCTGTTAAATCTTTTCCACGATTAGTTGCGATGTAAAATACTAATCTCCTGTGGCAAATTACTGTGACGCATCACACTGCACATTTTTGTAGGCAAGGGAACCGACTCTATAGTGGCTGATACTTCAAAAACTTAATAAGCTTGTGTGCGTTGGAGCGGCTGATACTTCAAAAACTTGGAAATGGCAGGAAGGAATGGGAATCTGTGTCGCTGTCCAGGGCTCTTGTCTTTATCACTTTAGTTTGTCGACTAGTTTTTGATCTTTAGAAGCCGAAAAAAGCTTGGAAGTCCGGTGGCGTCGACCCACTTAATTATGATACTTTGGAGTTGGAGATTACCGTCCTCTACGCTTTGTTGCCTATTCATCTACTCATTTCGCTTATGTCTAGAAAATAAAATTTTCATACACACTAAACGAGAGATTTTGGTGAAAAATCAAACTGTCATCTTTTATTATTATTTATAGGACTATCCATGTAAATTATCTGAATTCTACTGAGAATGTATATAATCCTATTTGCCAAAAAGAAAGGAGAAGGGATTAACACAGCTACTGGTATTGGATCTTCTTGCCAAAGAATAGCACTTTTGGGTGAGTTTTTGCTTTTGCCGGCGAGCATTGTGCTTGTCTATATTTTCAGTCGGGTATTTCCAGCCAAGTCACCAGCTCACGATCAACCAATCTGGAAGATGGCTAAACAATTAAGAGGCATATGCTGTACTGAACTCGACCACTCTGTGATCGAATACGTAAACCATATTGTTGTGATCGAACACGTAAACCATTCGTACCGTTAAATATTTGACCGTATGTTTTCTTCGTGGGCAGATATCAAGTTAATTCCCACATTTTACTCTACAAAAACAGACAGATGCCTGCAATACCAGAGGCATCTTAAGTTTGTAGGTGTGTCGTATAACAAGTAATGCCTTTTTAACTTGTCTGCCAAAGAAACTGATTAAGGTTATCCAAATCTGACACGTTTCCTGCGTGCTGCAATTAAATCCACAAGTAATGATCAAATCCAACCATGCAGGCGTTGGTCCTCAAGCCCTCTACTGCTGCCATGGAGATGGCCGTGCGGCTCTCTTCGACGCGTCGCTCCTCGAAGTCGCAGGTAAACAGCCGATTACTGCTGTGTTCCTTCGACATTTTAGACTCCGTAATCAAACCGTCGTTATCCTGTTCTATCAGCTATTTTTAGACGACAGCGAAAGGAATATTGCAGCAGGGAAGGCAGTAGGTCTCCGAACCGCCTTGGTAACATCTCTACTTCATCTCTACTACAGCTCCAAACAAATGATTATTAACATTAATGATTCATCAAAGGTTGGAAAGCGTCTGAAGACACAAACAGCCTTAGGACAGCTAGCTTATGGTGAATTTTTGCAGCTTGATGATTATGAATAACGTAATACAGAGTTTATGCAATCCTAGTAACAAGCTTTAGAAGGACAGCTAGCTTACATCTTCTTCCTTTCAGAGGAAAACTAGACATGCTCCGGCGTGCTTAGCTCATTCTCAGCTAAGCAACTTCTGATTAGCAAATAACATCTCGACAAATCATCATCCTTTCCAGCACTGAAAGTCATATGCGGATGAGATTTTTCTTATACTCGACGTCTTGGTCTGAGAAGGGGAGAAATGTTATTGATATCTTGTAATGGCCTGCGCTGACTTAGACTGTTCTGTGAATTCAAATGGCACACAAGAATATGCTTCTCCTTCTCTTTATATGAGTTGAATGATCTATTCTGTTGGTTTTGAGCCATCCTCAGTGGGTCTCCAGCTGGCTGGAACTCTGAATGCACAGGGGATGAAGGGGGAGCATTGAGGAGCTTGGTTCTTAACGGTTGCAGCTCTTTCTGAAGCTCTTTAACTAGTTTCTGCAGTTCAATCACTCTGTGCTCTGAAGATCTCGCCTTTTGCTTCCACTCAAGCTTCTGGAACAGAGAAGAATGTTTTTCTGATACTGTAGAAATCTAAAGAGTCATGCCAATAAGTTAAAACCGGCAATTTGCTAATTGCACTCACTAGTATTTGATGTTTGTGTGTTTTACTCAAAGAAACTAACACACTATATGATCTCAACATTATGAGTTTAGAGAAATTAATACAAATATCATTCTTCACATTAAAACAACATGATCTTGGTAGGTCATGTATCTTGGCCTCTACTTCTCGATTTAGTTATTTAGATCATTTATCTTGTAATTAGGTTCAAAATCACGTTGAATGTTGGGACTCCCAACAGATTGAACTTTTGGAATGTCTACTCGATTGAACATCTAACTAACGGAGATTGCCAAGATGCACTTACTTGTGCGTGTTGGGAGTGGAAATTGACCTCAGAAGAAATAGCTCGTCGCTGCCAACGGTCTCTGGTGGATTTGAGTTCTTCCATCTCTACCCTAACTTGATCCAACATCTCTTGCATCTCAGTCCACTGCTCAGACTCTGCCCTCACCTGCTGCATTATCCGGCCCACCAACTCCTTGCAATGACAGCAGCTAAGCAACCCCATCTCCTCCCCCTGTAATGTTTTTAATGTTTAAACTATCGGAAATATAAACTAGTAACTTCACAAGATGCATCGACCTGACAACTTTTCTTCCATCTTTCATGAACAAAAAGAGTCGTTTATTTCAAATATTTGAAATGAAACTTCATGGAAACTGAATCCAAATTAAGTCAGCATCTGCTAAAACTGCCAAACAGGAATTTAGCAGCAGGAAATACTATCTTATGTTGGCTATGTAGACAGTCTGAGCTTCAATGAATTATCAGTCAAACAAGATAGTAATAGCAGATCTGCATTTCGAACTATTCAATATAGATGCTTCAATGAATTCTCAATAAAATCTCTTCTTTTCATTAAATAAAAAGTGTACAAGTAAGGTAAAGGATACGAGTTGTTCAGTCCACAGGAGGTTGGTGCAGTCCCAGAGAGTCATTAAGACCAACTTTAAGAAGAAAAAAGGTCCAAAGGGAAGTACAAGAAAACTTGGGACCAAATCATTTAACTCAGTTAGGGCAAGGTAAATTTATTCTTGCCAAAAATAAAATAAAATAATTCACAATCCATAGTTTATTTCTCTTACATTTAATTGACTTTAAAACCAGTAACGGAGCTCACGTGATCAGGATATAGTATTGCAGTACCTAGAACTAGACTGGTAACACCGTAACAGCAAGACGTATATGGCTGAAGCAGAATTTTCCTTCTCTTTTGAAGGTACCAAACATTGTCATACAACTTCAATTAGTAATCTTTACTAAAGAACTAATTTAAAAGTGTAGGTTTCGCTTTTCTGTAGAAGAACCAGAATCCTCATGTGCCTGTTGTCATACGTCTGACCTCGAGGTTCAAAAAGTAGAGAGGTCCAAACAAGACTACAAATGGCAGCTGATCATAAACGATGGCTATCATGTGAGTCTGTTTTCAGCTTAAATTGCAAGGACCTCATGCATATCTATATACCATTAAGGTGTAAATAAACAATAGCTTAAGATGAGTTGGATCGGATAAAGCAGAGAGAATCTATCCCCAGTTTAATTTATATCTGTAAAAAAAAAATAGAGCAAAATGAATCAACTACCTTTATCGATTACTCTGGAATTTCATAGGTTCGTAAAAGTTCAAATTAAAGCGCGTCGCTTCAGGAGATAGCTCGATGTGTAAAGGATAAAAGGGGGCGTCTACAATGGCTCAGTTAATCTTAGGTACCTTGAGGAAGACAAACAAAGGCGCATTAGATCATACTTTCAAGATCACAAATCCTGAAAGTACATCTGAATTCATTGGAGGAAAAGAAACTCCGGTAGGTTCACTGTTCAAAAAGAATATCTAAATGTAGGAAAAACAATTAATTTCCAAGAGGTCAATATGACTTGAAACTTCTAAGAATAACTTGGCATTCTCTAGACATATTTAATGGTAGAATAACTTGGCATTCTCTAGGCATTAATGGCAGCACAAGTTTTCTCCTAAATATGTCATTTGGCCCTTCTGCCTCGGATTGTATGAAGCTCCACTAAGCTAAAGATTAATATATCTCTAACTTGACGGCGGGTTCAAGTTTCCTTTTTTTTTATAACTATTTGCAGCTTAATTCGTCAAGTCAGCTATCACCCCCAATCAGATGTCACTTTGTAAATTCTGAATCACCCACTAGGTACTTGTCCAGGAGACAATTATGAACATGAACGTGGGCAAGTTATCTACTAGATGCCTTGCTCGTCGGGATGCCCTATGTATCTTGACCGTCTACAAGTGAAGTCAATGTCATTTATGCATAGAACCTACATTTGAAAGTCCTTTGCAGGACCTTTTAGCAATTCGATGTCGTTGGAATTTTGATCTCAATCGTTGATACTCGTTCTTTATTAAACTAGTCATCAACAATCAAGATCAAATGGTGATCGAATCAGACGACGAAGGGGCATTCCTAGAATTGTGTTCTTTGAAACAAGAGATGAATGGTGTAAAGTTGCTAATATGTCTGTGTACTAAGTGAGAGACAAGAACAATAGTGTTTTTATCTAATGATGATGCATTGCATTTACGAAAGGCATCTAATTTGGATTAATTTTAGTGCTTACTTGATTATTGGGCGGCGGCGACGGCTGCTGGATTTGAATTAAAGATCCGTTCTCTATTGCAGTAGCGCACCCAATTGGTCTGAGGTTCCTCTTCTCGCCTTTGTTGCTGTTGCTGGTGATCATACTACCATCGTTGGCGGAGAGCAAATAGCTGCATTCCTCCATCCTCTCTAGCATTCCCCTGGACAATCCCTCCATCTTTCTCCGCAAAATCTCCACCTTTATTCAAACGATTGAGTGCATCTTGTGTAATTGAAAATGGAGAAGAAGAAAAAAAAGGTCTTTTTTTGTGAAGCAAGAGAATATCAATTATTACCTCGTCCGGAAACCGACCACTGTGACTCGAGCCAGGACTAGCAATCTCCTCTGCTTCAAGTTGTTCTGGCTCTGTGATTTTCTTCCCTAGACCTGCTGGCACAGAAATCTCTTGTATATCCTTCACGTTGGGGTCGTCTTCCATTTTCTCCAGCCGCCGCCTAAGCACCGATGCTTGCCGATCGAAGTTTCTTCTGCCACTACTCCTTGGATGCACTCCCCTTGAGATTCCCCTGCTTCTACCGCTGCATCCGCCATTCCCCAATCTGAGCTCCTCTACTTTTTCTTTCAACTCCTCGATGCTCGCGTCCAATGCCGCCTCTACGCTCTCGCTGCAATCGATCTTCTTCCTTCTCTATATCGTCGTTATCGTGGTCAATCTCAAAGATCGATATTAAAATACGCGAACGATTTTCTAAAAAAAATCAATGGGACAACGCATACCAATATCAATGTGTCCATGGCGGATCTCAATGCGTCCTCCATCTTGGCGCGGTTCCTCTCAAGCTTCCGCAGCGCGACCTTCCGCTCCATTCTCAAGAAGTTGCATTCCGCACGAAGTATCTCCGCCTGGAACCGCCACTTGTCCTCTCCGCTCGAGTCCCCACCGCTCTCCCTTGAAGGCGTCGCAGCTGGCCGAGGCGGAGTCGTCGTCCGCGCGTGACGATCGCGGTCCAGAAGATCCACGAGCTTGCGTTCCAATCGCGGACTCGTCTTATTCACTGCTCGAGACCGCCTCGACAGCTGAGGAAGGTTGAGGATCGTCGGCGGCATCGGCGGCGGCAACCACCTCCGGTTCCTCGCAGCCATTCCCTTCCCACCCACCTCCTCCCCGATCAACGCGTGCCCTCTTCTTTATTATTCTACTTTAAACAAAGCTGCGAGAGTGGAAGTGGGTTTCGCGAAAGTGGAGTTACGGAGGTGGAGCGACTGGCGACTGCGGCACAAAGGCATCGCCGGAAGCAGCAGAGACGTGAAGCACAACGCGTGCCTCGTTTTCCGCGACCGTGAAAGGCGAAGGGTCGGACTTCATTTGAAATGGACACCTCTCTCGCACTTCATGACCGAAATGCCCCTACCCAAATCATGGCAACGTCGATGCTCCAATGATGGGACCCGATTCCAGAAAGCGGGGAGAGAAAGGACAAAAGGCATCTCCAAAGGGTAAAACCGTAAAAATACTCCCGAGTCATCATTGATGTCGCGATCATTCCATGCACGGGGAAAGCCGGAAAGCCAACGCGTCGGATGTCAATTCAATCGGTTCCGTCCGGTTCGGGTGATCACGTGACGCGCGCGCCTCACGAGATGCGTCTGCGTGTCAAGTCGAACCGGATGGCGAATTTAATTGGTCCGACGTAAATGGCGGTCGGGTTCAATTTTGTCACGACTCACAGGAAAGGGAAGGGCGAGGCGAGTACAAATGCTCCGGCCATTATCGCCCTTGGGAAGGCAAAGCACACACTGCCTCGATAATCGCAGGCTAAATATCAATTTCTTGCAGTGACACTAATGTCTATCTTATTTTCGCCTTAAAAACTAATATTGTGATATGACGAAGTACGGTGTGTAGTCGAAGCCATCGGCCAGCGGTCTTTGATTATGAGGCTGCTTGTTGAGCAACGTCGGGAAACTGTTAAACTTTCATCCATAAAAATTTGACGATTCCAGTACATTTTTGTCGCGCTGTGCGTGGAAATTGTTGCCCGCGTAAAGATTGACTTGGTGGGGGGTATTTTAATTGGATATGTATGCGACAGTCTCGTAATCAAATATATATGCGCCAACTGAAACCAGACTTCGTACTGCAGGAACTTTTTTTTTAAATTAACATTCGTGTTCAAAATTTAAATTTGGAATATACGATATGAAGGTGCACTGTTTACCCACGTACGTTCTCGCATTTGTAATTAATGAGAAAACACATCAAATCCGAGAAACAGGTTATTTTTATGCCCAAAAATTTGGTCGGTTGGCAATTTAACAGATCTATTACTGACACTGCCATCTTCAATTTCCTTTTTATTTTTATTTTTTATAATTTTTTTCTAAAGTTAGTGTACGTAGTATTTTTTTTTATTTTAGCAAGATTATAGCACTAGTCTTTTGTCCTGTCCCAAAATATCCTTAATCTCCTTAGCAAGTTACTTTTGTATTTCAAGCTAAATTTTAACCTCAGCAAATCAACTTTGATGATGAAAATGATGTAGAATACATGTCTGATAAATTAACTTCAATCTAATATAATCAATTCAGCATCGAATAATTTTATTGGAAGCTTTAACCCTACAAATTAATTCATAAATTAGCTAGAGAAAAACTAGCAACTTATAACAATATCCTCTACGTGACCTAAATATAGATCACTTTAGTTATCACACTAAATGTACGATTTAATATAATCAAATATTGTATGTACTAATTAACACCCATGCATGAAAAATATTATTATTTGGTTTTTGTTTTTCTCAACTTAACCATCTCAAATTAATTTGAAAAATGAGCACTGATCTTCCAAAAACACAACAAGACCAAGTACGTGGACCAACTGCATGAATGCTATTTGGCGCCTCTGCACTATGTTTATCTAGTCATGACATGGAAGTGAGTTATAACAAGTATAGCTACTCCACAGTACTAGGTTCAATTTAAACCTTACCGGGTTGATACAGATATGAATAATGGACAACGTAACTAGGAGACAAGCGACAGAGTATTGGAGGACAACTCATAATAATACATAGATAGCAGAGGTGCAGTTTAAGATATTTGCTCAAACCTCACGCATACCATTTATTCCTTTCAATCATCGAACAAGCAAGACAATAAGAGTCCAAAAACTGGCCAGACCCCTGAAAAAACAAAGGTTTGGTCCATATAGAAAAGTCCTAATCAATTTGAAGGTCCCTTGCACTTGGAAGGCAGTAGCAAGATCTCGGATTGTGACACCTGCAGTGCAAGCATTACTGCAGAGGCAGAGGCAGAGGCAGAGGCAGGCAGAGGCCGAGCGGTGGCCATGCCCTCTTCCACACACTCGATCGCTTGTAATCTGTCGCAGACTACAGCAACAGCAGCAGCAGCAGCCACATGCAGCAGCTTAATTAATTTCAACCAGCTGGGGGGAGGCTTTCATTTGCTGCGCCTGGAGCACCTGCCACGGCTTCTCAACGTCAGGTCCATGGTGGTCTTGTCAGATTGGGGATTGGATTGGACGCAGAATAGCAATATTGATGGAGACAACACGCCGTGCATGGCTTTTGGTTCCATTGCCATGTACTGGGCTCGACTCGAGCTCGATTGGTTGGGAATTATGACGATCTGCAAATCAGCCAAGCACCAGCAAGCAAATGACCAAAAACAATATTACACGCCAAGGCCCGGCCCAGTAATTCTTGCTAAGAATCTCATTCGACAGAACAGAACCTTCTTCGAGAAATATAGACGCAAGGAACAAGAGTCTCTTGAAAGATTTCAACCCAAATCTGGATGCTGTTCAACGCCTGACAGTTAATTCCAACATCTGGATGTTGTTCAATAATCAATGGAACTCTTTTCACGCTATCAATTATCAATCGCGTGTTTAATAATTTATTTCATTTCATTCAATACACGTGCATTGAATTGAATAAATATACTCTTTGTCATCTCAAATTCTTCCCACCTTATAGATTGGCTGATTCAAATTCCATGTAGAACTGTCCTGGTTTGTGCCCTCCATCCTGTTTGGAGGGAGGGCGATAGATCAGAATTTCGATCTGGATTCTAAAATTAGAACTAGGAAATCATCAAGCAGATAAATTGACAGGAGGATGACAGTCTAGGCGGCTCTGCTCCCAACAGGTGTTCTAAGTTTTTTTTTTTTCGTTTTTCTTTCTTTTTTGAAAACAAAACAAACCTATCAGTCTCCGTCGTTTTTTTTTTCTCTTCAATTTTGAGGTTTCAAGCGTGTAATTTGATAGGGAGTTCTCGTTCCAATAATCTGTTGTTAGATCTTCTCGAACGTGTTTGAACTCGATAGCATTGCCCTTAGTTTCCGTCGTGGAGACTTTCCCTCTTCCTTTTTTGTCGAAAGATCTCAGCTTGTCGCGATTTCTGTCAGAATTCAATGTCTCCGCTGGCGTAATCCCTCCCTCAATCGGCAAATTCCAATGGGGAATTGTTGTGCCGTCCCCATTGACCACAAGAAGAACAGGACCAAGCAGAAGAAGAAGAAGAAGGAGAAGCGCTACTCCGGCGCCGCACCGAATATCGTCGTCCTCAAAAATCCCACCGGACGAAACATCGAGAAGCGGTACGAGCTCGGCGTGGAGCTCGGCCGCGGAGAGTTCGGGGTCACCTATCTTTGCACCGACAAGGCCACGGGCGAGACGTTCGCCTGCAAGTCGATCTCCAAGAAGAAGCTGCGGACCATCGTGGACATCGAGGATGTGAGGCGGGAGGTGGCCATCATGCGCCATTTACCGGCGCACCCTAACATCGTCAGCCTGAAGGACACCTACGAGGACGACCATTCGGTCCACCTTGTCATGGAGCTCTGCGAGGGTGGGGAGCTGCTCGATAGGATCATGGCCAGGGGACACTACACCGAACGGGCAGCCGCCATGGTCTTCCAAACCATCGTCGAAGTCGTGCAGGTGATACCTTCTCAGGAATTTGATTCATAATCGTGTTGCAGCAGGAACGCATGCTGTAGAGTTTGAGAATATCCCTTTTAGAATTACAATCTCGTCCCCTTAACTACGGATGTTTTGTTCAATTAAGCAGCTTTTAGCTTTCAGACTTTGGATCTCATCATATTTCGTGGCCAAGGGACTTTGATATGCTCTTCTTTTGTTGTTTAAATCCAGACTATTCTCCTTTAAACTGGGTTACATATTGGTGCTTGAATTTGGACTTTGTTTGATTATGCTTTGACGATGATTTACTCGATCAATTTCATGACAGAACTGCCACAAGCATGGGGTGATACATCGAGATCTTAAGCCTGAAAATTTCTTATTTGCAAACAAGAAGGAAAATGCTCCTCTGAAGGCAATTGATTTTGGGCTGTCAATTTTCTTTAAACCAGGTAAGTTGTCGTATGAAAAAAACACACACGCGCACACACAAAGAAGCCTCTGACTTCCAACAAGTTTGTAAAGATTCTTCCTAGTTTTATTAGATAATAATGCGATAATCAACCATAGGATTCTTACTTTCGACTATGCAGGCGAGCGCTTTAATGAGATAGTTGGTAGCCCTTATTACATGGCTCCAGAAGTTTTGAAGAGAAACTATGGCCCAGAAGTAGATGTTTGGAGTGCAGGAGTTATCCTATACATCCTGCTTTGTGGTGTTCCACCATTTTGGGCAGGTAGCTTCTTTACTTGTAAGCTGAAAGAGGGAAAAAAGAAACATATTTCTGGTTTCTTGATGCATTTTGCAAGTGTATCCATTGAATATGCACATTATACCTATCATCAAAGAATTATGTTCAAGAAGAAAAATAGCTATGTAGTTTGTGCACATCTGATATTCCCATGAGTATCTATTGTGTATCTAAACTTACTGCTTCTTCAGAAACGGAACAAGGCATTGCACAAGAAATTGTTAATTCAGTTGTTGAGTTTAAAAGAGACCCATGGCCAAAAGTTTCTGATTCTGCCAAAGACCTTGTCAAGAGGATGTTAGATCCAGATCCAAAAAAACGTTTGACAGCTAAAGAGGTGCTCGGTAAACCTTCAAATCCTCTTCCTGTTTTGCATGGTCAAGTGGCAATTTTCAACTGATGTTTTTCTTTTTACGTATAGATGTTCATTCTGTCAAAGAATCAAAACCATGCATTGAATGTAGAAATTGATGCTGCCTATTACACCATGATTTTTTATTTATAATTTTTTTATTGTTAAATAGTGTATTACTTCGTATAGAACACAAGTTTCTGATCATCTGACAATATCGATGATTTTTTAACCCAGAAAACAGATAAAACACTTGCAAGTATCAGGAGTGAGTTGAGTTTTGGTACTTCTGTTTAACTGAATCATGTTACTTCTGCTAAAAAATGAGAAGTAATCAAGGTTTTATGTGTCAAACATGAATCTGAAGTGTATATTGCACATTCCTGATCTTTTCTATTTAACTTAAAAGAACCAATGTGATAAATGGAACACAGCACTGATAATCTTCTCTTATCACTAGATATAAGATTTCATCAGCTGAATTCTTAATTAACTAATATTTCAAAAGTTTTCTCCACTCAAAAAGTTACCATGCTCTTTATATTGAAGATCACCCTTGGCTGCAAACTACTAAGAAGGCTCCGACAGTTAACCTTGGTGATACTGTTCGTGCAAGGCTTCAACAATTTTCAGTTATGAACAAACTGAAGAAGAAAGCTCTAAGGGTAAGAACTTGCCATGTTACATGATAAGAGTTTTTTTTTTTCAATCTTAAATTTTTTGATATAGTGTCTTATCTCTATAACTATCTTTATAGCACATTTCAATTTTCAGAAGATCAATGCACTAAACATCTTCAACTTCCACTTGCTTGATTTAATGTTGAAACATTTCAAAACAATCTTTGTTTTAGGTAGTCGCTGAGCATTTATCTGTGGACGAAGTTGCTGACATAAAGGCTACATTTAACAAGATGGATATAAATGAAAAAGGGCACATAACCCTTGAAGAGTTACAACATGGTTTGCATAAGCTTGGACACCAGATTCCCGATGCTGACATTAAGATACTAATGGAAGCTGTGAGTATACTAAACATCGTAGATAGTTTTAAATCCCATCATAAACAGGCTTCTATGTTGTAGTCTAGAAAGATAATACTGGATTACTTTGAGATTATAAGCAGGTTCTTGAATCATGCCAAACAGCTCAACTATAATCCAGAAGCAATACTTGTTCTGGGAATTGAAACTTACCATCTCCATGGCAGGCCGATGTTGATGGAGACGGAACCTTGGAATATGAAGAATTTGTGGCTGTGTCGATTCACCTGAGGAAGATTGGAAATGATGAGCACCTGCATAAGGCCTTCCAATACTTCGATCAGAATAACAGCGGATACATCGAAATTGAAGAGCTAAAAAATTGCTTGGTTGATGATTTAGGTCCTAATCATGAGGAAGTCATTAACGCCATAATTCATGATGTGGACACAGACAAGGTCAGTTACTGCATCTCATTTATCTTTTTAATTTTTCATGCTGTAGCTATGAAGAAAAAAAATGCTCTTGGTGTATATGCTCTACCTATATATAGAGAGAATATACAAGCACAAAAATGGGTTTAACATGGAAGAAGATGCAAGAATATAAGAGACACAGTTAAGTTCTCAAGTACGCTCAACTTTGCTTTCTTGAACTCAGGATGGGAAAATAAGCTACGACGAGTTTGCTACTATGATGAAAGCAGGTACAGATTGGAGGAAGGCATCGAGGCAGTATTCAAGGGAGAGGTTCAGTAGCGTCAGTACACATTTGATGAAAGAACAATCTTTGAGTTGATCAAGAGCATATTTGAGTTTCACCGTATTCTCTCTCCCTGTCCATTTGTCAGTTAAATTCTTTTCTTTGTGGGTCGATTTTTCATCTACTGTAGGATTGGTGGAAGTTTTTGTTCTGAAAGGTGGATATATAGTCATATATATAGCAGAAGATATCAGTCGAGTGTATATCATGTATGATAGTAAATATAAATGCATATCTCAAATGCAGAAGCAGGCGCTTACTTGTAATCATGTACCTTAAACTAATATACCATTTACTGCTTCTTGTAGAAATTTGAGCTTCGTATATCATATTCTGACTCACCATGACAATATTAAGATAAATGTATGAAATTATTATAAAGAGACTAGATCATATATATTAATATAATCTTCTCTTCCATTTGTTTCAGATAGAGAACTGATTTTTTTCGCCTAAATGACACAGTCGAAAACAAATATCTCTGGTAAAATTCCTTGGAGGACAATCCAACATTGTCAAAAGTTTGAGACTGCAGATCTCTCTGCTCAAAACGGCATTCCCTTTGCTGATGTTCACATCGATTACTTCATTAACAAGGATCTGTAATTCTTCTCAATTTCTAGACGTGAACTGATATTTTTGACATTTCGAGTGATGGCTTATACAAGGAAAAATGAAATATTGAATGCCAGTTGAGGGAATCCACGTTTCAGTCTTCATATATTGATACAATAGTGCGGTTCTTCTACTGTTTAAGTGAGCATTTAATAGGTCTATTTAAAGGGCATTAGATATCCAGTAAAACAAGGCACAATTAATTGCGCTCTTTAACATCACACCACGAAAGAGAACCAACATCTCCGTGAATGTTCATTAATCATACTGGGCCTACCTGGAAACAAAGGATGGTTTTTCTGGAGGTGTCAGAAATATGGAGTTCTTCGGAAATATGTGCAGTAAGTGAAAGAGAGTTTCGCAAACTTGTCCGCGAGTCCATGATCATTCTGGGCGAGAAGAACAGAGAGGGACAAGAAGAGAAGGAAGGGAAGCAGATGGAGTTAAGGCTGTTGTGTTAATTAGTACGTCCAACATAGGGCTGTAAACAAGTAGCCAGTCAAATTTTATATTGTTTGAGCACACAATTTTGACCTCTGGGGCATAAGCTGAGTTGGTTACAACGCAACAGAGTTACAGAAAAGGACAAGGATTCGAACTCTTCTGCGTTGTGACCAACTGCAATAAATAGTGCGTGGGATCGATCGTGTGAGACCGCTAAAACGGCGGATTCCACCTTTTAAAAAAAAAAAAAAAAAAACTTCAAGTCAAGCCAAATAGATATTAAAAAGACTTATTCAAGTTTAGCTTGATTTTTTTCCCTTTATATATTTAAGTTTAATTCCTTTAAATATTATCCAATTCTTAATTTAAAATTATTTGATGGTTCAAAATATTTATACTATTTAGTTTGTTCAGTTGATTAATAAGTTTGATATTTTAAATTTATTTATTCATTTTAAATATAAATTTATTTACAAATTTTATTTATGAATCATTTATAATTTTTATTGATGAATATTATTAAATTAAATTTATTTATTTAATTTAATAAATTATTATATTTATTAATTTAATTGACTCCTATCAAATGGAATACTAAATTTATTTATTAATGTTTAGTTCTCTTGTGACTCTAACTCCGCAACTTGCTCTTGATTGATAAATGACTAAGGACAGGTGGCCGGAACATTAAAAAAAATAATTTAATCTTTTCATAAATAATCTTTTTACAAATGATCGTGGATTATGTGGGACCTGACGGATTCCATATTTCTGCAAAAGAGGTATAATGACTCTCTCTCTCCATGCCATATTACTATTCCTGTTAGCGAGGGACAGTAGTCACTTCATTTTAGCTCACCTTCCGTTGACCCTGCATTGCCGATATACATTGAACCTGTTGATGATTTCTTATTATATCCCAAACTAAACTTTGTATCGACATTCAATCAATTAAAGAAAATAAATAGCTGCCGGTTATTTTCTCATGCAGAAAAAAAAACAAAGGTAACACTGCGTCGTTAGTTGGCCCCAAGATCAGATGAGAGAAGTAAATCATGATATCAAATGATCTTATGGATGGGAGGATATAAATTTAAATACCAATTTGGTTATATTCTTGAAGTGTAACCAGGGAAATTATTATTTATTTTGAAAGATGATAATATTTATCCAAGACGTCCTTCTACTACCCATTCTAAGATCTTATAGAAAAAAGATAAATCATAATATCAAATAATTGTTTAATAAGAAAAACTAATTTCTTAAAAATATACATACGTGCAGATTCAAATATTTTATTATTATAAATTTATAACTATTAAATTTAATAAAAATAAAATCTATCATTCAAATATGAAGATCGATTTTATGATTATTTATGAAAAAATAAATTAAAAAAATTATAATTAATTATTATAAAAAAGATATTATATCGACATCATCAAAATTTTTTTTTATTTATTTTAATAAATTTATTCTACAGTACGCAACTGGAGACTCGAAGGAAATCACAGAATTAAAGGTGACTTTTGATTCTCCGGGGCACGTTTTAAATTTGTTGAAAAATTGACATAAGTTGCAGATCAGATTAAACAATTTGAGCCACGTACGGATGAGTAGGTGGACAGCACGAGGGTGATGCAAATTGAAAGATAAAAAAAAAACGTTTTCATCTTCATGTAATATATTTGTATAGCTATCTGCCAAACTAGCCAGCACGCTGTAAGGCCAGCGTCCTTACAAATGGATGGGGCTGATCAACGAATTGGGTCGGAGCCATAAAGTTGAAGTTGCTATTAAAAAGTCCAAAATCCCTCGTGATAAATGTTTCATCGAGTATCAATTATGTGGCTGCATGCTAGCTCAAGATTATTATTTTCTTAGGTGACATCTTTTTATTTGGCCTCAGATTTGCCGTAGCCCGTAGGGATCAGCACGGGATCACTTAGGTCACTGAATGGCTATATATTCTGCACGGCGTGGTAACTCAGTGGACGTCCACATCTGAATGAAACAAGAAAAGGCGAAGTAGGTTCGCGAGCCTTTGAATTTAAGCAAGAGTTATCGCTATAAACGAGTAGGTTGGAGAAGCGTCAGCATGGCACGACGCACCGATGAGGCAACGATGGCTGAGTTTGACTGGGGGAGACGGATGTGTGCTCAGGAGTGGGGCCAGATGCTGAGGAAGGGGACACCTACACCTTTACCTACGAGGAATAGCAGTTGTACGTGACGATTTATGAAAGGTTTGGTTAGCAACAACGAGGCAACAGGAAACAGGAACAGGGGAATTGGATTAAATAAAAGGAGATGCATGCACGCCTTTTGCAAAAGTTAAGAGCACAAGTTTAAAGTGGCATTGTTGTGGAGTGGCGCACTGCCTGGCTCTGTGCGGAATATGAGCTCCAGAATAATGTAAAGAAAGAGGTGGAGCGCACATAGCGACTCATCGAGGCCGTGAATAATCGGATTTAGCATTTCGTTCACGTTTTGATGTTGATAATGAAATGGCATGATTATTGTTGTGACAAGGTGTGTGATTTTATACGCTTGGATATGTTCATTGATGACTTATTTTGATAACATAGTTTAGGCAAAAAAATGTTCTTATTTTAATTTTACATTTCAATTGAAATTATTTAAAAATTAATTGAACTATTCTAATTTAATTAAATTTGATCAAATATTTTTATAGTAATTTTAATCAAAATTATTTAAAATAGTTTTAATTTAAATTATTATAAAATAATAATATAATAATATCTAAATTCTACACAAAATGTCCACATGGACGGAAACCTTAGAATCGGATGTTATCTTCACACCCAAATTTAGGGCAGAGAGTAACATCTACTGATCTACCACCACTTCGTGAATCTTAGGAGGAGTGGATGTCTGCGGGAAGGTGAAAACCTTCGGAGTGAGAATATCATTTAATTTTATTTTATTTTCATATTGGAAAAATATCAAAATGTTGATGGAGAAAATTTGTCACATCGTCTTCGTCGCGCACGAGAGGCCGGTATCGGGTTCCACGTTTTATCGGACTGGGGGTGTACAATTAACCGCATGTAATTTCTGTATGCGGCAAAGGCATAGCAACTCTGTCACAGTAGTTTACGGATCGTAAAGCAAATTGAACGGTTAGAGATCCGATCGCATACGTCGTGTATTGGAAGCGATGCAAGAATTGCCTTTTATTTTTTCGATCGGATTTGATGACCGCATGCCGGATTTACCAATCCAGCGGAGTCCATATCCGGGAACCGGTCCCATTTGGCAACCCGTAGCTTCTTCCACGCCAGCACCGGCTCAGACGGTCATAATTCAGCATTTGAATTTTGCTCCAGGTTCTCATCGAGCTGGGCCCCACACTTACAGAAAAATAGTGAAAAGAGTATGAAAGCGGGTTAAAGTATTTGCGTTGAGATAGTTTCGTCGATTCCAGTGTCTTCGCCGGTAAAAAAAAAAAAAGGGAAAAAAAAAGAGTTGCATGAGTTAAAGCTTCTGACCCTTGAAACAAATACATTTGGCTCTCATTTGGGGAAGCGTTTCATTTGGTTTTCATTTGGGGTACATCTGGGACCAGGACCAGGACCATCTCTTCCTCGCGTTTCTTCCTCCTCGGCGAGCTCCTGGTTCATCAGCCACGGAGATGTGCATGCTGCGCCAGTTTTCCTCGTCCGATCGCTGGTTTTTTCTCAGGCTTGCGACTTTCTCCGCAGTCTAGGTTGTAATCGGACAGTTGAAAGGCCGGGAAGCTTAAACATCTTCCGCTCTGCTCTGACGCTGGTTTCGGCTGTTTCTCAGCTCATATTTGTTCGTCAGGTGAGGGAATCCACGGTTTTCCTTCGATTTTTATCGCGCGATGCTGATTTGCGTTTCTACACATTAAAAGGAGATCTCTTATCTATCTTTACCTGTTAAGATCTAGCCAACTTTTGTTCACTTTCTGCTTTTATCAGGTTTAAAAAATAAAAAATGCTTTAAGTCCTTGCTAGCAGCGTCTCAGCAAGCTGGTATAGCAAACTGTTTCTGATTCTTGGTGCTTTTGTTTGGACCTTTGGTGCTTGTCCTTTCTCTTATTATCGCAATAATAGTCATTTCTGGGGTAATGTTTCATGCTTTCATAGCACAAGAATCAGATGGATGGCTATCAATTTGTTTTTCTTTTATAATGTATTACCTTGCATCATTTTTTTTCCTGTTAAATAGTTACCATTTACACTATATCCTTGAATGAAACTATCATCTTCCATCTTTGTTTCTTCTAGATTATCTTACCTTGGTAAAATGATTGTTCTTCTAACCTTTCTGTTATCGATCTTTTATTTTCCCAGGGCTACTAGGGAGATTCGTAGCGCATAAAAGCTTTCATTGTCACAAGCTTCAAACTTTTAGGAAGAACATCAATGGAAGCCAGATGAACTGCCTAACGTTCGAGATAGACGAGGAGTCGTCGAACCTCCTTGAGCTTGCCGCGAACAATGACGTCGAAGCCTTCAGGCGGTCTGTCGAACATGATCCATCAGCCGTCGATAAGGTGGGCTTCTGGTATGGCCGCAGGAAGGGTTCCAACCGCATGGTGCTCGAGCATCGGACTCCATTGATGGTGGCCTCAACATATGGAAGTCTTGACGTGCTCAAGTTCATCGTCTCCTTACCTTCCGTGGATATCAATCAGGCCTCCGGGCCTGACAGAACTACAGCGCTCCACTGCGCTGCCTCTGGTGGATCCTTTGATGCTGTTGATGCCGTGAAGATACTTCTTGCCGCCCGTGCAGATCCCACTTTGTTTGATGCCAATGGAAACCGTGCAGCCAATGTGGCTGTGGCGCCTCCCAAGTTGCCTGATGTAAAGTTTACTCTTGAGCATCTTCTTGGAGGGAACAGCAACGGTACGGATGAGGTAGATCACCCGCATCCTCTTTGCGTGATGACTACATCGTCTAACTCTGATTCACCACCACTTTCTTTCTCACCTGACGAGGATGGATCTCCATTATCCAACTCGACTTCTTCTCCTCCCATGGTTAAGTTCCGTGACCTACCTCGGTTTGCTGTATCTGAGAAGAAAGAGTATCCTGTTGACCCATCACTCCCAGACATCAAGAACAGCATCTATGCTACTGATGAGTTCCGCATATTTTCGTTCAAAATTCGTCCGTGTTCCCGAGCCTATTCTCATGATTGGACTGAGTGCCCATTTGTCCATCCAGGTGAGAACGCTAGGCGGCGAGACCCAAGAAAGTATCACTATAGCTGCGTCCCCTGCCCTGATTTCCGTAAAGGAGCATGTAGGAGAGGAGACATGTGTGAGTATGCGCATGGGGTGTTTGAGTGCTGGCTTCACCCAGCCCAGTATCGCACAAGGTTATGCAAGGACGGGACTAGCTGCTCCCGACGCGTCTGTTTCTTTGCGCACACAAATGAGGAGCTGCGCCCACTTTATATGTCTACTGGCTCCGCTGTGCCCTCTCCCCGGTCATCATCATCTGCTACATTGGAGATGGCTGCAGCCTTAGGACTTGTACCTGGATCGCCATCTTCAGTTTCTGCTATTATGCCCCCTTTCATACCACCGATGTCTCTGTTGAGCAATGGTACTGGCCACTCGACTCTTGGTTGGCAGCAGCCAAATGTGCCTACCTTGAATCTTCCAGCAAGCAATATCCAGTCAAGTAGGCTACGCTCCTCTCTCAGTGCAAGAGATATGCCTTTGGAGGACCTCTCGGAGTTTGATACCCAGCAGCTGTTAAATGATGCGAGCTACTCTGTGCTTGGCTCATTAACAGGAAACAACTCAGTCAGGAACAAAACCCTGACGCCCTCAAACCTAGATGAAATTTTTTCATCTGAGATTGCCTTATCTCCTAGGTATAACTCTGACCAAGGGGCTATTTTTTCACCCTCTCACAGGACTGCTATTCTCAATCAGCTGCAGCAACAGCAGCAGCAGCAGCAGCAGCATAGTCTGTTGTCACCCATTAAAACAAGCTTATTCTCTCCGACAGCTGCGGACACCCAACATCTATCTGCGCATTCTTCTTTGTTGCAAGCATCACGCACTATATCTTCACCTAGCCTCATGTCTCCAAGAAGTGTGGAGTCTGTCTCTCCGATGAGTTCTCGTGTTGCTTTGCTTTCTCAGCAGGAGAGGCAGCAGACACTCCGTAGCCTGAGTTCACGTGATCTTTCTCCCATTTTATCTCCAAACATTTGCTCTCCTGTTAGCTCATCTTGGTCCAAGTGGGCATCTCCCTCTGGTGCAGCTGATTGGGGAGTGAATGGGGAAGAGCTGGGCGGGCTTAGACGATCTTCTTCATTTGAGATGCATGGAAATGGCGATGAACCTGATTTATCATGGGTTCATTCACTGGTAAAAGAATCATCACCTGAGAAATTGACATGTGCGGCAATGTCTCCTAGCACATCTGGCTTGTCTACAATCTTAGGTGAGTGTTCAAATTCTAATAGTCAGATGGAGGGACATGATCAAACTGCAGTACTTGGTGCATGGCTTGAACAAATGCAACTTGATCAGGTGTTAACTCAAGGGGAAAAGAGCTAATTTTCCTTCAATATTAGATGGCTGATATTATTATTTTTGGCTAGTAGGTTGGCGAAGGGAAAGAAGCTGGGAGTTATTGACAGATTCATTTAAAAAAAAAAAAGAGATTTGTTGATACTAAGAGTTCAGCCAGTTCCAGAATTGGGATCCTTAAATTCTTATTTTATATCAAGATGTCTGGTGAACTGCTTTCCTATATTTCAAATCCCTTTCTTTTTTATCTTGGTTTCTAAACTATAGTATGTTTTTGAAGGAAGCAAAGATGTCCTTTGTCTCATATGGTCAATTATTACAAAACTATTCAGCGAAATTCTTAAGCAGTCAACTTTCTCGGGTTTGCTAATTTTGTTTTCGTAGGCAGAAAGATCTGAAAAAGATCCTGATGTATGTTGAAGAAAATGAAATTGTCAGGGAAGTTGGTGTATAAATGCATGCACTATTTAACATTTGATTTGAACTGTTTGAGTAATTTGAATATCAGTGTTTTACTATGTCCTCAACGGTTTGAGGATAAATTTTTGCCCTTCATAATCCACGGTTGTATGCCAAGGTTGTTTGGTATTGAAGCTTTAATCTAAAATTGCAGTCGTTTCTTCTGAACTGTATAATTTTAAGTGGTATTTTATGTTTCAGGCACGTTATGAAGGGGCAGTTTTGAAGGGCCAGATCATTTCAAGGATCTAAAAGTGTCGCCGCGATGAAGATTCTAAAGGCATTTCGAATAAAATAATGAGCTCAAACGGCGTGGCCATGCGGACATCCGAACGCACGCGCATCGCACTCCACTCGATCATCGCTCCTCAACCCCGAGGTTGATCTCACTATTCTTTCTACCTTCTCCGCCGTCCGATCGCCCAATATATATTCTGAGAAGAGCGCTCTCGATGTATCCGAAGTCATCGCATCGCTGAGACATCCTGAAAAATAGAAAAGAGAGGCGGAGCATCGCCGGCGACTCCGAATTCGTTCTCCTCCGTCACTGCGCCGACGATGGCGTCATCCGTTCTCGTCTGTAACTCCGGGGTTCACCCCTTGCCCTCCTTGCGCCAGCGCCGCACCCTTCCCCGGTCCCTTCTCTCCAGGACCCGCGCCTCCAGCTCTCGAGCCAACCCCATCTTCCCCTCTCTCCGATCCGCCTCCGCGGAGCCCCTTTCTTTTGGATTGACTTCCGACCGTGTCCGCCGATCGCTTCTTGCCCCTGTTTGCGCCTCTGCCGCAGCTCCCGCAGCCGTCCCTTCACCGGCCCCGGCTCCTGCCCCCTGGCAGGGCGCCGCCTTGAAGCCCCTCGCTGCATCGATCGCCACTGGCGTCATCCTTTGGTTCGTTCCCTGCCCCGCCGGCGTCTCCCGCAACGCCTGGCAGCTTCTTGCCATCTTCCTCGCCACGATCGTCGGCATCATTACGCAGCCGCTCCCACTCGGCGCCGTCGCGCTGATGGGCCTAGGCGCTTCCGTCCTCACTAAGACCCTATCCTTCACCGCTGCCTTCTCCGCCTTCGGCGACCCCATTCCCTGGCTCATCGCGCTTGCCTTTTTCTTCGCCCGCGGATTCATCAAGACGGGCCTAGGGAATCGCGTCGCGTACCAGTTCGTCTCCCTTTTTGGGAGTTCCACTCTCGGCCTTGGGTACAGCCTTGTATTCAGCGAGGCCCTCCTTGCCCCGGCCATTCCTTCTGTCTCCGCTCGCGCTGGGGGGATCTTTCTTCCTCTAGTGAAAGCCCTCTGTCAAGCCTGCGGAAGCAACGTTGGGGATGGAACCGAGAACCGGTTGGGCTCGTGGCTGATGCTTACTTGCTTTCAGACCTCTGTGATCTCTTCGTCCATGTTCCTCACCGGCATGGCAGCAAACCCTCTGAGTGCCAATCTTACTTACAATACCATCAAGCAGACGATCGGATGGACTGACTGGGCTGTGGCTGCGATTGTACCTGGCCTGATCTCCTTGATCGTCGTGCCCTTGCTGCTCTACGTGATATATCCGCCAACGGTAAAGAGCAGCCCTGATGCACCCAAACTTGCCAGGCAGAAGCTGGAGAAAATGGGACCGATGACGAAGAACGAGATTATCATGGCAGGGACGCTTCTTTTAACGGTAAAAGTTGCCTTGCTCCTTTTTTTTTCAGTCTGGTGGTCGTTCTTTCATTGTGATCCTGTTTATTTTCTATCACTTTTGCTCCTTCAATTCTTGATTATTAAATTCAAGTCAACAATTCCGCCATGAGGTAGGGTTTTTGCTAATAAAGTTCCGTGATAATTCCTTTCATCGGTTGTTGCTTTGATATAATTAATCCAGGAAACTAAACTTTTGCAGAATGACTTCTATTTTGTATAGCGAGGTGAAAAGTGCATGTACCTTGTCCCTCTGTTGCTTAAATGCCATTTGTAATTCAATTGAAGCCCATTGATCTTTATCTCAGTGCAACTAATGTCTTGTGGTTTTCCTTCATTCCTTTTCCTGGTTCCTTTTAACTACCTGAAGCTAGATTGCTATGAATTATCTCATGATTTAGTGAAGCTTCACTGTCTCGGATTGTTCTTTTGCTAGTATCTGAATCGCTATTAACACTAGCCTCTCATGTGTTGGATAATTACTGCATCAATTTAGTTAATGCTTGGTCGGGACATAAGTTCCTTTGAGTTATCCATGGGTGCTTTCATTCTAATCAATCCTTTCATTGATAGATCAAGTTAAACATTGATAAACATAGTTGTATCAGAAGTATTTGCTGCTGCTGGAGTGTGTATGTTTGTGTTACACAACCATACTTATGGCTTTAAAAATACAATGTATCTATTTTACGATGTGGCCATATTTGTTTTGCCTTTTAGAACCATGGTCATCCCACAGTTATTGTTATATGACTTAATAAGTATGCAGGACAAATTCTAACGGTACTTATTTGTGTTTGTGGCTTGCACATTCATGTGGTTGTTTACTATGTTAAACTTAAGATCCATATCAATTTCTAATCTTTGTTTCTGATACTTGCTAACCAGTCAACTGACTATTTATAGAATTAGGCTTTTCTTTATTATGTTTGGTACTATCACTTACAATGCTAATTTTTGTGTTTATTAGCAACTATTTAAATGTGACTTGTTGTAGAATGACATCCTATTTAAATGTAGTTTGATACATAATCACATAGATTTGAGTTTCCAAGTGGAATTGTTCTGTTTGTTTTTGCGTTTGCCTACAGCAGCATTTAGGTTTCTTTGTAACAAGAAAAATCTGTTTGCTTTGGTTTGTACAGGTGGGACTTTGGATATTTGGAGGAACACTAAGTGTGGATGCTGTAACTGCTGCAATTCTTGGTTTATCCATTCTTCTTGTAACAGGAGTTGTTACATGGAAGGAATGTTTGGCAGAGTCAGTTGCATGGGACACCCTCACGTGGTTTGCTGCTTTAATTGCAATGGCTGGATATCTCAACAAATATGGTTTGATCTCCTGGTTTAGTCAGACAGTAGTCAAGGTATGAACTTTGCATACATTTTTATCAAATGTTAACCAATGCACATATAATTGTCACCTCATTTTATCGGTGTAGGTTAAGTTCTCACAAGCTCTAGATTAGTCATCTTTTAAAAGCAGCCTTTTATAATGCATAATCAGACAAATATACGATTAATTCTTTTCGGACCTGAGCTGTATAACAATGTATACTGTCACTATATTTACTTGCCTCTTTTCCTGATTTTGTAGAAGGCTAAATGATGCTCAATTGAGGTTTGTGGTTTTAAAATTTACTGAACTGAGTATTTGGCATAGATATTGGAAGTATCATCCAGTGAATTTTCTTAATTGTGACACTACACCAGTTAGTTTAAGCAGAAAATTATCCAGATTAATCAATGTCATTGCAAGTAATTTTTCAAATGGAAGCAGACCTTAAATGGCTAAACATGACCACCACATGGGAAAATAATACTTTCTGATTGAAGAAAATATTTGTTCTTGTTATCAATTTATCCTTTTAAAATGGCTAGTTCTTCCTCACAGATGACGATCATCAAAAGTATTGAAAACAATAAATTTTCATTTCATACAGGTTATATGTACCCAGTAATAGCATCAGCATATCAAGGCAAATAAAAAGTTAACTCCCTTAGTTTGCACAAACCATTTTAGGTTTGTGATATCCAAATTCAAAAACCTACTGTTAGTGCTCCTACTGTTAGTGCTATCATGCTTTATCTGTCTGAGAGTTCTCAAATATTGAAACATTATTTTCAGACGTGTGAAATGTTCTTCAATGCAGTTTGTAGGTGGCTTGGGTCTTTCTTGGCAACTATCTTTTGGCATTTTGGTACTGCTCTACTTCTATTCGCATTATTTCTTCGCAAGCGGGGCTGCACACATTGGAGCCATGTTCACAGCCTTCTTGTCAGTAGCCAGTGCACTGGGCACCCCTCCCCTATTCGGAGCAATGGTCCTCTCTTTCCTCTCAAATCTCATGGGCGGGCTCACTCACTATGGCATTGGGTCTGCACCAGTTTTCTATGGTGCAAATTACGTGCCACTAGCTCAGTGGTGGGGCTATGGATTCCTTGTCTCTGTTGTCAACATCATTATCTGGCTTGGCGTTGGAGGCTTCTGGTGGAAAACCATTGGCTTGTGGTGAAGAAACTTAAAATTTTTACCGTCATTTTTTTGTACTAAAAAGGCTTGGAATAGCCTTCCTCAAGTTCAAAGAGTCATAAGAAACTTGTTTCCTTTCTCTAGGCGTCAACAGAATTATTCATTTAGAGTTTCTGAGAGTCATAAGAAACTTGTTTCCAAATTTTGACGATAAATTAATTTGGAAATCAACTTTTGGCTATTTGGGTTCTCACGCAAAACCTTATTCTTTTATTGTAGCAAGAGTTTTTTTATAAGTCAACTTTTGACGATAAATTAATTTTGATCAAGAGTTTTTTTTTTTTTTAATATTATTGTAGCACAAAATTCTTTTATAAGTTTGGTTGAAGCAAAAAAAAAAACAAAACAAAACAAAAAACAAAAGTGACAAATCAATTTGCTATTAAAATTTGAGATATAATGAACTTTTTTAGATTTTTGTTATTAACCTAAGTTGCAACTTAAGTTTCTAGTTTCAAAAACATTAAAAATTTTAAATTTATAAAGAATTGTGCATTGCAGCTAATGGACATACAATGTAACGAGCTCTGCTAAAGAGTATTTTCATAATAAATTATCATTTTCTCTCATTTAAATATAATTTTATGATTATGTCACTAAATTAAGAACTTAGAGAATTTTGTTAAGAAAGAATTTTTCTCTGCTAAAGAATTCAATGTCACTAAATTACTTTTATGATGATGCCCTCCAATTCTTTCTGTATATGATATCATAATCTTATAGACTAAATTGCTTCAGAATTATGATTATGAAGATAAACATTGACCCAAAAAATAAAACAAAAATAAAACTTAGAGATAAATAGTTATCCATCCTCTTATGGCAGCTTAATATTCAAAAGAAGTTTATTTTACTTTTAAGCTCAGCAATGAACTTAACAGCAAAAATATTGAAGATCAAACAATGTAGTTAACTTTTACTAAGTGGATCAATTGCAGTACTTGTGGTCTGGACAACCGTGAGCTGCCAAAGTTTTTTTTTTTTGTTGGATTCTATTCAGGTTATAAATATAGAGGTTATAAATATAGGTGTCATAATTGGAATGATATTTTGGAAAATAAATGCATTTTTTAAAAAAATATGAAAGTTATATGTGGTGTTTTAAATATTTTTTAAAGTTAAGAGTAAGATGCAATAAATTGTTATGTTAAATGGCTACTTATGTACTTTAGTCTTTAGCAGAGTAAAATATTGATCGAATTGAATTAACCGATCAAATCAATAGAAATTTAAAGTTCGATTCGGTTAAATTATTTAAAAAATATCAATTAATTGATTAATTCGCTTCCATTTTAGATTTAGAGTTAAAGATTTAAATCGAATGGGAAATCATTAATCGACTACTATGTTCCTGAACTGTAACTCAGAATGTTTAACACATGGATTCCACTGTCATTATTCAAAAGTTGACTGATGATAAAAAAATTGATTATTTTGATGTTCGGTTTGTTTGATTTCGGTAAAAAAATTTGATTAGTTCGGTTAATTTAAAAAAATTTGATTTATTCGATTTTAATTTAATGGATTCAGTTATTAATCAATTGCTCACTCCTTTCAATGCCAAAGACTAATCAATTCTTTATTTTCTTCTTTTCTCTTTAATTTGTTATATTCCTGATGTTGAAATATTTTATCATCTCTAGTTTCTTTAATGTGTGGAGATTGATCTAAATTCCTTTTAACAAAGATCGCCTGTGGTGATTGATGGTTATGACAAATAGATTTGATGATAAAAGTTGAATCTTTTCTAGTATGCAGAAAAGATCTGCAGTTCAGTTCTTTAAAAATGACAACTAACTTCAGTGAATATGCCTAATATTGCAAATTTTCTACAATTATGCAAATGTTTTTGAGGATTCATGTGTCTGAGGAGAAAGATGAGCCTATGTTCTTGGAGCTGCAGAATGTTGTTGTATTAGCCATGCATTAAGCTGCATTTCAGATATGTTGCAGCCTTTTACTTTTCTTCTAGAAGATGCTTTGGCCGTTTAGCAACTTAAGCTAACTCGAAGTCGAAGGGTTTAGCGTCTTCTATTATATACATGATGGGGTTGTGGGTTAATTCTATCTTTGTCGCGTGGAGAACGCAAACAAACATGGACCATGGATTAAGATAAAGCCCTCTGTTTTCATTCTGGTGGCTCAGGCTCATTGAGCCATCGGCATCGAACTCGTCTACCTGCGGACGTGTCGGTTTTTGCTCTGGCTTGCATTTGGTCAAACTCATCACGAGACCCACAAACCAAGCGGCGATGGGTCATGAAGAAGAGTAGCCCACAGTTTGCATGTCGCGAAGCTCTTCCACGTCTCTGATCTCGCTCCTTCTTTTCTTTTGGCCTTTTCTCGCTCTACTACACACCTCTTCTCCAGCGCGGGGTGGTTGGTGGATCGTCCGGGATAGATAGAGAAGCAGAGGAGCCGGAGATGCTGCAGCTGCTCCTCGCGGTGGCCTTGTCGGCGGTGCCGCTGACGCTGTACGTGCCGCCGATCCGGAGCCTGAGCTTGTTTGTGGAGACGGTGGAGGCGTTCCTCACGGAGGTCGCCGTGTACGCGATGCGGGCTTACCCGCGGATCCGGCTCGGCGTTCGTCGCATCATGGCCTCCGCCGCCCGCGCGCGACATTAGGTGGGTGATCTGATCCCGGTTTCCTACACGTAGATCTAGGGTTTTCCTCTTTGTCTTGTAGGTGATTTGTACAGATGCGTGAGAAATTTGTGCGGCATAAAGTTTGGTTTCTCAGAAATTTACAAAAGAAAAGGAGAATAAATGTCCTGGTTTGAGGGGATTGATCGAAACAGAGGTTGAGGTAACTGAATAAGAAGCCCTCTTTCTTAGTTGAATATATTAGTTCCATGTATAGAAAAACAATCATTTTATTTTTCACAATTTTATCATTATTCCTCTAAATCAAAGAGTTATCTATCACTTTGTAAATTTGAGGTAATAAAATATTTGATATTGTAATAATAGTGATGTAGCCTGGATAAGGCTGTTCAGAGACGGGGGATGTCGTTCTCTCTGTGCGGGTGGTCAGCACCTTCTCGAGACAGCATCCGAGGGCCTCAATCGGGATTTCATTCAATTTCGCTCATTAGTCCGATTTAAAGAAAGACATATGATAGTATCCGAGATTATTTCTTGAGTTTTCGGATTCATTTTTCAACCGGTCAATCTCATTCCCCAAATCTCGAGTGGCCTCGTCAATCTTCATTTTCGAGCACTTAGCGTTCGTCCAGCGGCATCCCAAATGGCTCGGGAAGCTTGCTCAAGATCGACATTCTTGAGCACTTAGTGTTCTTTTCTCACTATCCCATTTAAATTCAGAAAGACCACTCGAGATATGCCCTCCTGAAAATTTATCGTTTGTCCAACATTGATCCATTCAAACTTGAGAGATCCATTTGGAGCTAGCCAATTCAAGACTCGCCCTCAACATTTGACAATCCGACACTTTAACAAAATAACTAATACATATGACGAACACGAGTCATCTCATATAGAGATTCTTTTAACGATTGTCACCTCTTAGTGCCTTAATCACCCATAAGTGGATGGTTGGCACTTGGCGGGTACGTGGGCATCCTGCGTGGAGTTTCTGTCAAATTGTGTTAGGGCATGGTTCAATGACCATTCCTTTATTTGTGCTATAATCGATTCTCAAGGGACAGTTGGTGGATATATGACATCCTATGTAAAGATTTCTTTCTGTCGGTATGTAATGAGCCCTTAAGGTGAGTTAAAGTTTTTTTTTTGCACGCGAATATAATTCTTTTTCACTAACACTTTCATTTTCTCTCTTTTTGAGAGATTTTTTTCTCAGTTTGACTTGATCGTTGGAGGGGCCACATCAGTCCCCGTTGACGTATTTTGCTTCGTAGGCCATTGAATCTTGACCAGCTAGGAGTCTAACGTAGCTTTAGCTCAAGAGATGTCAAGGAAAAGAGGAGCTGGAGTAGATTAAGAGGACAACATCAAATAACTTTTTTCTTTCTTCTTCTTTGATCATCAATTTTATAGAATCGAGTTCCTTTGCATGCATATTCTTCTACAAAAGATGAAATTCACAGTTGATCATCTACGAGGAGGTAAATCGAAAAGTTATAGTTGACCACGATGGAGGAGAATATTATCTTAACTTTGTCGAGATTCGAATTTTTACCCTTTTCTACAACTCTGTTCCATCATAATCAACCCAACTATGCCCTAGCGCCTTCGCATGCATATTCGCATTAGCTAGAGGCGGCGGCACATTCACAATAAGACCTTCAATTGATGTCCACTAGTGTCAACATGACTTAATTTGTAGTTCTGGTCAAATCTAGTTAGGTAGCGACAGTGGTTCCAACAGCAGCGGTTTCACAGCGAGGATTGAGATTAAGATTTTAAACTTGGGCAGAATTTAAATGTAAAAGATTTTAAATGATCCTTCTCGATTAGAAAATTTTCAAATATTTAATTTATGTTCAGAAATCATACAACAGAAATTGATTTGTAAAACAGGATTTGGCATCCCACCCACAATGAGCGTCGAGTAATGAACGCGTCCGGGACAAGCATCCATTTCCTAATTTTTATCCGGCCATTATTCTTCTCCTTTAAATCCATTCCACCACAATCTACCATAATCCCCAACAACCCACAGTGCCAACACAACGAGACGATCAGTAGTACTCCTCCTCGTCTGCCTTCTTCCTCTCCTGTTCACCGGCGTTGGGGTGGGGGCACCAATTCATCCTCGCAAGGTTCTGACCGGCGACGGGTGGATGTCGATCACGAGCGTGAACGACGACGGGCACATCCTAGAGCTGGCAAAGTCCGAGGTGTCGGAGAACAACAAGCTGCTGCAGGACGGCGGGCCTCGGCTGTGGCTAATCAGGGTGGTGAAGGCAGGGGAGCAGTTGGTGTTCAGGACCACTGCAACTATATAATAAAGACCTAATTAATCGACCGATTGTGCATGCGGCGATAAAGCTACTAATGATGTTTGGATTAATAATAATAATAATAATAAGACTATGAATAATGAAACAACATTAAGTATATTAAAGTGCTTGCGATGACTATGTATATGATGTATAAATGCCTCAATATGGGTTTTAAACTTTCAATTAATGTCCTTACCGAATGACACTTTGTTAGAATCCTAAACAATACGATAATGTCTTAAACTCCTTAGGTAAAGGCAACGATGGATTAATTGTTGGTTTTGCCTCATCTCAATAATTTACATACTGTGGCTGTGTGGCAGCAGGCAATTAGCTAGAGCCTCCCACATTAAAATATAATGATGGTGAACACTGTATCATTATGCCGGTCCCTAATTCGACACCCCAAAGAGTGTTCCTCGAGGTCTCACTCACTCTCCCAAGTCCCAACCTCAACAAATATTTAAAGCGACGTTGGGGGCACGCAATCGCACCACCGTTTGTTTCTCCCATCTCTGCACCGCTTGCCATGTTATTAATTGGATAATGAGGTGGCCTTTGGAATCCAATGAAAACCCGAAAAATTGGAACTGTGGTTTGATCAGATCAGTCGATCCCTATTAATCAATTTCCATTTATAAAGACAAGGAAAAAAAAAGAAATATACAATTGAAATTCCAATTGAATCTTCCACCTTCCAATATGTGCGGAGGAAGATGAAAAATTAATATTCATCCCGCTGGAACCGAAAGTCCAAAACCGCATTGTGAAATCTAATTTCAACAAAAGAGGAAATTGAATATTGGAAGGAGTATCATCATGGTAAATATTAACTGTGTTTCTTTAGATGAATTAAAGCCTCGACGTTGCCATAAATGACAAAGTCCAATTTTTTTGACCAGACAATAGTTCGCAAAATATAGTGGGGGATTTAAGGTGACAGTAGAGAATCAAGAGCAGGGGACGCACCAGTCGCCGTCCGTGATAAGGTCGATGGGATAGCGATTAACGGAGGCCATTATCCTTGAGAATAAAGGACAATTTGGTCATTTGGACAAGCTCTTCAAATTATGACCACGAAAATTGTTGGTTAATTTGTCAAGTGATGTTTTAATACCTTCTTTATTCAATGGTTGATTTCTTTCTGTATTATCCCCACGATTAATGCTAATACGATTTTTATTTGGTATAAACATACACATATTGTCCGATAAATCTATAAAGAGTAGGCCATCTTTAGCTTCCCTCGGTTCCAACACAAGGATTTTCTAGTCCTCTAGTGCTCCTTCGCATGCAGCGTAGTAAGTTTTTTGTTTTGTTGTTTTTTTTTCTTTTCAATTTGGCTCGGAAGTGGGATTTTGTGCAGTAGGTTCGGTTGATTCATGTTGGTTTTGTTCAAATATTTTGTTTCTGGTTTTCCTCCCAAAAGGATTTCTTTTTATGCAGTTGGGTTGGTTGTCTCGTATCTGCAATCTTCCACCACTCTACTCGCCGATGCTTGTTTGCTGTTGCTTTTGACTGAAAGTTTGGTTGGGACTTGGGAGTATCTCTATTAATGGCGTTGCCCTTTGTCTCCTTTGTGCATTGGTTTCCGCTTTCGCGAAAGTGTTCTTCGTCTCTTTGCCCTCAGTTTTATTTGGTTCTGGAGCGGTTCCATCCGTTCTCTTTCGGTTGCAGTTTTGTGTATTACAAACTGCAAGCTTTGGGTCTAAGAGCTATTTGAGTATTTGTAAGTATTTTTTTTTTCTCGGAAAGGATGAAGGAAAGTCGAAGTTTTCACGGCAACATTGCTTTATTCCCTCCATCCTTTGTTTTTTTTCTCCTTTTCCATTTTCTTTTCTCTTTATTTTTTCCAATGCACTGTAATTGCTTTTCCTCCAATCTTCTGGTTTCCAGGGATACCAAGTTGTTTAATATGTCTTATCAAGTGGTAAATTTTGTGTAATTCAATAGATGTTTGGTTATACAAATTTTTCTAGTAAACTTTCCTGTTTCCCATAAGAGTTTATCTTGATTAGTATTCAGGAACTTACTGATTCTCTACTGCGTAGGATGGAGAAGTTGGAAGTTGCTGATTGTGTGTTCAACCGAATCCAAAAGATTGAACCAGAGAATGCTATGAAACTCATTGGTTATCTTCTTTTGAAGTACACACAAAAGGAGTTACTGGAGTTTGCACTGGGACCAGACAGTCAGATCCTTTCTCTGATCAATGAAGCCAAAGCATATATTGCATCGTCACGAAAGGCGAATATGGCTCTTCCTATGCAATTGCAATTCCACCAAGATCCACAGTTTCACTACATGCCTTCTTCCCCAACTATCTCTTCACCTTCTAGCCTTCGCATTGGAGTTCCTGCTTTTGCTCGTCGGCTATCTTCTGAAGAATTGTTACTTCCTCAAAATATAGAATTCTTGCCTTCTATGAATACTGATTTGATACGTCTTGATAAACAAACTGCATTTTGGGGCTTAAAGGACCAGCCAAATGATATGAATCACTTTGGTACTGATCACTCAAAAAGTTACTGCTTGCCTGATGCTGCATTTGCTGGTGGTTTATGTTCTAGAAGCAATGTAAAGTTGCGCCAAGAATTGCTTGAATCATCTCCCAAAGCTTGTCACTACTTTTATAAGGGATACTGTAAGAATGGCATCAACTGTCGGTTTTTCCATGGTCAGGTAACTCCTAAGCAGTTTTCAGATGTGCATGAAGCAAAATTTGATGTGTTTGATAATGAGGATCACTCGATTCCACTATGGTCATTTGCTAAATTGGAATTGGAGATCATGGACTTACTGAAATCAAAGCGAGGGGCTCCTATTTCTATATCCTCTTTGCCAATCTTGTACCATGAAAAATATGGTAAATTGCTTCAAGCTGATGGTTATCTTACAGAGAGCCAACGTCATGGTAAGAGTGGCATGAGCTTGACAAAGCTGCTTAACAAGTTGAACCATAGCATTCAATTGATAGAAAGGTATTTATTTTCTATGAAGGATGTTTTACATTAGATAGAGAGATTTCTATAATTGCTTAAAAAGAAATCACTAATTATGATTTGAATGCAGGCCACATGGGCAGCATTCAGTTATACTTGCAGAAGATGCTCCCAAGCATATTGAGTACAAGAGCGAGAGGGGCGATCAATTTGGATATCTTTCAAGTTCTCATCAGATATACCTTACTTTCCCTGCTGAAAGCATGTTTTCGGAGAAAGATGTTTTCAATTATTTCAAGTAATGTTTGAATTTCAATTTCTTATCTGACTACAAATTTATACTATATATTCATATGCTCAAAGTCATATTCCATGTGAACAGTCAGTATGGCCCTGTTCATGATGTGAGGATTCCACGCCAAGAGAAGCGAATGTTTGGATTTGTGAGCTTCCTCTGTTCAGAGACTGTAAAAGTTATTTTGGCAATGGGTCATCCGCATTACATTTGTGGTTCGCGTGTTCTTGTTAAGCCATACAAGGAAAAATCAAAACTTACAGACAAGTAAATAGATTTACCTTCTTATCATCTGGGTAGATTTCAAAAAGATTTATTCTATGTTATGGATTTCATGGTTTTATTTTTATTTTAATTTCTGATTGTATACACGATTAGTCGTTTAAGTCACTGAGTATCTGCAGGAAGTACTCAGAGAAGGAGCCTCCTGCATGTTTCCCTTCTCAATGTTTTGCAGTGGACCACAACAGGGACACAAGTTGGTGGAATTTCAATTGTTGCCATACTGTCTCATCTTTTAATTTCAACATATGTTTTTGATCTATTGCTTATGATTGCAGTGCTCAATACATCTGAATGTACCGGATATCTCCACAGTCAGATATCAGATGATCATGAACTTGCTATTGAACTCGAGAGAAGACGGTTGCTTGAGCTGCAGCTGAACCCAGACCGACCGATATCACAATCATATTTCAGCAACGAAATAAATGAGAGTAAGTCTATAGAAGGTTAAATTGAATTGTTCTACTGTTGTTATAATCATAAACTGCCATTCATTTTCCCTGCTCTGAGTTTCAGATGATGTCGATACTAATTCCACTTACTTAGTGAGTGGTTTCAGTAGTGATTACATGGCTAAGCAGGCAATGAATAATTACAATGATAGAAAGAGGTCAGCAAATATGATAAATTCTCTAATGCTGCCACATATACAATTCATGAATTGCTTTATTTGGGAAGCCAAAATTAATCTGCAAGTATTCCTAATAGTTCATTGTTATTGTTTTGCAGCGACCACATCGAACTCCCGGACAGTCCTTTTTATTCACCTGAGATAGGATGTAGCATCTCCACAGTCATATAGAGCTCGACAAGAACTTTACCTAGATTTTTATAGGGTGATTCAAAGTTTTACAGATCTTCTCAATCTTTCAGAGGAAATCAATCCACAAGAAATCATCACCGGATGATACCTTCTTTGATAAGGCCATACATATTGATAGAAAAGCTAAATGAAAATAGGAATCCTACTTTTCAATGTTAAGCACTAGACAAAATATTGTGCTGTTAGATTTAGCATATACAATGTCGACTCGCATACTTCTTACAAGGATAGAGCATGTATTTACTATTCTCAAACGTTCACGGATAAGTACTATAGTTCTCTTTTTCCAAAATTTATTCTTGGCCACAAAATCAAACTGGGTTGGGCATCTGACTTTGTGTCTGTGTGGATGTTGGATTCTTTTGCTGTATGGTGATGTTGAATTCCTCTGCCATTAAGATTGTCGACCCACCTCATGTTACTAGGCAGTCTTCAGTTCTAAACCAAGCACCGAATGAGGGAAGAAAAGGCAATGGCGATGGCACATGAAGCTTGGGAAAGCCAGGGACCACTTTCATGTGATCTTCTCATTTCTCATGACTTCCCTACTATTACTATGCCATTATTGCACAAGGAAAATCCTGTTGGATTTGGTCCCCTTTTATCCTGCACAGATACTGCTACATCGTGATAGGACGGATCTAATTTTCAGAATTTCAGTTAGCATTGTCTGGTAGGGCCGCCCATCCTCAAGCTGGCGCATTGAGGTATGAGCCTTGTCACCATTGCTGGCCCCATGATGATCCTCTTGGCTTGGGGCCACGACGACTCACCTCACTGGATCGCATTTAGCTAAAATAAACAACGACGGCCGCTCAATTACGATTATGAGATTAGGTTCGTTGTCTGCTTTAGGTGGCGGTGGATTGCATGGATGGCAGTGGAGGATTACATTGCATCGGAAGAGTCCCTTTCGGCTTCTGATTGCTGTGACTGCTCCACTTTCCGATTTCCTGTCCATGAGGAACGCACAGTGCTAGGCTTCTGATCTAATCACTTGGATTTGGTTTGCTGTGTGGAATTCAATCGCTGTTTTTCACCGGTTTTGGTCTGTTGTGTTTGTTTATAGAACAATGATTTGAGTGAACTGAGACTTCACTCATCAACTATAGATTGAACAAGTTTTTAAAACTATTTTTCAATCATTAAATACTTTGTCGATCATAATCAATTAATAAATAAATTTATGAAGGAATTTCACAAAGTTTATTCAGTACTTTATTTTTATTTAAGTTTTCTTTAAATGTTCGATTCATTGCAATTATTTTCTCAACACCAGTTGTTACACAATTGTACGCTTTCGTTTAGTAATTGATGTGGATTTTATAGTGAAATGCGATAATAGTTTATAATACATATTTTCCTTTTTAATTTTAAATTATGCTTATCCGATTTCTCAAAAATTCGAAAAGCTAAGTTTTAGCTCGGCTAAAAATTCTATAATTTTAAAATTCTATAGATTAAATTTCTATTCAACAATCAAAGGCCTTGCTTCAAAATATATTTAGTACAATATAGTACTTATATATAATTAGAATTTCATATAAGATTTTTATATTATTTTAATACGAATTAAAAAAGGTTTTAATTCTCTCATATATGAAGGGGATAGATAGAAAATTTAAATAAGTTCATAATTTTTTTAATTTTAAAATTTTCACATTTATAAATTTTAAATATTAAAAAAATAAAATAGCAATAATAATGTTGAACTATTGTGAATCAAATCATAATTGATGGTTTCAAATCATGAATCATAACTATTGAAGGTTACTATTGAAGGTTAAAGTTAAGAATCAAATTGTTTAAATTATCGAACCGATGGTTTTAAACAGTTAATTCGCCTAGGACCCTCTACCTCCCTTTCTTATCACTCGTGCTGATTTATTCTCTTCCAAGAACTATAAAATTGCTCTGAAAGAGCGTCATTTTGACGATTTCACCATTTATTATCAATAATCAATTCAAAGTCTTATATCACTATGAGTTTTAAGTTCGTCTATCTGTTAATTTGATTTCTTTACCTATTATTTCTTATTTATTTGAGTCAACTAACTAAGAGTTTTAATCAGCAAATGCAAGAGATTTATGCTGATAGACAAAAAGTGCATTGAGTAATAAAACTTAACAAAATTCAAATTGATACGGTGAATTTAAGGAGTTCAACATAGCGACTTTGTACTGTTTGCATTGAGTGATTTCTCAAATTATGTTCGCTTCGTTGGTCATTTTAAAATTCTGAGACAACTTGATTTTAATGCATATGTTATTAACTTATACGTTAATTTAAACCTTAATCCATTTTATTAACGCCAAGAATGGGCAATTTCAAGAAATAAAATGTACAGATAATTCAATAACTTTTCATCATGTTGCTGCAATTGTTCACGGACTACTAAATCCCATCTATTCATAAATTATATTTACAGCTATAATATCCGTTGGATGAAGCTTGTTATCTATCTGCAGACTGCAGGTGCATTAAGCATATAGAACATAACCTGCTAAATAACATCAAAGAAAAAACATGCTTATAGAATATTCTAAGAAATCTTGAACTTAGTACTGACAACGTATTGTCCAGTTGGATTATTATATAATGTAAACTCAAGTTAGTCTACTTTAGTTTTTTTGACACGCACCAACAGGATCTCGTTGAGAGACTTACCGTTGTTATACAGACTAAGCATCAAATTGCCAAATGTTACAAGGTTGGTCATTCACTGCAGAAATACATAATCCACCAACATAAAAATCAAAATGTCAGACGCCTGATTATAACTTTCGAAAATGACTTGTCACGACCAGAAGTAGGGTGCACTCTCAAAGGCAGAGGGGTGTTAAGTAGTGGATCTGATAAGCCTGAAAGAGATGAAAAGTAAAAAATATCAGGATCACCGTACAAAAGCAACAGAACCTATTTGGCTGATGGTGGAATAAAAAATAACAACATGCTTTACAAATTTCAATAACCTCTGCAAGTTAAAATCATTTTTGCTGCATGAACTAGTTAATTACCTTCTTATACACAAAGTACACTGTCACGTGATGTTAGTGAGCTACCAAAAATGCTCAATTCAAGCTGATTGTAGGCAAAATTTAAATTGGGGATCAACTTCTGCAGAGAGATTGCCTTTTCAAAATTAAACTAAGAAATAACTTTAGGGGAAAAAAGGAAGAAAAAAGAGATCAAGACTGAAACTTCAACTTACGAGAAAACAGGTCCTGTCTGCATAGCTTAGCTTCAACAAAACTCGTTTTCAGAAAGCTCATCAGACATTTGCTAGGTATATTGCAAAATCGTCGTCATACTTATCCTTAAGGTTCAGTAAGTTAGAGACCTTTTCTTTCATATTTCTTAGCAAAGTTGGTCATTTGTAAACCCTGTCTAAATGCCAAATACTTCTCCAAGCTAGTTCCAGCCCACTGTTGACAAAAGCATTCGTCGGTAGGGACCAATGAACTCAAAGGAAATGGACCTTTTGGAGCCTTTTTCAAAGAAACTAAGAATCTGTGGCGAGGTCGAATCCTCTGGTCCAGAGACAAGCTCAAGTACATGGGATATTTTGTCAAGGATTTGACTTCGTTCTGGAGTTCATTAACTAGATATAAATACTTGGGTTTCAGGTTCCCTTCTAATGACAAAGATAATACCTGAAAAGGAAGATAGATAAGTGAATAAAGGCAACATACGACAGTCCACAAAAAACAAACTAAACTGTTCTTGTTAACCTGTGTAAGGCTTGTCAACACTTTCAATATATCAGAATTACACATGCCAATGCTCCTTAGAAAGTTTATTCTAGGCAATATGCCATCTTCAACACTGTAATGGAGAAGTTGTGGGTGTTTGGTGACCATCTTGACTATGCTATCTTTAGGTGCTCCTAATTCTTTTGACAAAAAATTGAAGCGCAATGTCCAAGTGCTATCAATCCGTTGGACAAGAATCTGGGGACTTAACTGCACCACTTTGCCAATATCAGTTGTCTTGATTCCAACCTCTTCAATTAAATACCTGACTGTTGGCTTTAAGGAATGCTCAACACTATAAGAGAACAAAGATGGGGCTGAAGTAATAATCTGCCCCACACGAGAATGAGGAACCCCTATATTGACCAAGAATGCAACATGTGACTTAAGATTGTTTTCAACAGTGTACTCCAAGATTTGAGGCTGTCTGATGAGTATCCTTCTGATATCTCTATGTTTCACACCAACACTCATCAAGAACTCCAATCTTTCTTGAGCAGAAGACAAACTTATCTGAAGGCAAGGCATATGTCTCTCGTAGATGCAAATAAAATCAGATTCTTTTAATCCAAAAGTGTTCAAATATTCAATTAGGGGAAACCATTTCTCATCAAAACCAAAATCTTCAGCAAGTTTATGATATATGTTTTCAGTAAAGCTATCATTCTTCTTCTGCAAAAGATGGATAGTCATTAGACCCTTTTGTTGATTTAAAATTAAGCAAGAATAAGTTCACAGAATCAGGGATTATGGTGATGATTAATTAAACATTAATTTGACAGAATTCATACCTTTACATTTCTTTCCAAATCAACAAGCTCTTTGGAAGATTTGTTTAAAATGGGGTGACTAATTGTCATATTGGTTTTCTTCGAGATGGGTTTAACATCATCCTTCACTGAACCATCAAAAATTCTCAATGATTGTCCAGTTTTTAGTGATCCATTTTCCTGTCTTTTTCTCAGTACTTTCAGGCGTCCTGCACAACCAATAACACTAAGAATAGACTAAATTTTCTTGTTAGTTTTCTATGTATTCTTGCAGTTACCTGTTTTTTCACTTTGCTTGGTCAATTGAAAGTTAAATTGATTGCCAACATCTGAAAGATCATCCTGATAAAATTGAAGATTAGAACAAAATAAATGCATTGAAATAAAAGCAGGATATGTCACACCAACCAAAATAAAGTTACACTATCCAAAATCCACACCTATACCAACTTGAAATTTGAAGCTCCATAAGAAGCACTCTATCCCACTGATTATCAAGGAAAAGTATTCTTCCAGTGATAGAGATGCAGCCTAGTACTTGGAGCACCAGCATATGTTGACTTTATTAATGAGTCTCATTAATACTGTTAATTTGGTTCTTGTAAGTGCATGCAGGTAGATGTCTAAGGTCTACTAATTTCCATCAGGATGACATAGTAGGACATGAGCTCAACACAGGGTAGTTGTTTAAACAGGAGATCAATCTACATATTAAACATGCATGCAAAAAGGAAAATCTATTGTTATAAACACTTGGGACTCAACTAAATTGTTGTTTTTTTTCCTGTGAGGAGATTGTTGAGCATAGTTCAAATACCAAATTTTACAGAATTTGTCAAAAAAAAAAAAAAGCATCAATCGAACACAGAACAAATTTGTTTACTTATTGAACATTCATTCAGTAATGAATAAGAAATTAAGAAGATAAGATTGCGACAAAAAAGAAATTGACACAAGAATTCTTTTGTGATAATTATATACGGAGGATCAGATCCTTCCTTGGTAGGGGCTAAAATAAATCAGACTGTGTCCTGACTAAACTTTCCATCAATGAGTCAAGCAAATAAGTATAGAATGGTTAAATTAATATGATTTACCAGCAAAGAGCAGCTGCAAAATTGCTATATCATAGTTATTTCAAGAAAAGGCACTAACAGCAATGAGGAGGTATTAATCCTACATTGCAATAAGGAGTTCAAATACCTAACAAAGCTCAAAGAGATCCAAACACTTAAGAGACGCCTTTTGGAAGGGCAAAATCATTAGGAACTAAGTTGGATAATGCTATGACAGGCCAACAGTTTGAGGAATGTGCCAAAAGGTGAAATCATCAAATTGTGACACACTTCCAGCTCCTCGTTGGGCAGAGAGGAGAGACTTAGTACCACATTGACAAGGATAGGGAACTTCAATGCCCTATGAGGCCCAACAAGAACCCCACTCCTAAAGTGGAGCTTCCAACGATAACCTTAACAAGCTCAGTGGTATGATTCAATGTGGAAAAATGTCCTCATCAGTTAGACAATTTACAACGAAGCAAGCTCTCTAGTATGCCATTAATGAAACTCGAGGAAATCTATCACGGTGCTTCAGTCTATACTCATATCAAGGGGGTATACTATTTTGGGCTTCCAGATCATTCCCAAGAGGTCAGTGGATATTATGAGAAAAATGATTCCAGTATATCTCACATCTTTAGGAAGCCCAAGGCATGTTTGATTGCTGGAATTCTTGAACTTTTTGTAGCAAGAAGAAACCGGTAGCACTTTTTCTCATTTTCTCAAAAAGATGCCACAATTTAGAGAATAAACTTCTCAATATTTTCCATACTGAAATTTAGATAACTGTTTCAGACTTCCCTGTAGAAATCTTGTTTAATTGGGGACGTGTAAAGGAGCCACAAAAACTATCTTTAACAATTTGGTATTACCTTAGTGAAATTTAAACTATTATAAATGATGTGCTCTAGATTTCTTCAGCGTTGCCTGCTTATTCTACTTCCCTGTTCGTCTCACTACTAATTATTGGATTAACGCCTAACGACATAGAGCAAAAACTACATGACAGCTAAGATGTATGCAAAGCTAGCCAATATGCAAAGTCACAATCTACAACGCCGCACATCCACAGACTCCTCCGAGCCCACAGAGAGAACCATATTAAAAGATCATTTCAAAAAGAGATTCAATTGAGCACAACACTATTATGCGAGCTTTGCCAGGCTATTCGCTTACACATGACTTCCCAAAACGAACTGCTAGTAAAAGAATAAATTAAAAACTAGCTTTTGCACCAAGGGGCAGGTAAAAGACCTAGTTCCTAAAGTACTTACACTGTCCGGCGATGGTTCCACTTCCTCGCTATCCTCATTCTCCCCTTCCTCATCGTCATAGGAGGGAGTCCTGCGGCCGGTCCGCGAACGGCGGCTAGATTTAAGGATGCGGGGGTTCGAATGCGAGGAGAAAACGACGAGGGCTACGCCGGCGCGTCGAGAGGGATGCGAACGAGACGGGAAGCGAGGAGGAGGAGGAGGAGGAGGAGGAGAAAGGCGAGAGTCTGGTAGGGAAGCAGATCATCGCCATCTCCAGAGGCGGCTTCTCGATCGTCTTATCTTAGAACGGATTAGGATATTCCTCGCGGCATGCGGCCGTACCGAGCAGCGCCAAGCTTGTGGTCATCTCTCAGCGAAAACCTCACAAAATAAAATATCATATATTTATTATTATTATTATTATTATTATTATTATTATTATTATTATTATTATTATTATTATTATTTCAATTACTTGGATTGCATCTATTCCAATGTTTATCCTCCCCCTGTTTCTTTCTCTTCTTTTTCCAAATAAATAAAATAATAATAATGTTGAGAGCAAATTCTACGGAAGTAACTAAATCATATTTATGGGAAAACTCCATACGAAGAAGGTTATACAAAATCCTTAAACAAACATAATTTATTCAATAATATATCATTAGTAAATTATAAATTATAATTTTGTATTTATACTTTTCACATATTTAATTAATTACAGCTTAATCATCCAAGCTTATAAGCTTATTTGGACAGAACTCATGTCGTAAGAGTTACATGTGTGTCTGTTTACTTTCCGAAACAGGTTAATATTAACTATCTTTACATAAAAGTTTAATTGTAAAGATATGAGAGGGGAATCTCTATCCATTAAGTCATTGTCTGTCCAGTATAAAAATATTTGATACCTTAATTTCTGTGGTCAATAACAAAACTACTAATCAATAATCTTTATAAAGGACAATTCAGGGCTCCAACACTCTAGCAAATTAACCTTCTCTGCTTGTTGGTATATGACTTTTGCAACTACCATTTTTCAACCTTTCAACCCTTCTTTTGTAGATTTATATAAATGTGAATTCAATCTGTCACTAAAGCAAATACACACACTTAACTTTTTTAGGAGCAGAGCAACTTGATAGGCTTGTGGAGTAAATTTGAGTCGCCAGGCCATGGATGAGGAAATTTGTATCATTTGTGTTCCATCTCCAAATAATACAATCAAGTAACGTTTGCGTTATGTGATCTTTAAACTTGTCACTAAGTTTAGAGAATTCTACCTTTTTCATCGCTTCATATTTTTCAGAATAGTACCACATAGTCGCCTGTCTATGCAGAAGCTTTGTATTGTAGCTTGTCCATCGACCACTATCCTGCATATATTTTCACATTATATATCATCCTACTTATTACTCGGACCCTTCATTTCCCATATTTCATTTTCGATCCATTTATTTATTCTTCACCAACTCGACTACTTGAGCCTTGGCAATAGCATGAAAACCACTCACTCTCCCCTACGACGCCGACGTTCTATAGCTCTCCTATCAACGGCACCTTTCCATCTGCAACCGAATTCCGCACCCGACGTGGCCGACCTCAGGCCTCAAATCCTTTCCTTGTACTTATTCGGCCTCTCGAGGACGCGAAGAGCGTCGTACAGGGCACTGCAAGCACCGTCCATTAAGATTTGGCCTCCTTGATATATACGTTTTTGAAACTGAAATAAATCGATAGAAAGACGAGCAGGAGATTTTGAATAGATTTCGAAGCAATAAGAATTCGAAAGGGCGCGTTCTCATATAGTTCCTCCCTAGTCTAAAAACTATCTTCCATTCATCCCCTAGCCTAATGAGAATTTGATAATACTCACACTTCAAATCTAATTTAATTAGTGAACACAACTGATTCACTAATTTGATTAAGTAAATGGAAAAATGATACCTCATATATCCATGTACATACACCAAGATCCCTCCTTTGATATTAAAAGAGCGCGCAGTTACAATATAAAGGTACTCTTCCGGTCGGCCCCACGACCATCTGTGAGGAGGTAAATCGAGAAAGTGCAGTTGGTACATTGTCCGGCTTATTAAAAGTATGCTGCGTCGTAACCAACTCACCTATGCCCCGGGGACAATATAAAGGTACTCATACTTTCCCTATATGACACAAAGGTACAATTTTAATGTATAAGAATCTTATAAATGAGCTATGTGATATGGATAGATTGGAGGAGAGTTGTGAACTTTTGAAAAGAAGGGAGAAAACTTTTTTTTGTGCGCGCAAAATCCACTTATGGCTCAATACTAAAAATAGTCGATTTGTGCTCAAGTTTTAACAGTCTAAAAATATGTTTAACAAATTCTAAATGATTTTGCTCGTAATTATACAAGTTATATATTTTAAGTTCTTGATGATTTTGATTGATGAATGCAGATGGATTCTTCATAAGGTATAAAACAAAAGATCAATTTTTTTTTTCTAAATTATCACATGAAGGCTCTTCTTTTATTTTTCTTATTAGAAGAGCACATGATTCCACCGCTCTTATAAAATGATACGGTTGTTTTCAAATATACTGTTTGACATTATTACCTTTTGCCACACCACATATTAAATACTGAATCGATTGGTCAGTTATATAAACAGGATAAATCCGTAGCTATGAACTGTAGTTGCTAAAACTACGGTAGCAACTACAATTTAGTAACTATTATAATATTATTGTATATGGACTTATCCTGTTTAATTTATAGTTAATCAATCGGTAGTGTATTTGACGATAATTGTGTCATTTTATAATCGGTAGAATATGATGACTTTTTAATAATAAAAAATAAAAGACTGATGCCATCTTAATGATAAAAAAAAACTCTCCTTTCATTTTTGCCCTTCTTAATATATAATTGATGAATAAGACTCACTTTTGCTCTGGAAGAAAAAATATATTTATTCATTCTTGAAGGCTTTACCATTTAACTTTTGACCCACTTATATAATTGCCTAAGCGGTGGAGCTGCGACCCACCCTGCCTAAACTTGTGTAATCCTCATGAATGTGGCTACCCGATGGCATATGCTTAACTGCTTATCGTATGCAGTGGCTTGCCTGAAAGGGGAACAAGAAGTCCGCACGCCATGGTGGACCCGTCATGTCTGTCAATGGTGTTTGTCAGGACGGCTCAGCAGAATAGACAATCGTCTCCTTGAAGTTGGAGCCTTCAAATGGAGTTCTGTTCGCCTTCCCTTTGTTTTGCGTCCCTCCTCGTTCCTGGGAAATGGCAGCATATATAATAAGTGATCTCTCATTCGAGGGGTACTGATGAGTTTTAGTCGTGGAGTTGTGCGTGCTTAATTATCCTTGTGATCTTCTTGTCTATGGTATACACAGTTTTCCGCTGTATTGGTTAAATAATCTTCACACAAACTGAAGAAGTCTCAATTAAATGTAGTTTAAAGAGATATTTCTGATGTGTTGCTTTCACTGCACTATATCCACTAAGATAAAGCACAACTTTTGCACAACAATTCTGAGTATCACTAAAAGATAAAATTGATTCTTATATAATGTGAATTTAAATTTCATATTGGGTATTTTTGCTTGTAGAATTCAAATCATTGGTGACTTTAGATGTCATGTCAAGATCTATCTATACTTTTCAAATTTATTTGATAGTTGATTTATGAAGTCAGATCATCCTTCTCCAAAATTAATTGAATCTTAAAAATAAATACTTAAATTAAAAAAAAAAAACTAATAGTGTTACGATTTCAGTTAATTTCAATGAAATGGACCACATTACGATGGTATGGTAGCTGTTCAAGTTGACTTGATGTTTTATTTTTCTATTTTTGGGTCCATATATACAATCATTGATGGATATAAAACAATGGTACTTTATTGAATTATGGATTGGCATGTTCAACCTCTTGTATGGTGCCTTAATTCGTCGATGACATGACCAGCCTTTTTAGAAAGCTGTGACCTGATACCACTGCTTCTGCTAATAAGTATGTTAATAACATACGAAATGTGGTATTCATTATTGATTCAAATTAAAATTTCAACTGATGTGGAGTTTTTGACCGTCAAGAAGATCTATTTGAGGCCAACCTTGGTTGAGCGACTTATCTCAAGGCCGTATATGAAACTGGAGGATCGTAGAAATAATTATCAGCTAGGCTTTTGCAATGGGAAAACCAACTTGATTCACTCGACTGCATGCTAGAGACAGTTAACCATGACATCCTTTTAGTCGGGTTTTTTATCGATCGTGCTGCCACTATGAAGATGCATTGTTCCAATCAGTTTATTTTTCCTCCTTATAAAATGATCAACTAGCTTATATATTAATTAGCTTGTCTAAGTACAATTCTTAAGATGATCTGAGCTGATACCTGGGGGACCCTTGCCACGATGGAAGCCGGACCATTCAAAAAAAGGAGAGCATGCAAACCAGGTGGCGACACCGGACGAGAGGGAGGGAGTTTAACGACAAGAGAATGACATCGATATATAGCAGCATCAGTGGCCGTTTCCTATAGCTCACCGCCATGCAGCCCCTTCCAAACAAATCCGGACAAAGAGAGCGCGGTATGCCCGAGAGAGCAAACGGTACTCTGAAACCATGCATGCCTTCTACCCCACCAAAAAGAACTCATCGACCCCAATAATTATTCCCTTCCAAACTCTAATTTTGTCCCCCTTACTGATTAGACCACGGTGCATCTAGCAACGCACAGGATTTTTTTATTTTTTTTAACAAACAAACAAACTAACTAAAAAACAGCAAGTATGATTGCACCCACACTACTCCAACCACATCGGGCTTCGTTAGCATAAGCTCTTCCGCTTAGAAACTAAATTGCTGAGTTCATCAGAATTTGGTGCTGCATTTTGTGAGCCCCATCGAGTCGAACAGCGGAACCCTGCGGGGGCTCGAATCAGAATCAAACAGACTAACGACCATTCGCGTGTAGTCGTCGACAGTGGCCCAGTTCGTCGCCAGTGATCAATCTTTCATGGCATCAGTTGCAACTTTTATCATTGAATGATCTGCTATGATGACTTCAGATTCCCAGAGCTAAGCATGTACAACAAAGAATCTGATGCACAAAAGCAACGTTTTGCTGCCTTTTCAACAAGGGTCCAGTCCTTTACTCATGGCTTCGACTGACTTGAATCATGTGTTTGTTCCTGAGTCGGGCCAAATTGATATGATGATGCAAAAAAACATATGTGAAGTGGAAGGTCTCTCTTTCAGGCTCACCAAAAGCAGAATAAGAAGGACAATCCATCACATAACTTTATATTCTCCGTAAACTCTCTTCCAAATGCTAACTTCCAGGCGTCCTCGGACTGCTCTCCCATTCTTTTATCTCCCTAGCTCGGAAAAGTGGCTTTGCTGCTGCTACCCTCCACCACACCACACTAACTCCTTCAATAGCGCTCAAGCCCTTTCCTTCTTGGACTTTGCATCCCTCCAACGGATTCTCTGTGCGCCATTCAATATCAATAAGAGAGCACAAGATCAGATGGAATAGGTGCAAAGGACAACTTCCACCTGCTATATAAATAACACCCTGTGTTGCCATCCCATAAACCTGCTCCAATTTTGTTGTGGACACTGAATACTAAGCCCATGGGGAGGGAAAATAACCACCACCAGACTGTGTCGCAATCGTCTATCGCTCTGTTGCAGGAGAGGTTCAGACAGCTGCAGAGAGTTAAAGCGATGAGAGAAGAAAGAGAGAAGCAGAGAGCATGGTCTCAGAGCGAAAGGTCGAGCCCAGATGCTCAGTGTGTCCAGCCCATGTGGTTTAACCATGCTGAACTGGTTCGTCCATCAAGGCCTCTCCGTGGAACTCCAACCTGTTGGCTCGATAACCGCGGCGATCACACAGACTTGCAGTCTCTGCAGACCTCACTGTCAATAAACTTGTGGCCCAACCAGGCCACTTCACGGCACCCAGTTACTTGCACCGAACAGGACGTTGACACCACTCTGCACTTGTAATCATTGAACTCTCATGCATGTTCCAACTCCCAGGTTTTACAGTGTCCAATGCTTCTCTTAGCTTCATTTCTCTCTTCAGTTTAGTTAGGTAAGAGGAGCAAAGAATGAGCGATCACTGCGATGTACATACTAGTTATTATTACCAGGAGACTGTATCCCACCTATCATGATCAAAGAAGCTTGGGTATTCCATCTCTTAATCTCTTAAATAGCGAAAGGAAAAGAACTTTTAATTAATTTGATTAAGTTGTACAGAATAAATTACTACGCTAAACAGTTAAGTACCAATTGACAAATGCAGAGAGAGACGAGAAAAGATAAGTTAGTGTTTACCATGCAAAAGCTAATAATAATAACAATCTGATCCATGCGCGAGGACATGCAAAAGCTAATCATGGGATCACTAAGGTGACGGAAGAAGTAAAAAAAGTTAGCATTAATGGTGCGAGCACTTGTATCTTACTTTCACATAATTTTGTAGAAACAAAAAGAGAAGCATCAACCAATATTAGTTTTTCAATCCCTTTCCTGATCAATGAAATAAGGACTGGATCGTCCAAAACAAGCATTAATTTGACCATTTTTTAAATAAATACAGGATGTAAATAAATAAAAAAAATAAATATTTATTCTAATTTTTTTATTTATTAGGTATTAAAATTTTACGAGTTAATTAATTTTTTGATGTACAAATCAGAAGAATACGGGGATGACCTGAAAATTAAAACAACAGGGACACCAAGACATAAAATAAAAAGGGAAATTAGGAAGCATTTCATTTCAAAGCAAGTTTTAATTTTCCATGTATAAAATATTTACTTTTGGTTAATATGCATTTAATGCCAGTTTCAGATATTTGATCGTACATTAAAATCCTAAAAAAATTATTTCTTTCATATGCGTAAGAACTTGCTAGATTTAATTAAACCACTTCCTTAATTTAAAAATATATTATTAAACGATGTTGAAAGCTAAATTACTAATATTGGAATTTATTTATTTTTAATATATTGACAATAATAATCCAACTTCCATCTTAAAAAAATGTATATATTAAGGAGACATTAAAAACCAATTTATAATTTTACATTTTATTATATTCGTTCTTAATACCTTCACGCATATAAAGATTTCGTGGCAAGAATGTAATGATTTTTAAATCTATTTTTAGTCGTTTCTATTTTTATCTATCACAGATGCTTCTAGAATCGATCGGGGGCAGAGTTCCCCTCCGCCCTCCGCCTCCGCCCTCCACCCTCCACCCTCCACCCTCCGCCCTCCACCCTCCACCTCAGAGTCGTCGCAAGGTTCGCCTTTCGCCGATTCGTACTTTTCTCTCCTTGCCGCGGCCATAAGATGGTAAGTGCCCGCCTTCTGTTCATCTTCCTTCTCTTTCGACGAAATCTGTAATAGTGTTTTTCCCAATTTGCGTAGATCTGTAAATTTTTGTTTGAGCTATTGGTATGCATATCGCGTCGATGAGAGAGATCTCGCAATTTTGTATCTCTCTTTTCGGTTTTAATTTCAATCTCGATTTTCATGGATGTTGCATTATAGTTTTGAGTTAGGATATCTTAGGTTTGTAATTCATCTTTGATTTGAGTTTAATTAAATCATTAATCGCTTCCGCTCTTTCATTTAATTTTTTTAAAGATCATTCTATGTTTTTTCTTGTTTGGATAATTAAGAAGGCCTTTAGGTTAGGCCCCCATTTGTGTTATTTTGAAATCTGTGATGTTTGTTTAACAATGAGAATTGCCAATGGTTGTTGTGGCTGTAATGTAGATGATAGCATTAGTCGGTACCCTAAATACCTCTGGGACGGGTGAACGGAGCACCATGGTACATGCATAGATTTGTAATATCATTGTCTGCTAGGTTGCTGTCCATTAAGTTCCAGTGTGTAGAGACTGACCATGTTGAGTATTTCTGAAGGTCTCTTACTCTTTTTTTCCCCCTTTTTGTGCTAAAATTGGTTCAATCTGCTATTAGCAAGTTACAGAAAAGAGGACATTCCAATTGGGATGGGCTAGCCCTTCGGAAACTTATGGTCAAATTATGGATTTTTCTTCAAGTTTTATGGTACCTTGTGAAATTTTATGGTGGTTAGAACTTAGAAACAATACTGTTTGATCTTAGAGTCGAGTATGCTAAGAGATGATAGTAGTGGTGTTTCATGAATTCCATCTATTTTTTCACTAACAGATTTAAGATGTAAATGAGGTTTCCTCTTTTGGGGAACAATTGATAGTTCATTTCAATCAGAGAAACAAAAAAAAAGAAAAAAAAAGAAAAGTAAGCCTTTAACAGGGGCAATCTATTTGGAAAAAGAAACAAATACCAAAACAGGAGGATGGAGGAGAGGGAGTTCTGTCTTAATTAATCTAAGCAACTGAAAAGAACTTGAGGTTGAAGAATTTATTACAGAAGTGAGATTCTTATTCTTACAAAAATGCTATTCAAGTTTTCCGATTCTTCATGCTAGTAGTTCTTTCATTGACTTTATGATAAAAACATGAAATGATGTTCTTTTCTTTATTTTTTTGTATTTAACTTTCAGAATTACTGAAAAATTGTTAAATCTTTGGCAGGCTTACCTACATCAGATGCTTGAAACTTGTTATATCTTAGCTACTTCAGTGGTTGCCAGCAGTATCGACACTAGGCATTTGGCAGATCCTATGATTATAAGAGAATCATGAATGAATGATTAGATGTCTAATCATGAGCAGTTGATCATTTTGCATCGTTAGTCCTCATTGTGATTTGCTTGTTCTACAATACTAATAGGGAGCAGAAATTCTGGTGATAAATTTTGTCATTCATGTTGATACAACAAGAAGCAACATTTTGCACTAAGAACAGAATGAAGAAGGCCAGTGATGAATTCAGCAAACATTGAGTTGCTCAAGTGAAGCAGCTGTAGCATGAAGTCTTTGGTTTTCAGGTGCTTCATTTTGGTATTTTCTATCTTTGTACTTAGGACCGTCATATCTTCATTCCCCAGATCCAGTTTGCTTACATGGAGGGCCTCCAATTGGATAGGCATCACTGCTGCATCTAACCTGCAAAATTTGATCATGAGAGACAAATTCCTGGAAGTTCCTCAGATCATTTGGGGGTTGAACAATCAGAAAATTGCACTGGCCAGGGCATGCTTAACTGCGAGATTCTTAAACAGAACCCTTCTGATGCCTAGTTTGAGTGCGTCTCTATTCTACAAAGAGGTTGATTTGCTCGACCCTATGGCATTTGATAAGTTATTCAATTTTGAAAAATTCAATGATCAATGTAATGGATTTGTGCGAGTGGGACGCTATTCTGATCTTGTGAACAAGAGCAAGCCATATGAGGTCCTTAAAGGTAGTGGTAGGAAGTGGACAAAGGAAAGGGATCTAAATCAGTTGACACAATGCCGGAATGAGTCATTTGATTACATTGAAGTTATTCGGATCTCTGGGAAAAATCCTTTCCTTTGGCACGACCATTGGGCAGCCAAGGATTATGCAAAGATATTTGAATGTCTTGTAGTGGTCGATGAGATAGAGAAGGAAGTGGCTAAGGTGATATCAAAGATTAAAGATGTAGGTAGAGAGGTGAGCCACAATTCTAATGCTCTGCAGAAGAAAGCAAGTTTAGATGGCTGGCAAGATCACCATATCCCATACATGGCTGTTCATATGAGGATCGAGAAAGACTGGATGATTCATTGTAAGAAAGTAGAGCAGAGATTGAACATCAACCAGATATGTAGTAGCAAGGAAGAAATAATTGAAAGAGTATCGCGCATTACCGCTATACAACAGCCTATAGTCGTTTACCTTGCAGTTGCCGATGCCCTTCTAGAGGACGATTCAATACTAAGCGGATGGGAAGATGGTTTTGTTCCTTTTGAGAAAAAGAGCCTGGCAGTTAAGGATGTATACGATAAGCATCCTTACCTCATTCAGTCTGCAATTGACTATGAGGTTTGCTCACGAGCAGACATTTTTGTTGGAAACAGCTTCTCTACATTTTCTAGCCTTGTAGTATTGTCTCGAACAATGAAGTCGATCGGAATGGGTTTCACAAACTCATGCTCGACGGAAGTTGGGTATTCATCATATGCATACAACATCGCAGAACAGCACGGTGGAGCTAAAATGTGGATGACTAATATGTCTGCCCCAAGTCTGTCCAGCATAAGTTACGGGACTAATAGCATATCATGCTACAGTAATTGGAACACATAAGTTGAGGCAACATTCTTTTGTTCTGTAGGATGTGGCTGTTGCCAAATAGATGCTGCAACAGCATTCAGGAAGATTTTACTTCGCAAAATCTAACCAGTGATTCAAAACTGACTTCCCGATCAGGTACATGATTTCTTGTTCAGTGAATTTTACACAGGTTGTAACATAAGGAAGATAACTGCTTGTCTTTTAGTTACAGTACCTCATTATTGAAAAGGAAACTAAATTTAACACCCATTTTTTGTGAAAAATGAAAAAAAATTGACTGAATATCTGTGGCTATTATTGAGATCTTAAGTGTTTCTACCACTATTTGATGAGGTTGGCTCTAAAATCACTAGTATGTTAGCTCTAGAACATGGGATATTCTCCATTCAATTTCTTAGTTTGGTGATGAAGATTGAAACCAAATTTATAAGAATATTTGATTGATTTCTTCATTTCCCTCCATGTTGATGGTTTTAAATAGTTGATATCTTCCAGGGGCATGTAAACATCTGTTGTTTGTGGAAGAAACTAATCGCTGCCTGGAGTGCAAACTTTGGCACTGGTCTCGGTCCAGCTACAACCGGGGTTCTTCTTTGTTCCTTTCTAGCGCATTAGAGCTTTTACCCTCTTCACCACATCCCATCTGCCCAGCTCTGAGTACATGCTCCAATTATAGCAAGATTCATGGTTCACTGCAATGAATTGAAACAAATAATAGCTTCAAATCGTTTTTTATGAATACTCCATAAGTGGGCTGTAAGTTTAATATTTCGAGAATTGTAACTACTTCAAAGTTGTTTATGATGGCGTTTTACTTGGACAGAAATAGGAAGGGAAAAAAGAAGAAGAGAAGGATTAGTCTTTTTTTTTTTGTTTTGCTGTGTAGTACATGGGGGATGGGATATAATCCAATTAGTTCCCTTCAAAAGCCTAAATGCAAGCTAATTTGCAGTTTAGCTTGCAGCATAATTTCTAAACAAAAATTAAATATTTAAGCTCCTTTCAAACTAGGATGACCATTAGGATGAAATAGTTCATCATGCCTTAATTTTGCATAAGATTTGTGATTTGATCCTGCAAGTTGATTTAAATATCAACATGCCTGGTGGAAAACACCAACATTTATTGTCAACTTATGGAATCAAAATTCCAAGTTATGTAACAACAAGTTCTGAGAGCATAAATGATCATCTTAAGTTGGAAGATATTCAAATATCTATTTTTCATCCAGCAGTCATACTCTCATATTGCAAGCTGATTTGCAACTCAATTTGTGGCCTATTTGTATTGTTTTTCACCTAAAGGGGTATTTGCAAATCTGCATTTTGTAAGGTCACTTTATGTAAAATTAAGGTATGAGAGGTTTCTTATTGAATATGTTAGGTGGGAAGTAATAATATCTAGTTTTTGTCAAAAAAAAAAAACATGCAGCAAGTTTAATTAATGGGATCACTATGAACTTCATGATGCACTGGATATTATTGAAGATATAAGCAAGGTACTCATATCCTTTCGAAGGAAAATAGGCAAATCTCCATCAAAAAAGGAAAAACATTTTTGTTGAAGAGTCTTTAAACGAAGTCATTGATGGAGGTTGAGGATTACCTCCGTATGCTGATGTTACACCTATAGTGGATTACTAGTGTAGTCGAAAGACCTCAAAACTCTAGTTTATGCAAAATTAAGGTGTGAGGGACCCCTTATTAAAGTCTTAAATTATATACAAAATTTTGGTTTGTATAGTAACCAATAGTAAGTGGTCTCAGAATTTTCATCCCAAGTAACATATCCTTAATTTGGTGGTCTTAGTTTCCTTATTCATTAGAAGTTATGCAGTGTAGCACTGACAATCATATGTATGATACTTATATAATTGATTGCATTTGAAGACCACTTCAAGGCGATATGCAGACCAAAAAATACAGAAGCTCCAGAAGAATATATCCAAGAGGGGATCAGTACCAGAGACAATAGTGAACAGAGGAAATGACTATCCTGTTGGCCCTGTTGTTCTTCGTCTTTGTAGTCATCGGATCATGTATGCCTTGCTAACCTTATCTATTAGTTTCTTTGGTTGTTCTCATTTACTTCCCAAGCAAGGTATTATTGTCGTTGTTATTACTTCACCCCAGAGCTACTGGTCATTAAGAATTCTCTGTAGATCCAATTGAGTTCTAGTGCCTGGAATGCTTCTTTAACTAATTAACTGTTAATATAGATATGCGTATGTACTTGGTTCCTCAATTGGTTTGGCAGCTTTGTTTCAGATAATTAGAACAGCCACAAGCGGCGGAATGTCATGAAGCTGAGGGCGTAAAGTCCATCAAGTGTTAGGGAGCCATTATTTTTCAAATGAAAACTACAAGTCAGATGTTTCGAAGAGTGACTACTTTACTATGGATATGAACTAGTGGCTGATGTCATTATTTTTGTTTGTCAATTACGGATTTGGATGCTAACGTTGCTTCATCTAAACGTCTACTCGGCGGTTTCATGTTCATTTTATTCGACTGTGAAATACATTTACGTTATGCCGAAACTCTTATCTTTCATGATGCACTATTACCAGAGAATTCACAAACTTCTAGAATATCTGATTCATGAAAAAATAATAGTCCTTGCATAACAACTCGCCGCGGTTTGTAAAGATTTATCTCGCCTATCTCTGTAAAGCATAACACTTGTTGCAACATGCTATCTCAGAACTGACGATGGTTTTGTCGCTTAACACCATAGCTGTCATAAATTAGGACTAGGAATTCAGTCTTCAGATGAGGGAGAACAATTCCTCGTTAAGGAACGTTTGCTTTCATCAACTACGATACTGATGGATGGAATCACACCTCTGGAAGGAAATCTATGAATACATTTGTGGATTTAATTGTCTTTTTTTTCTTACATGGACTGGAGCGAGGGACAAAATAAAAACACAAGACTTCACTTCTAACTTGTTTATTTCCTTTTTTCAGTTACGACAATAGCAATTGAGTTGAGCCCACCCACATCGGTCTCTTCCTCTGTTCTTGTGCCTTGCAACTCAACTAATTGTTTGTTCCTGCTCCTTCATTATGTTTTGTAAAAAAAAGTTCACTCTGATTATACATTATGGTTCAAGCGAATTATAACATTCATTTTTTTTTTCAGTGTCAAACAATATTTCTTTTTCACTTCTGACATGTTTATTTCCCTTTTTTCAGTTACGACAATAGCAATTGAGTTCATCTTCCACGGAGCAACATTTGCAATTTATTGATTACATGATCACTCAATCTAAGTTGTCATGTAAACTTACAACGCTTTGTGATATATAATTAGAACGATGAAGATTATAATATGATTCACTCGCAACTCTTTCCTTTTTCAAAAGGTTTATTCTTTGGTCAATTAGTCATTATTATCAGAACGTAAGGATCATGCTGTAACCATGAAAAATATGGACGATACTGGATGATTACGCGGCCTAATCTTATAATCAGAAGGTGAGCAGCAGTTTGCCAATTTCAATGCCATGTCTTTGTTGAAACAGGGAACAAAATGTCGCACCAATAATTGATTCTGCGGTCCATGGCGGATACGGTGGTGGAAAAGCGGATCGTCTCTCCCACAAGAGGCTCGAGCAGCTGCTTCGCTGCTTCCTGTCGCTAAACTCGAGAGACCACCACGCCGCCATGCTCGCAACCTTCGAGGATATATTGCACGCCCTCTTTCCGGCCGGCGGTGCCTGTGCGCAATTGCCGCTGGCAATCTTGTCTGATGGGCCACCAATTAACTCATTCGTTTAACTCATTCATCTCTTCTCTATCCGAGTATAATGGAGAAATTGAAGGAGATGCAATCAAATCTGTTGATCACGCAGACAGTGTTTGCAGGCGAGCCTTGTTTTCTCCCTGTGCCGCCGTCTGTTTTACCCCGACCTCTCCTTCACGCGCCTGTTTGTTTAAGTTTCAAAGTTCAAACGAGTTTAATTCCAAGTCTCGGCCTACGACGTCCAACATCATTCCAGTTTACCATGTCATGCACAAGACTATTACATCGTTAGACTTGCGTAGCGATTGGCGACGTTGGTATCTTCTCTGCCAAGACATGGGGTAGAATTTGAATGCAGAAAAACAAGAATTATCATTAATCGAATCACCTTTCAACCAATTGACTAATAATCACTTGGATTAAGAGCACTAATCGTAAATTATTCTAAAAAATTAACTAGTCAGTGGTGCAGCAAGTAGCTGCTTCATTTATCCGATGTCCTCGTAACCTTGTGAATCAGGGTTCTGAAAACGAAATCGAAGGATCAGAAGACAGACAAGAGCTCTTAACCAGGCCTTCGGGACACTAAATTACTGTAAATCTCTAAAACCAGAGTTTCTCTTAATCGAAGGTAAATCCACCTCTATCTAAGACGAAGAAGAAAAAAATCCTTCGTGAGACCGAACCAGCCATAGTCAATAAGACATGGGATCCTCAGTAATTATCACGACCAACCGCAAGCACGAAGGATACATTTCCCCATTAAGCAACATCCTGCGATAAATTGCTGGGAGTGATCACCGCGTAGCGCATTAAGGAAGCCATGCGAGTGCAGCAGCTGGAACTATGGCCATCCAACAACTACATGAGGCCATCCTGGAACTCCTAATTATAGACTTTTTGGCCTGGCATTCAAATCAATTCCCCTCGAATGCACAGTTTGGAGCAATGATAAACTGCCCATGCACTTGAATTATCCAGAGCGATTAAGATACGGTAACAAGTTAGAATTTTAAAAAAAAAATTAAGAAAAGAAGAGGACGTTTGGTAGGGAATTAAATGGACGAGTTAGATGGTTTCAATAAATTCCATGGCTGTACTTTTTCTTGGAAATCTACTATAGATTTCATCAAGCAGTGATAATTAAAGGGACCATGAATGCCTCCAATAATTCTACCGCCTTCAGGGACCTCTCCCCATTGGCGATGGGGGATGGCGTGGAATCTGAAGTGAATGAGAGCTGTCATTGACCCCAACATCCCTTCATAAGCTGTGATGGCAACGTACACATCGATTCCCCCACATCAGACACGCATCATTGCAAGTAGATCACAAGACCAAAAGTACACCGAGCAGGATGATCTCAAACCCGTTCATCATCCCAAAAAATAATGGCAATCAACCGCTCTACCTTTGAAGAGAAAAAAACATAGTTTCATAAAGGGTTCGAAAAGGAGAAGCCATGCATGGATTGCAATTGGACCATTGGAGCCCCTCCTTTCGATAATGATTGTGGAACTTTGCGATTTGAGCTGACTGTTTTGTGCAATTCAAGAACCCGTTACGTATCAAAAAGGATATAAAAGAAATAAGCCAGCAAGAGCGGTAAGTCATAAGCGCAAGCATGAGAAGGATAACCTAATCAATTAAGGGGATTGATTGCTTGGGGAAGGGATCTCTGATTTAAAAATTCCGGAAGTTTTGATGTGACGGAGGTAGAGACAAGGCAATAGTCAATGAGGGTGATGATGATGAGAGAGGCAGCGAAAAAAGAAACTGCCGGCTTTTTTGGCAGTATTCCAGGATCGTATCGTCACTGCTGCGCTGCCGCAGCTGATCTTCTTTATAGCTTACATTTTCAAGGTAAAAATAAGAAGAACCCACCCCCTCACTGGACGTCTTTTTGCAAATCACTGCGGTTGCGTCCGATGAGAAGAATTTGCCTGCAAATCTTTAAAATTAAACACGCAATTAAATGTGTAAATTTTCTGTTACTGTGTATATTGAGAGAGAGATGGGTTCAATTTTCTAAGGCCAAAGCTTCGCCTGAGAGTCTGGTAGATGTGGACCGGAAGACGCTTGTTTACACAAAACTACAAAATTATTGAAAAAGGCAGACTGTGTAGAAACACACGCTACAGGACAGAAGAAATGGAGGATGCTGTTGAGGAGCAGCACCCAGCGTGTACATGCTGAAATGTCGACACGTGTCCTTTTTCCGACGTGGACGGCCTCGATGCGACCGCGCTGAAACTCTGGGTCTCCTTAACCCGAGTTAACTCCGCCGCTTTATTAGACTCGCTTCGCCATTTTTTGGTTTTTCTTACGCTTTGTTTCCTAGCCAAGGCAAGTTCTGGCGCCGCCCGAGGAGAAAACGCCACTCGTCTCCATCTTCCTTCGTCTCCATAGCTCGTCTCCTGGCAGTCCGATTTATCGGCGGTGATTTGCACATCAGTTTCTGTTGGCAGCGTGGGAGAGCAGAGAAGGGAATAAAAATCTGGCTTTTCCTTTCAACAGTTGGCCTCTTTGTCGTCGGTGGAAAGGTTGTTGTGAGCTTTGGTTCCTTGCGTATTTTGGGGCTAACAGGGTTACGGACGACTGGTAGCTGGGAAAAGCTTCCTTTTTATTCTGGCGAGAGAGTGGGTTAGATGATGGAGTATGAGAATACTTCCGTCAAGACCATCACTAATTCCGGTTCCGGTGGAGCTGGCGTCGATGCACCGCCGTCAACGGGGCCGCCTCCGCAGATTCCGGTTAAGAAGAAGAGAAACCTACCCGGAACGCCAGGTATGTGGTATTGGAGTTGTTCGATTGTGATGTTAAGTGTTTGATTCTTGTGAAATTCGAATGGGTTTGTGTGGTGAATAGATCCGGAGGCGGAGGTTATCGCGCTCTCTCCGAAGACACTACTAGCGACAAATCGATTTGTTTGTGAGATTTGCAACAAGGGATTCCAGCGGGATCAAAACCTCCAACTGCACCGGAGAGGGCATAATTTGCCATGGAAACTGCGGCAGAGGACGGGGAAGGAAGTGCGGAAAAGGGTTTATGTCTGCCCGGAACCGAGCTGCATTCACCACGATCCGTCGAGGGCGCTCGGCGATCTCACCGGCATCAAAAAGCACTTTTGCCGGAAGCACGGTGAGAAGAAGTGGAAGTGCGATAAGTGCTCTAAGAAGTATGCCGTGCAGTCGGACTGGAAGGCCCACTCCAAGGTCTGTGGCACACGCGAATACCGCTGCGACTGCGGCACCATCTTCTCACGGTAACCCCATGAATCCTGCATAGGTGTTGTGTGATTTTGCATTTGGATATTTCATTTGTCTTTGTTTGTGTAGGAGAGATAGCTTCATAACCCACAGAGCCTTTTGCGACGCTCTAGCTGAGGAAAGAGCTAAAACAGGAACAGCTATTCCGACGATGAATGCGAAACCGGAAGTAGATGATGGAAAGGTGACGGAATCTAGAAAAGCAAAAGTGGTGGTGGCGGCAGCTATGGAGACAGCTTCTGCGGCAGCAGTCGAGACTGCATCGCCGCTGGATCAGCAAGGTCGGTTTTGTCGTTTCTTCTTCTTTTTTTTTTTTTTTGTTCATCCTTGAATCCTCGTTACGACTGCATATTAGATTATGGAAAGAGAAAGAACTTAGCAAAGGGTTTTTGTCGGATCTGAAGCTTCTAATGCAATAAAAAAACGTAACTTTGCTGGGATTAGGACATGGCGATTGTGTCTTCCTTTTTTATTCTGTCCGAGTTGCCCTTTTCGCGGATCCAAATGGATTGGAAGATGAAATTTCTGTGATGTTGGAGAGAAAAAAGAATCCTTTTTTCGTTTCTTTCAAAATTGTCACTGAGAAACTACGATCCCAGTCGCTCAGCTAAAGAAGCTGGATTGAATGGAAAGTTAACAGGAAATTTACTCATCTGCATGGCATCATTATGCCTCTTTACATTTCTTTCTTTTGCTTTCACTTCTTAGGGACACTAAGAGTGCAAGAAAAAGGATCACACCTTTTTGAACGCGATCATAATTTCTTCGCAGATCCAGAGAAGTCGACTGGGCTTCTGCACCACGTGCCACCACCTTCGTCGACGCTGGCGAACACAAGCGGCGCCGCCGCTTCCTCCGCCTCTGCCACCACGAGCAGCAACAGTGGCAGCAGCAGCAGCAACAACACCAGCATGTTCGCGAGCCTCTTCGCCTCAGTGTCCGCAGCCACCGCATCCCACTGCAGCGCCACCTTCTCGGACCTGATGGGCGCCATGGCCGGTCACTCCGACCGCCCCCTCGGGGAACCACCCTCTCTTTGTCTGGCAACAAACGCAGGGTTCCCCTCCTTGTTCGCGCCGCACGGTCGATCGCACGACCGGCATCCGTTCGCCCCGTCGCCGGCCTCCTCGCACATGTCCGCGACGGCATTGCTGCAGAAGGCAGCTCAGATGGGCGCTGTGGCGACCGGCTCATCCTTTCTCAGAGGGTTCGGCCTCGACGCCTCCTCGGGGCAGCAGGAGATCAGTATCGCCCGTGACAGCACTCTGCAGTGGGGGCACCAGCGGCAGCAACTGCTCGAGCCGGAGCCGGAGCCGGTTCCTATGATGTCTGCCGGGCTCGGCCTCGGACTCCCTTACGAAGAGCACTTGATGATGGGCTCTTCTTCTCTGTACGGAGCCAAGCCGGCCACACTGGATTTCCTCGGACTTGGAATGAGGCCGGTGGGTGGTGGTCCCAATGGAGAACTATCGGCGTTATTGTCTTCGTCAATTGGTGGAAGCCGTCTCGATATCGGACCAGGAGCAGCTGTCGCCGGAGGACGGGAAGGGACGGAGAGGAAATCTACAAATCCAGCGAATCCGTAGAAGAAGACGGCATGTCTCAGTTTTCCCTTCGTTATGTTTAGCTGTAGAAACAATGTTCTAGTGCTCTTTGGTTAATTAGAAAATAGGCAGGAGCTGAGTTATTCATATATTTCCTTGTCTCTTCTGTTTTTTCCTCTTTGCTTCTTCGATTCTTGTTTGTTTTGTCAAAGTGGAAAACATCTGATGTTACGGGGAAGACACAGATGTACATATTGTTCATGGTTCTTTGATAATGAGTATCAAGTAATTAATTAGTACCCAAATGATCACCTTGCATGCATTTTCTTTTTCTGAAAGCAAGAATTAAAATTACTTTGATCTGCGTCAACAACCATCTCATCCTTTCCATTCCTCTATGTCCATCCAAAATCATCATGGGCATGCTTATCTTAACAGAACAATAATTGTCAATAATCCCCTTCTCAATCAACCAAAAACAAACACACACTCGTTCAATTGCTCCAACTCCATCTAGTCACATCATCGGCACACTGAGTTTGCTGTTTCTCAACGAAACAATGATTATGAACAATCCCCTTAATTTTCCAAAGGTCATGGTGACACAGCCTATTCTTTCAAGCATCTAGCAGCTATTAATTTGAAATAACACTAACAGACAAATGAAAGTAGGCAGTGTCATTTCAATCCAAATTTAATTCCAGCAAGATAACCACAAATTACCAAAGGAACTTCTGGATCCACAGAATCGCAACCCATGGCGATAATCTACCAGTGCAGAAACCTACGCTACATCACAAAAGAACAAAAATTGATCCTCTTGTTTACCTAAAGTAGCAGCCGCTCTGTGCACCTTTTTGGATTGAGGTGACAGCAGGTGACTCGATACCATAACCCTTGGAATTTCTTTACCTCAGGCTTGGTAGCCATCTGCATCTGCTTAGTATAATACCTACCATTGTGATTCTGTCAAGCATCTAGCAGCTACTAATGAAATTGAAACAACACCAGCAGAAGAATGAAAGTAGTGTAGCTAAACATTTCAGTCCAAATTTGATTGCAGCAAGCGAACCACAAATTATTGAAGGAACTCTGACATGATAGCAACTATTCTTCTCTCTGGAGCCGCTACTACATTTCAACAAAATATCTACTACTCGTCCAAAAATTCATGCCACAGTAGAAAATAGCAAAAATTGATCATCCCGTACGCCCACTTAAAAGCAATTGCCTCTTAATGCGGATTTTCAGTTTGAGGTGGGAACTGACTAGATGCTATGACTCCGTAGCATGAGAGACTTTACGCAGCATGCATAGTTTGCGTACGTCGGCACCTTGTGGACATCACACTAAACATGAGAAACTTGCGCGACGAACTAATCGACGTAGATGGCAGAAGCAGTGAGTGCAACGTTCAATGCCCACCGTACCATGACTCATGCTTCTTTCCATGTGTTATTCATGAATGAATCGGTAGGAGAGCCGCTTTATTTATCAAAAATCTACTTGAAGTTAATCCAAGTCAAAAGTTAGCAGATATATATTGACTTTTCTCTATGGGTTTCAGTCGCGGTCCCGAGTTAATTAGCATCTCATGATGTCGTGTAGAACCGACCTCGTTGTCGTTTTGCACAGTTGAGAATAATATTTATCGTCGTCGGACCACGGACATTTATTATGTCTCAATCCCTACGTCTATTAATTACTTGTCTTGCTCGCTCACTTCTCCTTACGTTGAACAAGGAAGATCAAGTTATCTCCTCTTTTCTTTTCTCTAATTTTTTTCTCATTTTTTTATTTATATTGCTGTGTTGATTCTAGCTAGCTCAGACTGATCAGAGGCTGCTGCATTAATACAATGGAGTGAATGCCGCCGATCGAATCGCGGAGAATTAAATGATGCAAGTGTTTTGACAAATTAATACTTGGACGTAATTGTGACTTTGAATGGTGGAAATGGTGAAAACAAAAAACAAAAAACAAAAAATTGCAAGGCGTGCATACGTTAATTGTACGTTAATTCAAAGAGGGATACTTTATCGATCTCAAACGTGTTTTTTTTATAGAGACGTCTCGTTATAAAATATTCATCTAGTACGAGCTCAAGATATGGCATAAAATGCATATCTCTTAGATATATTATGAAGATTGATTTTCAAAAACTTTTTGAATCTGTTCATTAGGAATTTCTACGTGAGACATTTATTAGTCTTTAATTTTCTACAAAGTTTACATCTCGAAGTGTGTGACCACTTCATCATTCTCTCTAGCCATTAATGGAGGGTCCTTTGGATTTTTCAAAATCAAAGGCTAGGGCTATAACAGAGAGATCCTCTCTTTCTCTACTTATTCGATATTTGTATGGAGATCCATGGATGACAAATATAGCAACGCATGGATAGAACATATTTCAAATTTCATTCTCGGTGTGGTCATCTCATATTGGCACACTTGACGTATGCAGATGATTTATTATTATTCAGTCAAGGGATGAGGTATCAATAGGAGTTTTATCTTCTTGTTTGTAGATGTTTGGGGCGATCACAGGGCTTCAGGTTAATCACTAAAAGTCAAATATTTATCTAGTTGAATCGACATGGTTGTGGCTTCTTTTAATATGAGGATACTACTTGCAGTTCAACGTCTACGAATTTCAAACTATAACTCACTCCTTGATTCTTTATAAATACGACAGATTAACTACTGGTCAAAGAAGACACTTTTATATGCGAGAAAGATGCAGCTCGTCATTTCGATGCTTCAGGGAATGGAGTGCTTTTGGCTCTCTATATTACCTAATCCTGTTGAAATTATTGACAGCATTTACAACATTTGCATGTCTTTTATGTGGGCATCCAAACACCCATTAGTGTCTTGGACGGATATATGCAAACCCATAGAAGAAGGACTGGATTTCACGATTTGAAAGCTTGAAACCTTGCCTATTTAGACAAAGTACTTTGGCAGATACAGACAAAGGATGATGTTCTTTGGATCAAGTGGGTGCATTATACGTACTTGAGACGAGCGGACATATGGACTCAAGAGGTGGTGCACTCGGATTCCCGGCCGATCAAGCGATTGTTGTTGTTGGTGCAACAAACTTAGGTCTAGGTTGACCAAGCTTAGGTTAACTTGACTTTAAGTTTCGATATTTGATCAATATGTTAGTATGTAAAAAGTCTAGTAGAAGTTTAAGGGGAAGTTGGCAAGAGGAAAGTCTAAGTGAGTCATAGAAAACAGGACACTTAGTGATCGGAAGTTCATCAGACAGTTGACAAGAGAAAAGTCAAAGTGGATTAAGGTTGATTGAACACTCAATGATCGGATGTTCAATGGGAAGTTAACAAGAAAAAAAATCTAAATAGGTCAAGAAGGACCGGACACTTGACAGAAGACGGAAAGTCCAAGTGGATCATGGAGGATCAGACACTTGGTAATGATGAAAGTCTTAACAGATCAAAGTTAACTAGATGTTAGGCAACGAAAAGTCTCAGTAAGTCATGGATGATTGGATGTTGAGCAGAGGAAGTTTTAGCAAGTCAAGGTTGATCGGATATTAGACAACGAGAAATTCTAACAGATCATGGATGACTGGATGTCGGGTAGAGAAAGTCTTAGTAGGTTAAGGTCTACCAGATACTAAAAGAAATGTGAATTCAACCTTGAAAATGTTGAAATTAGGGTTAGCAATCGATTTGTGAGGTTCACAAATTCATTAGCAAATCCTAAACCCAAAATTTTGAGTTTTGCTACTTGGGCAATAGATTAGTGCAATCGATTAGGGCAATCGATTCAACCAATCTATTAGTAGCTTATTGGCTAGCGAATAGAACATGTTGGAATTGATTAGTTCAATTGATTGGGGGCAATCGTTTGACTAGGCAAAAATAGTCATTCTATAGGTTTAAACGGTCTGATCTGACATGGTAATTGATTGGTGAGTATAACCAATCAATTGATTAACGGAAATCAACCAGAAGAACACTCTTTAAAAGAAGATTTCATGGAGATTTGAAGTTGTTGGTTCTTGAGAGGTTGGAGGCGAAGTGATGTTGCATTTCCTACCATCAAGTGGCTATTTAAAGCAATAAACAAGCTTCCAAATTAAAGCAACAATCTCATATGTGAAACTTTTTCTACTTTCATTTACTTTGTATTTGTCTTGTTGATTGTTTTCTCGTAAGAACAAGTTGTAAAAGACTTCTTTGCCTCTAGAAAGTATCTGAAAATGAGGAGTTCATAGTGCATGTAGTGAGCTCGGAATGGATCCTTAGATTAGTCGCATCAAGGAAGTGAATACTAAGTAAAATCTCAGAGTTGTGTATATGGAGTCACGTTTGAATTAAAATTTCTGCTGCGCATTCAAACGACAAACATAAAATTAAAACGAGAAGCGATCGAATCTATTCACCCCTCTTGCTGACACGGGTCCTAACAGTTGTAGATCCATGACCTTATCTTTACGGCTACTATAGGTTGTCGACATGTGCTATGTAGAGGTTGGTAGATTGGTTTGAGCATGATGGAGGTGTGACCTGGACTTATAATTTCGGCCTCCCAGTCTTAAGAAGCTTTGGGTGCAGACAGTGTGAAAGCCCTACATCCAACCTAGCCATGCAGTTATGCTTTGGATGTTGGCTCAGAGGTGACTTCACACCCGAGACAGATTAGATTATTTGAAAGATCGGTGTTGTGCTTTTTGTAGACGAGAAATGGAGACGCCGGAGCACTTGTTCTTTGGGTGCCCTCCTTCAGTGGCCTTATGGCCGAGGATCCGTGAGTAGTTTACAAATGGGGCGGGAGATGTCTACTACCGATGGATGCTGTGAGTCTTCGATCATTTTCTTGAGAGAAGACCGTCTCTTGACTAAAGCAAGACACCTTTGTTGGGTCCAAAAGAATGCATGTATCTCCACAATGACATGATATTGTCCACTTTGGGCCTAAGCCCTCATGGCTTTGCTCTTGGGCTCTCCCCAAAAGGCCTCATACCAATGGAGATACTTTTCATCCCTTTAAACCCATGATCTTTCCCATATGTTTTAGATGTGGGACTATGTTTGCACCCTTGCAACCCAACAATCTCCCCCTCAAACAAAGGACCACTGGAAGCTCCCCTACCATTTCTCATGGTCCGGCTGCCATGTCCCTCATGGTCCGGCTGCCATTTCTCATGGTCCGGCTGCCATGTCCCTCATGGTTCGGCTACCATGTCCCTCATGGTCCGGCTGCCATGTCCCTCATGGTCCGGCTACCATGTCCCTCATGGTCCGAGCCTCCCCTATTTCCTTTGTTTAAGGTTCAACCAACATGGTTAGATTCGGATCATGGCTCATCCGGCAGTTAGTCCGGTGAAGAGCGGCCTCGCTCTGATACCAATTGTTGGGTCCAAAAGAATGCATGTATCTCCACAATGACATGATATTGTCCACTTTGGGCCTAAGCCCTCATGGCTTTGCTCTTGGGCTCTCCCCAAAAGGCCTCGTACCAATGGAGATACTTTTCATCTCTTTAAACCCATGATCTTTCCCATGTGTTTTAGATGTGGGACTATGTTTGCACCCTTGCAACCCAACAACCTTGAGATGTCGATTTTGATACATTTAGTATGGAAATTTAGGATGAACAATTATATCTTTGGTGAGGAACAAATGGAGGGTAAGAAAATTTTTAAAAAGGTATAAATTCATATTTATTGATCATTAGGAGTGTTTTTTGATCTGATATTGCGCTAAAGATGAAACACTACTAATTATTAGATATTGCACTCGACTTGCTTTGATACATATATTTTACTTATAAAAAAAATACCAGCCGTTTGCTTGTTAACAGTGGAGATTAAATTACAAATCCTATGGCGGTATGCAAAATCTTCATGATTTAGTTTGGCTTTGTTCTGCAACTGTGGCCTATCATTTGTGACCATCTCTTCATCATATTTTCCGATTTCCTATGTTTCCTATAAGTTTTATCTAATTCTATAGCATCTTATCTTAGATATCAATTCAATAACCTAATTAATCTTGGGTAAACAATATGTCAAATGTAGATGTTAAACCAACCATAATCAAAAGATACGAGGGACTTGAGATACAAAGCATGCATGTGATAGAAGTAATCCTTGACATGTAGGATTCACTACAAAAATATCATAAAATAGCGACGGAAATAGCGACGGAAAAAGTTTCCGTCGCTAATATATCGACGGAAAGAAATATTCCCGTCGCTAAAAAATAATATAGCGACGGAAATTTTATTCCGTCGCTAATTAGAGACGGATTTTTATTTTCCGTCGCTAATTACCGACGGAAAAGAAATTTCCGTCGGTAATTAGCGACGGAATAAAATTTCCGTCGCTATTTTAGAGACGAAAAATTTTTTCTGTCGCTAATTAAGCGACGGAAATAACCCGTACACAGTGTCGAGCGTAGATTAGCGACAGTTTTGCGACGGAAAATTGATTTCCGTCGCTAATTAGCGACGGAAATTAATTTTCGTCGCTAATTAGCGACGGAAATTAATGTCCGTTGCTAATGTCGCGATTTAGGGCACCGAAGCTCCTTCTTTTCGCATTCCCGGTTTTCTTTTCTCCCTCCCGTTCTCTCCTCCGGCGACAGGCGTTCTCCCTCCCGTTTTCTCGCGTTCTCCCTCCCGTTCTCTCCTCCGGCGACCCTCCGGCGACACGCGCTTCTTTCTCCTCTTGCGGCGGCGGCGATTTCGTGTATTGCGGCGGCGGCGATTTCTCCTCTTGCGGCGATTCCACTCCGACGAGCTCCTCCCGGCGTCCTCCAGCGCAGAACCTCTCCTCCCGGCGTCCTCCAGCGCAGAACCTCTCCTCCGGCGTCCTCCAGCGCAGAACCTCTCCTCCGGCCATTTGTCAAGGTAAACCCTAAATTTGGCAGCTAGGGTTTATGGAAATTATTGATTTTTCAGCTAGGGTTTATGGAAATTTACTGCTGGCAGCTAGGGTTATCTAGGTTTAACCTAAGATTACAAGTAGGGTAAATTTAGCTATGGCTTGATCTAGGGTAAATTTGTGGTTATTTAGCTATGACTTGATTTAAGCTGGATCTAGGGTAAATTTGTGGTTATTTAGCTATGGCTTGATTTAAGCTGGATTTAGGGTAAATTTAGCTATGGCTTGATTTAAACTGGATTTAGGGTAAATTTAGCTATGGCTTGATTTAACCTTTGATTACAATGAACCTGTTTGATAAATAGCTATGGTTATTTAGGGTTAAACTTTGATATATATCATTAGGTAAGGTTAATTAGGGGTTAAACTTTTCTAATTACTTTGATATATATAAAATTTGAATTTTGTTATGATGATTTGATAATTAAAGTGTAATTATCATTGTATATGGTTTAGGATTACAAAATCCATTTCATTATGATTAAATTTTGATAAAATCCATTTCAGTGTTAAACTTTGATAATTAATACACAATTTTAAATAGATGGTTGGTGGTTAAACTTTGAAATATATCATTAGGTAAGGTTATTTAGGGTTATTTTTCCCTCTTCTTCATTTTTGATTTTGCAGATATAGATATGTCTGATCAGGCAGCAGCACCTGGTGGCCGGACAGTATTGAGAGTTGTTGCCGGGTGGTAAGTATTGGTACATTTAGTTAGTTTTTAATTCATATTTTGGTTTATAGCATATGTCTGACATTTACAGTGTTTTTAATGCAGTTTTACACCCGAGGGTCATAAAGTTGCAGGATATATTTCTAGTAAGTTCCGTGAGCGAGTATGTCGTTCAGGGCATACTTGGAGGCATGTCGATCAGGACATGCGCAACTTCTACTACGACGAGTTTTTGGTTAGTCATTTTAACCGCCTTATAATGAAGTTTTTTTGAACTTTGCTAATTATTTTTTTTCTTGCAGAAAAAATATACTTTTGAGCCAGGACATGAGCGGGAGTTTCAAGATGCTTGGAATGCTGCTGCTGGCAAATTATATAAAGATATGTTATATAAAATTAGAAATAAGGGCAGCAGACCATCTTGGATCCCAGAGGACATCTGGGCTGCATGGCAAGCAGTATGGCATGCAGAAAGATGGCAGGCAAATGCAGAGATAGCTCGGTCCAACAGAAAGACCGAGATAGCTGGCCCTAGCACCGGATCCACAAAACATACAGCTGGATCCCGCTCCATTGTGGAGCATACCTTAGACTTGGTAAGTTTACAATTAATATATTTTTAATTAATTATTAATGTCATTATTTTTATTTAATTATATTTTGGATTTTTCAGGAGCACCAGTTACAGCGTCCTCCTACTTGTTGGGAGATTTTTACAAAGACACACAAGTCTAAGGATGACACTTTTATTGATGCTCGCTCGCAGGCCATAGACGTAAGAAAATATTTTTTTTATTTATTTTACATTACCTACATGTAATTATTTTTTCTAATCTTAAATTTTATAATAATTTATTTTTAAACAGGCTGAATATTCAGCTAGAGTTGCACAGGCGTCTGCGCCTGCAGTTGAGGGAGGCGAGAGGCAGGAGCTCTCAACCGACCAGTTGAATGAGATCTACTATGATGTGGTCGGTGGGAGGAAGAAGAGCTCCACCCTCTACGGTCTAGGGTCCCAGGCCAGAGTCGTATATGATCGTGTGATGGCCCCTAGACCCAGGGGTCGCCCCAGCGGATCAGATTCAGCGATAGAAGCACTACAAAAAGAAAATCAAGAATTAAAGGAACGACTCGCGGGGCAGCAAGATCGACTCGCTGCATTAGAGGCGCAGGCAGAAAGTCAAGCTCAGCTTGGGCGCCAGATGGCAGCCTGGATGGAGGCCTTCGGCCAGACGCCATCGATGCCTGCTTATGATACGTTGCGAGCTGCGATGCGAGGTGCGGACCCTGATACGGAGACTCAGGACCCTAATGCTCCTGATCAGTAGCTGTCTGCATGGTAGGTTAGTATTTCTATTACTTTTAATTTGTTTACGTTATTAATTGTAAGCATGCATTTTTCAAATATGTTGTTCTATTACTAATCTATCTTATTGGTTTTTTTGCAGGATCTTCTATTTTGTCTTGGCTGGTTTAGACTTCTTTTTGATCAGTTTTTGTATTTTGACATTTGATATAGTATCATTGTATCTAGATATTTGTAATTATGTTACTGTATTCAGATTGTATCGGAGTATTTTGTTGTGTTGTATTCAGATGTTATATTAGTGTTGTGTTTTATCATTATTGGTCTGTTTATGTACTTATGTTATATTATGTTGTGTTTTGTTGTCGCGTAAACAGGGAAATTCAGAAAACAAATTAAAATATATTTAAAAATTATATTATTAGCGACGGAATTTATAATTCCGTCGCTAATAACGGAAATAATTTTTTTTAATTTTTTTTTACTTTAGCGACGGAAATAATTTTCCGACGCAAAAAATAGCGACGGAATTTAGAATTCCGTCGCAAAAATAGCGACGGAATTTAAATTTCGTCGCTATTTTAGCGACGGAATTCTAAATTTCGTCGGCATAAAACGCTAAAAAAAATATTTTTTTTTATTTTTTAAACCGAAATAGCGACGGATTTTTAAAATTCCGTCGCTAAACCAAAATAGCGACGGAATTTAAATTCCGTCGCTATTTTTTGCGACGGAATTTTATTTCCGTCGCTATTTTTTGCGTCGGAAAATTAAATTCTGTCGCAAACCACTTAGCGACGGGTAAAAAAAATTCCGTCGCTAATTAGCGACGGAAATTAAAAATCCGTCGCTATAGTGACGTCAGCGACCGAAAAAAACGCGACGAGCTTTTTCCGTCGCTATTCGGTCGTTAACAGCGATTAGCGACCGAATAGCGACGGAATTGGTCCGTCGCTATTTCTGTTATTTTTTGTAGTGTATATATAGGCTGAATTTATGAGATTTTATTCTTCAATCATTTTTAGCTTTATGAATTTAAATTTTATAAATCAAAATTTTTGATTTTATGAATTAATTTATTAATTTTGTTTTTTTAATATTATATAAATTTAAAGTTTGCAAGAAATATAATTTTTTTTATAAATTTGTAATTAAAAAATGATTGATAAAGGGCGTAAACAATAATAAAAGTTAAAAAAGTAAGATTTTTTCCAATGATTATAGAAAAATAAGTAATTAAATATATGATGAGCATCACTTATTTATCTAAATTTATTATGCATTTTTAAAATTAACGAATTTATAATAAACTTAATAAAGTAATAACAAACTAATAATCACTTCATCAATCAAACTAATAAATTAAATTTCTGTCTTTAAACTCTAAAATTAATTACTGCCGAGGTAGTGGAGCCCATGCCGTTTCTTCTCCGGCCCAAACCGAGTCCGGCTCCTCTGTGCCAACGGCGAAGACCTGCGATGGCCCAATCCCAACGGCAGGCATAAGTAAACTATATAGTAACCTCTAAGTTAGTAAATAATATTAAATTATAATTTTTATTATAATTCTAAATAATAAAATAATTAGATGATAGTTATTTACAATTATATTGATACAATTATTAATCAGGTTAATTTAAATTTATTAATTTTACCAATTTGAACTTAAAAATAACCGTTCATCCATTTAATTAGTTAAATTAACACGTCAGCGGTTGCGGCGGGAGGAGGCCAATCAGTTTCGATAGATGAGCCCGCGAACGTACGTAGATGCATCAACGTCAACCGCTCGCGTGCGCGCTGCTCCTCGCTACCATGGTGCCATAGCGCGCTGAGCGGCCCCCGCCAGTGGACCTTCTGCCGGGCATGGCAGCGAATTGAGTGGCAGGCGGCCAGACGCATCATATCATACGCGCCGTGATGGAGTGTGACGTGAGTGTCCGCGTGGAGACCACGCTGATCGCTGCAGCTCTCCCTCTCCTGACCAAAGGCTGCGGGAGACGCAAGGGAAGGGAATAAGTTCCCCCATCTGCGGAGCCCACGCCTGATCTCTAACGCTGCACCGCCGATCAGAAATAAAGGCCGGCCCTTGTTCACGCAACCTTAATTTGCATGCGCATGCAGAGGAAAGACGTGTAGTATTAGCTTACGTGTCCTAATTCATTCCCACACGCCACATTATATTATCGACCTCTTTTCCAATTATTGTTTTGTCTTCAATTGGTAACAGTGAGATGGAATATTATCGTGGATGCTTGCAATCGTTGATCGAGTGAATCCCAGATGTCTTTAGGAATTAAAGACGACCTAGCTAGCTACGGAATCAGCACAGTGCATGACTAAGATGAGGACAGGGCAGTGGGCGCCTAAGTAGTGCAAATTGGAAGCTTCAAGTTCACAAAAACAAAGTGACTTTCTATGACATTGATCTCCACTAGCTAGTAGCGAGCCACCTTCAAATTCGACATTATGTATATATATATATATATAGGGAACGGCAATATTATTCATTTGAGAAACAGCATGTGTCTCTAATGCACAAATATTCTCATCGTGTCTACTTTAAATAGCTCCCTGACCACCATCATCAGTGTGATCATATTCAAAGTATATCTTTGTTCAGCTTTAATAATTTGAGTCTGAGCACACTGTATGGAGGGATGGCTAGCTTCTGGTTGACAAAAGCGAGGTCAATTAGATTCTAAGCTCCAAAGTCTTACAGAAAGGTGACCATGATCACCCACTCAGCCAAAAAGAAAGGCATGCAGCAGATGGCTTTTGCGTGTTGATAGATCAAAAAGCGATTGATTCCACGGGGATAGATAGGTTGATTAATTAGATTTGAATTCTACATTGAATCACCTCCTCAAGCTCATTTTACATGCTATTTTGTCACTGTGCATACAAGTGGCTAGCTAATGCACCCGAGCTTCGGTCAATAATGCACACTGTACTGTATGCCTTTTAAGGATCCCTAACTTTTGGTACCTGCAAATCTGTAGTTTGCAAAAGGTTCGCCAAGGAACATCCTCAACTATTATATTAATTAATTCCTAATTAATTCCAAAGACTAAGAAAAGAGATATAGAGGTATCAATTGTATATACATATCAAACAATATAATTATTTGGAGAAGAGATTAAAGATTATTTGTCACCTCCAAAGTTAATTTTTTACTGAAAAACGAATTAAAGTATTTTTTATTTGTGAAAATTAAAGAATTTTCATTTGATTAGCTAATTTACTTTCCTTGTTTCCATTTGATTGTTTGTTTTTCAACATGATCTAATTATTTGGCCATCTTGAATCATTAAATATATACCTGCAGTTTTAATTACTTACACAAATATTATAGTTCAAGATAATCATGGTCGGGGTGGAGTAAATGTTTTAATGCCAGTAACTAAGTAGCAAATTATAGCGATTGCCCATATAAATACATAGGTACACCCTTAAATTGACAGGAGCCAAGATATACAACACTTCCAGTGGGAATATCATGCCCCCTTCCGGTCTAGTGACAATTAAGATTTGTGGACCATGTCTAACAACTGGATTGATTGTAATCTACTAACCGCCATTCCATGAACATCACTCGTTGTAACTGCAATAAATTGACCTTCTCTGGTCATGCTTGGAGTTGACCTCTATGTGGAAAACAAATTACGACAAGTCTTCAAGTGTCCACTTGCGTTGACAAGTCAAAATTTTCTTAGATTTCAAAACAAAGTCACTAGAAACTCATGCCGCCACAACACTAATCATACTGTGCCCGTAAAATGGCCAGAAGCCGTTCGAATCCAAAAAGATGGACGAGAGACACGACAACCACCAAGGACCATCGAGTGAGCTCTGTGCAAATCCCCAGGGCGACCCTGTGCTTTTGTCCGTTCGACGCAAAGCTTCACGAAAGCAGCAGAGGCTTCACCGTGAAGCCTCTTGCTCGGATAAAAAAGGCAACTCCTTTCTGACTCACGTCCTGTCCACCCCAACTTCGTGCCCCATGCCCCATTCACCTCCGTAACTCCATGTCCATCGATCCATCATTTTGATGGATGCATGATGATCGGCTCATGCATTAGCTTATAATATCCTCCAATTGGCATCGCTCAAAAGCTCCTTACTCCCGTCTTTCCCAAACTCCAAGAAGGAATTGAGGGAGAGGCAGAGACAAAGAGGAGAGAGAGAGTGAGCGAGGAACTGAGACAACCTTTCTCCTCGTCTTCGGTAAGTTCGGTCTCGTTCTTCGTTAGTATAATCCTGTGATGAAGCATACCAAGGCCCTCACTGACTTCCCCCAGCATCAGCATCAGCATCAACAGCAGCAGCAGGCGCCCAACCTTCACCAATTTGTTCTGCCTTCCAAGCCCCTGATCGACACCTCCCCCAACGCCGTGGCCAACAACAACCCTTTCGCTCCTTCTCTCTACTACGAGCCCACCTCCGTCCTCGACCCCCACCTCACCTCCAGCCCCGCAACGGCTCCTACGGCGGCCCCTACGAGTGCTTCAGGAGACTTACCCTTCCTTCCCTCGGCCACCGGCGGTTGCGGAGGCGGTGGAGGCGGCGATTCCCATCATCCACACCTACCATCCGACGATTGGGATGCCGCCTCCTGGTTCCAGCTTCCTGAAAAATACGAGCTTTCCCCTTTGCCCGATGACGCCAGCGCCCACTTCCCCGACTCCCCTTTCGATCTATCCTTCGATCCCTACGCATCCGCAGATCCCGCGTTTCCGACGCCGGCCGCCGCCTTCGATCGCTCCCAGCTCGACTCTCTAATCAGCGCCGCTCATTGCCTGGAAACAAACGATTTCGCCACGGCACACGACGTGATATTGTCGCGGCTCAATCACAATCTGCCCGCCGCCGGAGTTTCCTCTCTTCAAAGATCTATCTTTCTCTTCAAGGAGGCGCTGCTCGCCCGGCTTCTCCCTTCCACCGCCGAACCCCCGCTCTCCGCCGCCGAGCTTGTCCGCCACATCGCTGCCCACAGGACCTTCGCCGACCTCTCTCCTGTTCCCCACTTCGCCACCTTCACGACCACTCAGATGCTCATCGAGGCGCTCGACTGCGGCGCTCGCTCCATCCATCTCTTCGACTTTGACCTCGGCCTCGGCGGACAGTGGTCGTCCTTCTCGCAGGAGCTCGCCGCTCGAAGTCGCACCTCTCGTTCCTCCCCTCCGGCGGTGCGCATCACCGCCGTCGTCGCGGAGGAGTCCGGTGAGACAGCCCTGGCGGCAGAGAACCTCCGAGACTTCTCCCGTGGCCTGAACATCAACCTCTCTGTCAACTTCGTCAGGGTCGGTGGCCTGGGCACGCTCGCTCTCAGCGGCGTCCGCCTAGCAGGTGCTGGGGAACCAACTGCCGTCGTTCTGACGCCATCAATCTTCCGCCTCCTCGGTTTCGCCGGCGGCGCCTCCGCGGATTCCGCTGCTTCCCTTCTCCGGTTCGTGCGGCGCATGTCCCCTAGGGTGGTGGTCTTCGTCGATCAGGAGAGTTGCCTGGGCGTTCTCCCCTCCCCATCGCTGCATCGGACAGTGGCGGTGGGGGTGGAGCACTATGCGGCGGTGCTGGAGTCGTTGGAGTCCACCGCGGCGGCGACAGGGGCGTCGGAGGAGATGATCCGGCAGGTGGAGCGGGCGGTAATCCGCCCGCGCGTCTCGAGCATGGTGAGCGACTGGTCCTGGCGGCCTGGCCCCTGGCGAGAGGTGTTCCTTGCCGCCGGCTGGTCTCCCGTTCCCTTCAGCGAGTTCGCCGAGTCGCAAGCCGAGTGGCTCGTGCGCCGGGCCCCGGTCGACGGGTACCACGTGGGGACGAGGGACGGCGCGCTGGTGCTGAGCTGGAGAGGCCGGGATCTCTCCTCCACGTCAGCTTGGAGGTGCTGACATCGGCAGGACCAAGTCATTTTGTTTGTCGATAGTATTAATTATCGTGTGGCTGTATTTTATTTGGCTTCTGCCAACTGCATGCCTATTTGTCCTTCTTTCTTTTTTATTACCACTATTTACCCTTTGTTTCCCCTTAATTTTAACAACTGACTCGTCTTAAAAGTTCCACTGTAGGAAAGGTCAAGTCGGTCTCCCTCTGAATTATGTATTTTAGTCCTCTGTCTCCTCTAATATCTCATAAAAATAAAAATAATAATAAATAAATAACTGATCTAGTTCTGCATTATCTTGTTGGCTACCGCTACCAATAATTGTTCAGTGCTAAACTATATACTACTCAGTTTAAGCGACAAATAACACTCCCTCACCACCTCAACTTTGATTTCTTGCGTTTGGCTTTGACTTCTGGGCATGCAGCGATATATACAACAAGTGAAGAGCACACTGTGATATGTAACATCAGTCTCCTACGTTTCCAATTATAATATCAACAGCCCTAAGTGAATGCAGACGGGACTGGGTAAAATAATTGATACAGAGCCTTGGGGTGAAGAGGATGGTTAGGTTAATTGAATAGGAGAGGACAAGGACCACGCGAGTGTTAAAGAGGTTGGTGTACCCCTGTAGTCAAAATGAGCTTGAATGTGCCCCTACAGCCAACATTAATGCTGCAAGTTTCTGAAATAACATAGACAGAGTGCTACTGGTGACAGCCACACTGAAGGTGCTCACAGCTAGTTCCAGATTAGCCTCTTCTTTTTTTTTTATCTTCAAAAATCTTACGGCAGGAGAGAGATTCACAGACCGAGAATACATGTGTTTGGGTGCAGAAGATAGAGGTGGTCTTGATGAATTGATGAAGCTTCGAAGAGTTGGCATAAAATGGAGAACTAGGGACCAGGTCCAACCCTCCGAGGATATATTTGATAATATGAAGGTAGTTGATTCTGTGTTTCCATCACAATTACTATTGCTGCCAAAACCTAATTCAACAGTGTTTGGTCAACACATGATGATGAGGACATGATATTGGCCCACTCAGTTCATCAGTATGCATTCATACCACTGCCAGAAAAATCCGGAAATTAATTATATATATTTCAAATATCAGCAAACCTCTTTGATTCATCTCGTAGTAATTGGAGAGAGAATTTTGTTTTCACGTGGACCCAAACTAAGTACTGAGCAGTACTTATTTATTTGTAGCTATTCAGAATTTGGCACGCACGCAAATGGCCTTGTCTGGAGCTAGCAAACTCACCCAGTGATTGATTAAGCTAATTGTCCCATAGCATTTAATTCGGTGGGTACGAGCACTGAATAATGCCTTGCCGGGCCACTATTGATCATGTGATAGCTCTGTGTTTGTAGGTGGATTGTCAAGCTATAGGTTAATTAGGCAGGCCATATGTGCAGAACCTGCATCCAATGAATTCAAAAGAATAAAGAAATAGACAAAAAATGATGCCAGTTATATAATAATTGCAGCGAGTTAATTGGCGTGCCGGTGAAAATCATTACCAGTGGTTGTTTAATCTAATAGTAAATGAACTTTTTGTTCAAATCGTATGATAGTACAATTAAAAGAAATTTAATCGTCTCATTGCCATCTTAAATTAAAATCAGGAATTTTCCTGGTTTTAAAGGTCCGGTTTGAACCAGTATAAATTTAACTGGTGCAACAAAAGGAGTCAAAGGTCTGAGATTGAGTTATCTATTTGAGCTGAGATAGACGATACTCGAGAGATATCTGGATTCTCATATTTGACAAGCCTTCTACGGTATCGTGTCTCAGTAAGGCACGATTGGCTCGAACATCCGGTTGATGATTTTGATAGATTTTCTTGCCGTGGAGAAGTATGTAGAGACGGCTGTGGGCTGTATTTTTCTTTGGCCCACCATGTTCTTTTCCATAAAAAGACCAAACTGAATTACAATTGATCGGCGAATTGAAACTATCGGTTTAATTTGGATTGCAAACGGATTTTAGCTTCCATATAAATCCTTCCATTTTGGTCCCACCAGTCGCCGTTTCTCGTCTCCTCTCCAGTCGTTCGTTCCCGGGTGGAGTCCCCACTCCGAACTTCTCCGCGCCATACGAAAACTGGCAACTACTAGTGGCGCGAGTTCCAGCTGTGTGCGTTCGTCATTCGCAACCACAACCACAAGCAACCACAAATCCAATCCTTCTTCATTCTTCTCCACTCCACTGGCCCAATCTTGAATCTCCCCCTTCTTTTGTCTCGTCTCCACCCCGTCCCTAACTCCATTCCCTCTTCCGTTGATCAAGAAAATGCCCTCGCACTAGCCTTTCTCGGACGCCATGGCGAAGCTCGGCGAGAAGGACCACGTCCTGCTCGGACACACCTACCGCGATCCCTTCGGCAATCACAACCACCAGGTGCAGCCGCAGTACCACCGCAATTCCGACGTCGACTTCGCTGATGTGTTCGGCGGCCCCCCAAGGCGGTCCTCCTTCTATGAGAGACGACGCAGCCGGGAGGAATCACTCGACGCGCGCGCGCGCCCTCGCCCGCCATCTGCCGACAAGCCCGCCTTCGGGGATTTCGGCAGCCCGGCCCGAAGGCGGCTCCTCGGTGATGATTTCTACGGCGACATATTCCCTGGCAGCGAGTCCGACCTCTCCACGCCGGGGAAGCTTGATCGGGACCCTTTCCCTTCCTCGCCTAGTTCAAGAATCGTCAGCCCTAATCGGCCTGTTTTCGTTGGAGGCTCGTCGCTGCCGCCGCATCTCAGGTTCCATCTTTTCAGATTGTTCTCTCTTTTGGTACCTCTTTTCAGATTGAGTCGATTCCCGAGCATCTGTTCCATCTTTTCAAGTTTCAATCGATTCGTCTGTTCCTCAAGTTTCAATTTCGGTAGATTGACCACCTGAATTGTTGTAGGATTAATTATACGAGACCACAGGGATACGCTCCTTTTGGATTTTTCACATTGAGGACAAGTAATTGATTTTTCTTTCTTTTCTTTTCATTTTCCCTTTTTTTCCCCCTAAAAACATAAGAATCTGAAGCAGCTTCGCATCGTGATATTAGCATTGATATGTGTGATCATAAACGAAAAGCAAGTTGCGAGAATGAAGATCTGATTACGAAGAGGTCCAAGGCTACTGATACCCACCTAGGTTTAGAAACTAGAACAGATTGGTTTTTTATTTTAAAGGCGTTAAATTTGTGCTATTGTTATTATAAGACACCCATCTTTTACTCAATAAAATACTCATCCTTAGCAAAAAAAAATAATCTACATCAAATTCTTTGTTTTTTTAATGATATAATTCATGCGTATATTTCTGTTGGTTTAACAAACATGGCTGTTCCAGCTTCCCCGTGACGAAGTTGGCAAAAGGAGTAGAACATCCACCATTTGGTTCGCCAACACATCACCCTCCATCGGAGATTGAGGATGGCAATTTTGACACTTTTAGATTTCCACATTCACCGAATGCTTCCAGAGCAGCCCAAGTTCATGATGACCCGAGAAGTTTTGGTCATGCATTTTATCGGCAAAGCCCTTTAGCTAGTCAACTCTCGCGTGGCACCATTAAATCGTCAGAAACTTTCAGCAAGGGAAGTCAGTCTGAAAGATATGCAACCAGCTTAGAGGGTTTTATCAACAACAATCAATTTCACTTCTCTATATACAGATGGGCTAGCAAAGGAGTGTCACTTGGTCTTTCTTCTCTTTCAGAGGAAACTAACGTTGCTGGTAGATATGGTAGATTACCTGAAGTGGTCATACAATCTGTTGAATATCCATCTGATGATGATGATTATATGTCTGCTTCACCTGGAATATCCAACAATCAAACTGAAAACCACAAAAACAAGGTAATAAATGATATCTTTTCAGAGAGCAAGCATGGGGCGGATTTGTCATTTCGTGAGTACAACTTGTCTGAGCTTGATCCAAATTACTCGAGCAAATCTTATACTGGAAATGCAGGTACTTGTTCTCAACATCTGTGTTATTTAATCACTGCAGCAGTAATACTGCTAGTTTTTAGAATCTACGAAAATAAAAATAGAAAATTGCCAGTGATAACAAGCCATCTATGACATTTCTTTTTGATAAAGATAATAATCCTGGAGAGAGCCCTGGTACAATAAATGATAATGAAAGTATGACCGTAAAAATTTTTCATCAACTCTTTCAGGATAATAATTGCAAAAACGGCAACACATTCACACAAGTTAATCTTATGGTTGGTTTTACGGTTCTATATTGTTTCTTTGTCTACTCAGGATCCGAGACCTTGAATGAACACGAGGAGGAAGATGGAGGACAGCAAGATGCAACTGATGGCTTTAGAATTAAACAACAGAAGCAAAAAAGAAACTCTGAGGATGTCGGCGCAAATAACACTAAAAAGAAAGATATCCCAGTATTTTTGGAAGAAAAGATGCACAGTAGGAGAGTAAAAGGAAGGGTTAAGGACTTTATTAAAATCTTCAATATAGAAAGCTCCCCAAAACGCAAAGGCATATTTGAATCTGGGAATACAAAATCCAAAGAAAAAGATGGAGTGAAAAATGAAGCAGAAGTTCAAGTTAGTACACCTGCTGCAGAAGCAAATGACAAAGTGAAAGCTGCCCCTCAACATTATGAAGGAACTTTTGGAATTTACTCTGCAGAAGTATGTTACTGCTATTCCTAGAAAGTTACTCTTCTCATAATTTTGTGATGTTGAATTACCTTAATGCATTTAACTCCATTACATATTGACAACCTTTTAGGTGAATGAAATGTTAAAGAATGAAGGGATTTTTCCACCCTATACGAGCTCAAATGATCCTCTTACTAAAGATCCTTCTCCAGAAAGGAGTAACACTTCCGGACTAAAACCCAGTAAGTTTCTTACTCTTTTCTGGAAAAAAATTCTGTGAGATTTCAGATATATTTTATCTGTAATTAATCAGTTGGACATCTGTTCACTGTTGATGTTAATCAGTTACAGATATATTTTATCTGTAATTAATCTCAGTTGTTTAAATCTCGTTACAAACTCTTTCCTCCTTCAGTTCTGCAATAACTGTAATATGCTGGGATATTTCCACCATATTCTGTGCTTGCAGGTTACTGGTGATGCTACTTTAGGCTTATTTGCTATTCGTTGGTTGCCTACGTTCTATTATAAATTTGTAATCACCTACATATGCAAAGACTCCATTAATAAATCTTTTGTTACACTTCAGTGTGGCTCAACTGTGAATATATGTATGCTTCAAAAAGATAAGTTTATGCTATAATAAGGCAACAAGAAGAAACAGAACTTCATTAGGTCGCTTAGCTGGAAAACTATTGGGGAGGGGATTTTCACCATGGTTTTTGGTGAAGGCATACAGAGCTGTCTAATTAAGAGCAATCAATGGGAATAAATTCTGACTGTTGATTAATCAGTAGCTGAGATTCATTTTATACATATGTAACAGCTCTGGAAGAGGCCACACACAAAATAAAAAATTATTTCATTTGCCACAAAAATGGTCTGGCTGTTCATATTGAGCACAGCAAGATGCTTTAGCATTCAATGTATTATAATCTCTGTTTGTTCTGTTTCAGTTATGATTATGACTTTCGCCTCTTCTGATTGTTGTTCCTTTTTATTCAGCTGCTACAAAAGAAAACAATAATGTTTCTGCCTACAATGTTGAGGAATCTCACTTTGAAGATCTTGAAGGATGTTTGGTATGAGTTTTTTTTTTTAATACTTTTTTGTAGTTATTGGACATAACTAGAAGTGCATGAAGGATTTGAAGATTAGCAACACCTAATTTCAAGTATCATTTCTTTTGAAAACTATGCCACCTTTTAAGTTCCAATATTTTGATACTAGTTAGTGCGAACAATTATGACATACATAATGGGTATGACTTGATTGTGTGTTGTTTGTAGGGATGCAACTTCTATATAGCCTGCAGAATAATCCAATATTAGTAACATAAGTTTTTGTGTTTAGATATTTGATATGCCTTCAAGGTTTCATGTTTTATTAATACTTTCTGCTTAATAAGTCATTTATTTAGTAGTAGCAGACACTAGACAGGCCTGTTGAATTGTTCTTGCAAACAATGTTGTTTGATGATCAATGTAGGCATTTGGGTCAACCAAGGGCACGTGTGCAACAATTAAGGAACTTACAGTGCATGCATGGACCAAAATAGTAACAGAGTAACTATTTGGGTACAAATAAAAAAAATGAAAAGAGAATGTTCTATCTATATTGGCAGTTCTTACCCTTCCCTTTATCTGATCAAAGTACAACCCGATGGTAGAAGTAAACCATTAACTTAATGGGATTGAAACACGACAAAAATTATTCAAGCCCAAGTTAATTCATTCATCAAGGGCTGATAAAAAAAATGAAAAGAGGATGTTCTACAATATGGATCACGGATCACTTATATACATTATTATTTTGCTTTCCTTAGCCATCGCCTTTCCCCTCCTAATTATCCATCAAGGTGAATCCACCTTAACGTCGCAACTCGTAAGTGTGGTAGTTGGCTAGATGGATCTTCCGTTGGCTTTGTTCAGTGCAACTTTGACACTCAAATCAATTTTTTGTCTTGTTATTGGTTAAAAAAGAAGAAAAAGAAACTCAAATCTTCCTCTTCCTCTCCTCAAACCATACTTTTAATTGACTCATCTTAATTGGGTTTAGTTTCTCTATCTTTGAATGTACTCAGTGTATCAATATTTTCCCTCCCTTTCACTTCCCCTCCTATTTATCCTCTTAACTGATGAAGCCTAAGCCCTGTAAGATCTCTGGATCTACTTAAAACAAGCAAAAGATATCGTCTGTCCTTGGTTTGTTACTTTGTGTTGCTTAATAAAACCTAACACGCTCAACTATTCCATTCTTGGAGCTAATACTAGGATTTCAATCTGCATTCTCTCAAAGTTTTTTATTTTCCTTAAAATACCAAATGATAAAAATGAGTGTTTATATGCAGGTGGAAGAGTTACCTCAAAAATCATTCGAAAATCAACAATCTACTTCGCAACGGGAAGAGATAGAAGTAAATATGTCTATTCCATTAAAAAGAACTTGGTAAATGACTGTTCACATATAGCCTGACCAGCTTCCTCTTTCCAGCTTGCTAACTGTAAAATTCTGGAGTGGTCAAAAGGAAAAGAAGGAAATATTCGATCATTGCTATCCACTCTCCAATATGTGAGTTCTATTTTCATAATTACAAATTCAACTACCAAACTCCTTTCTCTTAGTTTCTGAACTGGCATCTCCATGTTTCTTGTTTGATTAATTCATCAATCTGCCATTCCTGACTAATTCTGTCCTGTGTATTTGCTACAATATATCACGATCATGTATATTGTTGGAAGCACTATTTTTCAATCTGTCATTGCAGATTCACATTGTCTAATTTTGAGGCAAAATTATTCAGGTTCTTTGGTCGGGCAGCGGATGGAAGCCAGTTCCACTTGTTGACATAATTGAAGGACCTTCAGTGAAGAGGGCTTACCAAAAGGCGCTACTATGTTTGCATCCAGATAAACTACAACAGAGAGGCGCTGCTGAGCACCAAAAGTATCTTGCAGAAAAGGTTTTCGATATATTGCAGGTACTTGGAATTGTTTAGCCAAACTTTTGTAGCCAATCGCATCAATTATTCCCTAATCCTAATACGATATTTGTTCAAGCGATCCAACCGACCAATTTGTTGAAATCCCAATTTATTCTTTGTTTTCTTTTTCTCGCAGGAGGCCTGGGATCAGTTCAATTCTCTGAGTGGTGTGTTCTGATTGTGTGCCAGCAGAGTTTATCAGCACATACGATAATCTATTTTATTGGTGTGTCAACATGGCACGGGTTGGATTTCGATATAATTGCAAAGTTTATACATAAATTGGTTTTTGAATCTCATCAGATTTGTGGTTTAATTTCTGATCAGCTTTGGCAAAACATTGAGGTTTTCGTTAAAATCGAAAGTATTCAACAAAAAAACACTTTAAATAAGCTAACTGAGCAACATAATCAAGATCCGATTAGAATTTAAATGTAGCTATAATCTACGAATCATTTTTCTGTGTTATTCAACTGTGATGATTCTTCTGTCTTTTCACACACAAAGCTTTGCTTGTATGTCTGTAAAAATTGAATATCATCTGGATTTCTTTAATAAAGAAATTTTCAGATAAAAAAGAAAAATCTTTGAACAGTAGAAAGTAGACATAAGAGATCCCAGATGTATTGAAAGCTTCTTAGTTCTTACATCTCCATCATATTTATTTTCTAACTCGAAACTTCTCGATCGTATTTAATCTGTCGACATTTGACGCATTGTCATTGAAATTTCGGAAATGCTTGCACGTAATTAAAACTAATTTCCTGAAATGAGATAATCTTAATAACAGGTCAATATCTATCAGCTATTTGCTGGTTCGGATGATCCATCAAATTTAATACTCAGAATTTCAGACGGAGTCAAACATAAACAATACAATTTTCTTTGTAGTCGTAATATAAATTAGTTTCGGACCGATTCACAAGTAAATTATTCATCAATTTAAAATAAAAAAATTATTAAGATCAAATTAATTTTGGACAGCCTGTAATCATGATTTGCATCTAAGTAACTTTTTAATAAAAAAATTCGAGATATTATTTCCGAAACCAATTAAGTGAATTTATATACATTAAGTATTATTCATGTTTCACAGTAATATGAAATAAAAATATATAAAAATTATTTTCTTTCGACTACGAATTTGGAGTGCCTTCAATTTTTACACATATTCCCTTATTCTTTGTTATATGATTTTAAAATATCTTTGAATACTTTAATTAAGATTTGTTAATGTCAAGTTTTTGGAAGATATCAACATGGACTGAACTGATTCGAATTTTTTTTTTAAAACGTGGAATGAATTTCATTAAAATAGTGTTTTTCATTAAAGTTCCACTAATATAATATTTTCATTCTTTAATGAAGAAAATCAGCATATTTGTCGATAGCAGAACAGATTAAAAGAGCGCGCCTTCAGATGCAGTCAACAGACAGGCACGCAGGGCCAAGCCTTGCCTGCTCCTCCCTCCCTCCCTCCCCTTCGATCGATCACGGCGGCAGGGATAGAGATATCGCATCTCGAAACGAAGTCAAAACCGGGCGTGCAGATCTTTCTCCAACTCCAAATCTTCCGAGATCTCCCCAGGCTCCCCTCGTGATCGGTGTCGCGGAGGGCGCCCATCGTCCCTCGAGCTCCCAAGGTGATGTCTTGATCGGACGGCCTTTCCTTGACGAAGGTGTGTCTCGATCTGTTCTCTGAATTTTTTACCCTTCGTCGCAAGTGTTTTCTCTTGCAATTTCGGTCCTTGGGAAATTGCCAGAAAGGATTGTTCTTTCCGTGGGATTTTGGGTGGGTTAAGTTGAAAATTTGCATTTCGTTCGTTTGTTGCACCACTTTCAAAATCAGGTAGTTCGTGCTTTAACTTTCGTCGACTTGGTGGATGAAGTATCACTATCCTTAATTGTCATTGATGTTCCAAAACTGCTGTCGCTTCGTCAATGGTTTCTTATGTTGAAAGCGCTTTAAGTGTTTGGAAAATTTAACCATCTGGTTTCTGCTTTTTCTTCAAGTTCTGCGCTTTCCTTCTCTTGGTTAGGGTTGACGTCTACTACTAATTTATTTATTGCATAGTTCAACCCTGTCTTTGAGTTTGAAGAAAGGTTTTTATTATCATTTTTTTTTAAATTTTCTGATACTTTCAGTCATCTTGTTTGTCAAGAAGTAATTATTATGTTTGTTATATATTCAAATTTACTTGGGTTCTCTTTCATTCCTTCCGGATTTGGGCGGAAATAAAATAAAATCATTGAACAAAATTCTTTCTCCTCTCCTCTTTCCCCATCTAAATGATACTTGAGAAATTAACAAATTCATATCTTTTTTCTTTCTGTCGTCTTATTTTCATCCAATCAAACATACCATTAACATTGGGAAATTTCTGCATGCTTTTTTTTTTCAACCTTTGGATTCAATGATTCATCTATTTCCTATATTGTTACAATTATCAGCAACAGTCGAAGTATTGACTGTGGTTTGGAATTGTATTTTAATTTTCCTCTTTTTTTACTCAAATATAGGAATATGAAGCTACGTTTAAAGAAGGGGGAAAAGTCCTTTTTGCCTTTTCGGATAAGTAGAGCTTCGAGCCGTTTTTCTTTGTTCCTAAAAGTTCGATCAGCCAGCAAAACATCAGGAAATGTCCCTGTTTATCTCAATGTTTATGACTTGACATCTATAAATGGCTATATGTACTGGGCAGGCCTTGGGATATTTCACACTGGCGTTGAAGGTACTTTTTTTTTCTGGCTTGTTCCATTGAAAGAACATTGGGAATGCATTAGTCTATATATGAGTTGCTTTTATAGTCAAATTATGTATTGGAAAAAATTCTTGAACTGTCTAATAGACTCTTAATCTGCCTAAATATTAATATGTTTCCTCCTTTAATGTGAGAACATGGTAGAGTTCTTATGGTTACATGCAGCTAATTGCAGTCTTTTACCTGTGAAACTATCCTATCATGCCCATTAACCCAAGTTGGCTAAGATGATATTTTCTTTTGTGTGTTGCCTTAGTTAAATCTTACATTCTTTAGTTAAATATGTGCACGGTGTTACAGCAGGGACTAGGGACTCCAGCATGGAGTTGCCACTTTCAAGAGAAAAGGAAGAAAAGATAGTGGAAATCAATACCGTCATAGTGTTTTACATCAGTTAACTAATAGGCCTACTTCTGCTGTTCTGTAGATACTAGTGGTAAGGATTTCCAATTAGTTGGAGGCACAAGCTTGTGTCAGCATTGACCTTCTTAAACCCTCCTAACTAAGTGGGTAAACGACTTGTTTATAGGAAACATATGATAGTCTTGATTAATTGTGGAACATGATATTGTTGAAGACTAGCTAGAATGGTGAAATTGCTTTGGCATTTGTTTATAGAATTTTAGGTATATTCTACATCTTATTTGGTTTTCTGCACCTAACAAAGCTAGGTTCATCCTGCTCATCAGATGACGGCTGATTTCGATTGGCTGGAATGACATACCTGCTGGTTCAACAATCCTACCTGAACCAGGAAGAGGGAATTTCAAGCTTTGAACTTGCTACATTGCAGTAGTATTTGTTTAAGAGCCTTTTAATTAGATTAGTTGCTTGTAAATGTGTAGTGTAGAGATTCTAACTGTACAATGAAAAACAGAAAAAGGTAGTATGACTTGCCCACTTAGGTCCAATTGTAAGACTTTCTTTCCTTGTCTTTCATAACAAGAGGGCCTATAATACTATTGCTTTGGTGTTAAATGGACACAGATTATCAGTTGAAGGTGAGTTGTAGATGCCACATGGAATTTTTAGCTCATATCATTCCGTGGGTGCATGCTAGTAATATTTTGACAACAAGGATTATCAAATCGTAGACCAGAAGATCACAGAATTTAATTGTGAATACCTCAATCTAAACTTGCAAAAGATTACTCAATGCAATTGCAGATATTGATGCCATTAGTCTATTGAAGTTCCTGAATTTGTTCTATGAGGGATAAATAAGGAAAGCTACTTAACATAGTCATACTGCTGTTATTAGACAGGAAATTTTGCCGCATGATTGCTTTTTGTGTTGCCTAGTTTCTGATTGGATTGTTATCTAGAAGTGAGTTTTGTAGGACCACTGTTCTTTCCCTGGTCTTCTTTTGGACTTTTGAGTTAAAAACATTCTTTCTTGTCATCTACTAATATAAAAAATTTACCCTCGCCCTATAAATATATTCTTGTAGTTCATGGTGTGGAATATGCATTTGGAGCGCATGATTATCCAACAAGTGGAATCTTTGAGGTGGATCCTCATCAATGTCCAGGCTTCAGGTTTAGGAAATCAATATTCATGGGCACAACATATTTAGACCCCTTACAGGTCAGAGAATTTGTGGAAATTCAATCTTTGAATTACAATGGAGACACTTACCACTTGATCACAAAGAATTGCAATCATTTCTGCCAAGATATCTGTTACCAGTTGACTGGTAAGTCTATTCCTAAATGGGTGAATAGACTTGCTAGGATAGGTATACCTCTCTTCTTTTTATAGTGTTGTCCTTATTTTTCAGAAATAGGTATTTATGGTGATACTGGACAGCTGCACTTTGTTGTGGAGAGGACTCAACCTCTTATACATCTCAAATCATCACCTTCTTAAGATAATTACAATATTATGTTAAAAGCATTACAAGTCTTTCAGCTTTCGATGTTATTCGAACATGAGGAAATTTTGGTTTCATATTGTGTCAAAAGGAATAATGGTTGATCATTTTCCCCCAATCATTTATCAATGGCTGGAGAAAAAAACAAAATAGAGCACAACTCAGTAAACAGAAGCATTATATACCTAAGAAGTTCCAGAAACTCAAACACACGTGCATTCTATGAATGAAGGTGATAACTTGGATATATATGGACATATCTCCTGTGTCTCCATTGCCTGTGATTTTTCTTATATTAATCTTCTTTGTCCTTTATTTTCTGTCTTGTTCTCTTCCTTTGCTTAAGATGACTAATATGAATCATATTTTTACAATAATCAGCCAAGATTGGACCAGATACAGCCAGAGTAGAATTTTTTCAGATTGGTTTTTCAAAGCAATAAGAAATGGCATTTGCTACTTGCAATTCAAAAATATTGATATGATTACCCATGCTAAAATGATATTTTATGGTTTTCCACTATGTTTTGACTCATAGAATATGATAAATCATAGGCTTGGAAAATTAATTGGTTCTAATTTGTAAGTTTTATGCCAATTTAATCAATGATTTGAGCTTCAGGGGAAACCTTCCAAATTTTGCATTACTCTTGGCCCCTTCCCACAGGCTATAGATGTCAAAGTCTTGCATAAACAACTCATTCTGCTCTAGTATGGTCTACTTTCATTTCTCTTGGTATATGTTGCTATTTGTTTCATTGGCAATCTGGATTAATGCGTTTGTTTAATTGTGAGTTTAGAAAACATATTATAAGGAAAATATCAAGAAATGTACACCATAATGATTACTACGACCATGATGTATTACTATGGCCGGCCCAGAAATTTTGATAATTCAATGATCAATCAAAAAGCAAGTTTTTTCCATTATTCAACAATAATAAGTGATTGTGGTTCAATCGAGCATACATGATTCAGTTAAAGCTAAGTTCTACTGCTTGAGTTTTTTTGCTACAAAAGGCAGTCTTAACTGGTATGTTACCGGCAACTGGAAACTTTGAGGCTTTATGTGGAAATATCTGCCTGAATGGACCATCATGCCTTGGTTTTTTTTTAAGTAAACACCCATAGACGAGCTTGTTTTTTCTCAAAGTTATAGTTTTTCTTTGGAATTAGATGATTCTGCTAACTAGGCTGAGGTGCTCTGTACAAATAATTTCTTACTCAAGTTAAGCCTTGCTTTCTTTCTCAACATTGTACATGGATCACTTCTATTTTTTGTTATAGCTCCGGTTAAGAAACTTAATCTTGGTTATCTGAGGCTAGAGCACGAACCTGACATCGAAACATTCTTCATTGTTTTACTTTTACAAATCTAAACATAGAATCTCTATTCTGTTTTTTCATCTGTCAGTAATGCAGCACATCCTGTTAAATCTCGGATCAGTTTCTAGTTTTTTTTATTCAACAACAATACAAAGCTATCAATCTTGTCGACATATGGAGTCCCATTTGACTAATTACTCTACAGGCTCCGTCTGTAACTTCCTACTGCCTGAGCCCCTTAAGACAACTGTTGTTCGTCATGATCCAGATTCTCAAATAGAGGATGGTGAGAGGAGGAGGTTGACGAGTCCTTACAGTTGCCCATCGTCAATATCGAGGTGCCAGAAGCAGTTCTGTGCCTCTTCTCTGTTCTTCCCTTCTCCCTTTAAAGGCTTCCTTTCCTGTTGGGAGTTAAGGAGGTCCACTTCCTGTTCTGTAAACTGTAATTGAACGTGAAAAGATAGCTGTTGCTAGTAGCAAAGCTTGTCGTGTTTGCAGATCACAGAAGATAACAGTCTACCGGTCTCTATGCTCTGGCTTGTATAAGTTTGTAAGGTTTCAACTGGACAAAGGCTTGTTATTCTTTTTTTCTCTTTTTCATGGTTTGCCCACTAGAATTGAGCTTTGTAGCATTGATCATCGTGCATTTTTCCTTAGCCATCAAGGTGAACCTGTTGAACTTCTGTCACTGAAACACTCGCTATTCTATCAAGGATTTGTGCTTCCTAAAGTAAATAATTGTGTCGATTGGCGTTCTAAAGAAGCATCCTGAAAAAATTGCCTTTTATTTTAAACTATTTTAAAGAAATTAGACATGAAGTTGAACTTCTCTTTTTGAAATCTTTGAAAAAGGTAATACAAATATTTTCAATTGAAAAAGGTAAAAAAAATATCAAATATTTGAGATGGGAATTTTCATAAAAAAAATTAGTGTAATTGCTAATGATATTCTAACACCAATAAAGCACATGTGAAGCATGGTATAGAGCCCATTTTGAAACAACCGAAAATTCCGAATATGGTGTAAAAGAAAACTCAAAGTTGGATAGATAATTTAATTAACCTTAAGGCATCCACTTGTCACATGTGAAGCATTGAACCATTGATCATTTGTAGAGAGCATTTGGGAAACCCACACCAGTAACTCAACTATAAGGTTTAAGACCAAATAATCCATCAACAGCGTTTAATTAAGTGATCTTTTAAAGAGAAGATAATCTACACAAAACTAACAATGAAGTAACTAACTTCCGATAGATACACAGACCTTACCGCCATTCTGCTAGCTTACGTTAAGACAAGTCCTCCCGCGCTCAATTGCAGATGGTCTTTAGTCTCTTAGCGGATTGCATGAACATGGCAATTACCTGCGTTTCATCCAATTGCTTCAGGCCAAATCACGAGCAATTGGGTTCCAGCAATAGGGTCATGTTCCTCTGGTTAAGTGAAAGGATGCATTTACTCGGGCAAAGAAAAATGAATAGTTACCTGAGAAATGAAATGCCTTTGAACAACTTCAATCAACTGCTCTTTGGAGGGATTAGGATTAGCATCCATCTGTTCCATCCAAGAAAATATGATTCCCACAATAAAGAGGTGTAGGAAAGACAAAACAGGAACTAATTTCACAGTTGAGAAGAGTACAACTTACAAGGTTGAAGTGTTGATAATATCTCTGTAATGCTGTTGTTTCTAATTTGCTCAGGTCAACCTTCTACACAAACAAAATATTGAGCTCTAGCCATCAGAATCTAACATTCGACATATACAATGGACTAGGTTCCACAAGCCCACAACTGAGAGATGTGAATTATAGATCTTGATCTTACTGTGTTCATCGTGGAGGAGGAAACAGATCCCTTAGACTGGGAATCAAAAGAGTTAGATCTGCTGCAAGATTTATCAGAAGATCCTTTTGGGTGCCTGCTCCTTGAGCTTTGAGTTTTATGTAATTGTATAGATCCAGAAGCTGAAGAAAACAAAAACAGTTTTAGCAGAAATAATATCGAGAGCAAATGATGAAAGCATGAAGAAAGAATGTATTACACATAATGATATTTAATTTATTGGTCATCTAAACACCATCCAACTCGCTATGATACTCCACTTTTATTTTTAAGGAAACACTATCATTTTCACTGAAAATGAAATAGCAGAAGAGAAAGGAAGAAAGGGAATACTAAATAGCAATAACTGTTTAAATGCTCAAACAAGTCAATTATATGTAGAATAAACAGTTATTACTATAAGCAATGTAAATAAGATAAGATAGATTGAAAATTTTCCTGGTGTCTATTTACTATGGAGTGTCTGCTGGAAAACAGTCAAACACAAGGGAGAAAAGAACAAAATTCTAAAATGACTAAGGTAAGTAGTATTTGTACTTTTAAAGGATGAAATAGACGTCCATCCATACCCGAGCCATTACAGCATGTATTGTTACATTCAACTTCATCTTCCTCATCGCCAGTTGGGGCTTCAATCACACTTAGTGCATTACGTTGCAGCTTCACTTCTATTCCATTTGTCAAAACCTGAAATTGCGAGATATTATAGCTAAATTCATATTGGCTACATGAATAAGCTGTTACAAAGTTATATCGTAGAGGAGTTGATGTTGTGGAAGATTTATCATAGAACCAAAACAGAAGAAAAAAAGGAACACCAACATGGAATTATAAGAATTTCACTGACAGAAAACATACAGTAGAGCTGAAGCAAACATGATCAAATGATGTTTCTCAAGTTTAACTCTTGTAGTTGTCATCAAACATCATCATCATACTTTTTTAGCATTTTTTTACAGGAGTCGATTGAAATATTCTATACTTGTTAAGTTTCAATTGATTTAGAATCTCACTCTCCTCTTTCATATGTAATTCTTTATATGTTTACTACAAGAGTATACTGTTGGGAATAGAAGCATACTATTGGATCTTAATGTTCAAACATCATGACATTATCAGCTAAAGTAACCTATTAAGTTCATCAAGAACAAGGACTTAGAAGGAAAGATCATTTTCAATGTCTCCAAGCAGAAGTCATCCACATGAAACATTACTACTAGACAGCTAGAGTAATCTGTATTTTTAAATTCTAGCTTGTGAGTACACTGACAATGTTGGTTGGTCAAAACAAACAAAAAAGAATCATGTGATGCAACAGACAATTAACAAAAATAATGTTTGATTCTGATGTTTTAATATAAAGCATATTAGTTCAGTCAAATTTGTTCGTGCATTATCTGAGAATCTGACCTACAAAAAAACAGCTAATGCTTGCAATTTTTTTTTTTGAGAGAGCTCACCAAAAGTTAAGCCTCAGGTCATGCCATGCAGAAAAATTGCCACTGGTGATTGATTAACTGACCATGAAACATGGAAGAATAGCATTTATGATGCAAGATACCAAATTTTATGCACTAGAAATTAAATTTGCAACATCTAAATAATTAGATCATGAAAAAGGATCACTAATGTAAGCCCAAACGGGCAAACACAAGGGCGAATATTTTATCTTGCATCAGAACGAAATGTAGCATGTGTCAGGATTTTGCTTCCACGAAAAAATTAAAATTTGTAAAACAACTGTACAAACCAGATACAAAACCAATGCCTTTCCATTGAAACCTAAAAGAAATTGTCCATATCGATCTTCTAAGTGAGTATTAGCAAAACACATGCCATGGAACCGGGCAACTAGAAGTTCACAAATCTGACTTCTAGCAGGGGATGGGGAAAGTATGGAACTTTTTCACCAAGAATAAGAACAAAAAAACCAGTATTTTTCCTGAATTAAAAGAACAAGGAAACGAAACGAGCATTTCATGTTACACCTAAAATCGGACAATTCGGCTACATTCTCTACGTAAATTTATCCACCAAACTAAAAACCACGATCCTTATCTCCTGGTGAAAACACAATCAAATTATCCGAAAAGAATTCATAACTCTACCCAGATGGTAACTCAGTAAAAATCTCACTTTTCCATCAGGAATTTAGATAGACGAAGGTAATTACCAGCCAGTGCCAACCTCCAAGGCCCACAGCCTTCTTGACGACCCCCTGGAGGCCGACGAGCACCGATTTGGTCCGGTTGTTGCCGGTGACGATTACCTTAGTGTGCCGGGGAAGCACGGCCAGCTCCTCCTCGCTGCTCTCCTCGAAATTATGCTGGCATCCACCGCTCATCCTGCCCTCCATGGCCGCCAGCATTTCTTCACTCCCGTAGCCACTCCATTGAACCAGATTTACCACCAAAACATAGCGCAAAGTCCACGGAATCAAGGGATCAAACAATTTCACGCAAGATTATGCAGTGTAGGAGGGAAATTGATCGGACAAAAATTGAAATTAGGGGGAATCATTCAATGGGAGGAGATCAGAGTACTTTGTCTCGTTTTCCTTTTTCTTACGCTGCGTTTTGTTCCCGGCTCAGTTCTTCCCTAATCGTAATCCTCGTCCAGTGCCTCGCCAACGGGAATCTGGCACGTGTCCATTCGAAGGGTCAAGTCACGAGCGCGATGTGCAGCGTACGGCGACGACTCTTGACGGTAACGGAAGCAAGCCCCGAAGCACAAACCGAGAAGACAAATTAAGCCTCGTTTGGATTTTCGACGAAGAAGTGAACTGCCATCAACGCGCGAGGGCAATTAAGGCAGGTGGGAGAAAAGATCGTAACGGTAACGGAAGATCATAGCACGAGTTAACGGAAGAAGGCCCGCGATGCATTTAACGCTGTTAACTTCTCCTCTCGCCGCAATTTAAGGCTTTTTGCTCCGCACCGCGCGGCCACGAACGAGTTTGTGAGGGCGGGGACGATCCATTGCCACCGCCGTTTTCCCGCCAAAGTAAAACAATCGAGGCCGTCCACCTGTCGGATCAAAGGCTCCTGCTTCCTCGTGTGCGCGGGAATGGGTTAGAATTCCGTTTTCTTCTTTTTAATTAAAAACTTACAGTAGTAAAACAAAGATCCAATTGAACCGTCGAAGCGGTTCGACTCATTGAACCACTGGACCGATAAATTTGCCATTTGGACCTCCGGTCGGATTTTGATGACGTTGATTTATCATCAGCAGAAGAGGCATTTTGAATATTCCTACCGCATGTTTCTGCTTGCTCCGCCACTTCTCGCACACCCTCCGCAAGCTGCTTCAGCTTTTCCCTAATCTCCTCCATCTCGAATCTCACGGCTTCCTCGTCTCTGAGCGGAAATCGGCATACTCCAACATAGATTTGATATGCATCTCCAACCTCTCCACCTGCGACGGAACACAATCCATGTCCATTGCAACGCTGCCGCACTCTATGAAATTCACAAACTCTTCATCCCCTTCCAAGGATTTCTGGTATTCTTTCAGTAGGGAGTCGATCCAGTTTCCCATCGGAATCGGCATGGCGGCGGCCGCCCCTACAGCCGCGGCCGCCGTCGGCGGGGCTGCCACCACAAATACAATCGAGCAAACTATTGCAGCTGGGAAAACTGACGCGAACAATATAGTGAAAAAACAACAGAAATAACAAAAAAAACAACAAAACTCAGTAGGTCCCACCGATTTGTGTGGCGATTTCAGTAACACTGTCTTTAGGAACTTACATAACATGGGATTAGTAAATAAAAAATAATTACAGAACTCAATAACATATATACATATATAACTTGCATATGATTAATGATGAAACAAATATTCACAAAATTTACAAACTGCAGTGTGATCCTTAGTAAGCAAATGGACATATCCGTGGCAATAAACATAGTCAAATGTGTATGAACTTCAAATTGCCAATTGATTTAGATGGCGTTCTCATTCCCAACTATTTATACCATTACACTTATAAGTAGTAGCAATATCTATATTTGACAAATTACAAGAATCTTGTCGTCCCTTGGACTGCTTGATTGATCTACGGAGTCAATCACATCAAACAGAGGCAAGATCAAAATGATGCAAAGCAGAAGTATCTTTTCCCTATCTTTGCAATCTTCCTAACTGAATTCGAGCCACCCCCATTTGAAATATGAATGCCCTTGGAAGTCCTGCGACTATGTGAGATATCAGCAGTTTGATCGCCCTCTTTGCCCCTATATTTGCTAGATGTAGAAGCATTCACATTTTGCTGTTGGCCACTTGGTAAGGGTAATGGCCGGTTTGAAGTCAGTTCACTTCTCTTCAGACGACTGGATGGACTGCTCTCTTCAATAACAAGATCACCAACTGTGTATACAAAATACAAGCTTTAATCTGTAGATGTCAGGCTTAGCATACATAAAGATAGATCTAGATGGATAAAATGTAAATTTAGGTTCGAACATATGAAAGAAACCAGGTGAAAACCATAACATATGATGTAGGTAACAAAGGTGTGGAGTTGAGATGTAGAATTTTGATCTAACTTCAAACAACCATCTAATACATAGGGAAAATAGATTTTAAATCCTATTTTAAATTACTGAATTGTCTGAATCACTTAAACCTTTGTAATTTATTATATTTTTATAAAGAGAAATTTGAAGATTGTTTAAATTTTTTAAAGAAATATTGTTGGTGCTATTGTTGGAATAGCTAAGCTCTCATTGTTGGTCTATAAAAGGGGAGTCTATGGAAAGGATTAGAATCCCTTGTATTTGATCATCTTTCAATTAATAATATTTTCCTCTTTAGTGAGTTGAATTGTTCAAAAAAAAAATTATTGTGTATTTTTAGTATAGCATTAGTTGCTTCCAAAGCAGAATTCTTGTTCAATTCCATTCACTGATTTTCCTTCTGGCATTCTCTGTTACCTTGCCATTGTACAACAACCTCTAATTCATGGAGTTATTGTTTCTCTGTGCCAAATCCCTCCACAATCTTTTGTAATTTTCCCCAGGCACCCCTCACCTGTGTTGCTCACAAACTCGCTCTCCATCTTCTTGCTTGTCTTGCTAACCACTATTATCGCAAGCCTAAAGGGCTGCCTTCAATGCACACCAATGTCAGGCACAAACCTTGGTCACCTCCACCAAACCCCACCTCTATTAATTAGAGTTCTTTGTATTTATCTTTCAGTTAATAATATTTTTGACTTATTCAAGTTTTTTTCCTGTAATTTTTCACATCGCATTAGGAATCCTAAAAGTTCACATGAAGTTGATTGCTAAGACTTCAAATATAAAATTTCCATGAGAAGATGTTTGATCCAATATAATAGTAATTGGTGCTTAAGCAGACATCAGACATGACACTCACTGCTCAAATGATAAACATGTAACAATGTAAATCATTATCCTAACATAAAACGAATAACTATTTGAATAAAGAACTCATACAAAATCCATCAAACCAATAATGGTGCAACATAAAATATTGTGAAACATAATCATGTCTAATATCCAGTAGGAAGTGAACAAGAATAGAACTGTTCCATGAAAAAAATAGGATGCGATCATGATAAGTTCTGCTGAAAAAGCACATGAAAACAAAGTGCTAATGTTAAACTAAAAGAACATGAAAGCTGGGATTAGCTTTTCTATTGAAGCATATGCGAATAAGGTTATGCAGAAATTTGCTATTAGTAAACATGAAATGTAGAAAAACTGATCCTTAGGATGCCAGAACATCCTATTAGTAAAGTTGAAATGTAGAAAAACTGATCCTTAGGATTACTAAAGATGAAATGTAGAAAAATTGATCTTTAGGATGCGATATCAACTAAAAGTTGTTCGAAACAAATGATAAAGGTTGATGAGGGCTGAAACAGTAGTGGTATTGCTAGATTATATATCTCAAAGAAGATGAACATGCAAATATAAGCAAGTTCCTTGCAGATTACAGGACCAATACCAAGACCCATGAATGCCATGAATTTTCTCTTAAAAATAATAAATAATTAACCACATAAAATTGATATACCTGGTGGAGATGGCTCGATGAACACCTGATTGGATCTGACTGGTACAGAAATATCAAAGCCATATTTTGTGCGTTCTGTTTGTATTCCTAAACCATGATCATTCTCAATATCCATTAAAAATGCATCAGGATCGAAGAATTCATCAGAATTTTCTGACATAATGCTGGAATCGTCTGAACTAGCATGTGTGTCTGGACTACAGAGATCATTCAGTTCCAAGTATTCTCCATTTAACAAATCACAAGTATAAAGCATATTTTCAGAAAAAATCACGGATGCAAGTTCATCAGGCCTTCTTCTAGACAGTTCTGATTCCCCTTGATCTTTATCAGCGTCAGTCTGCATCAGGACAAATGGAAGAAAGTATGCACTCACATCAAGTTAAAAATAAATCTCTTACAGTTTTGTAACAATGTCTTCCGTTTTGTGGCAAGCTTGGATCATGGTATGCTAGCACAACATACAGGCAGGCATCACCATTATGATGGAATAACTAGTTATCTTCATTGAAACACAGGAACAAAGCTTCTGGTGGCGGATATTAGGATCCAACACACTAAGGTGATCAACCAGCCCATCAAGATTGGCAGCGAAAAAAAAGGAAACCATTAATTATACTCAAAAAAATCTAAATCTGTACTACATGTTTATAACCAGATCAAGCCCAAATGCATAAAGTCCTTTCTGATTCAACTGCTATCAGGCAATTCATACACCATGTTTGTCTTTTCCTTCTCCTGTCTTATTGAATAATCTCTCTTAGAGCCCCATTGCCATTTTTAACATAAACCTTCTTTACCTACATCAGTATTTGATATCTTCACACACAATTTATGATGTGGTAAGCACACAGTGGATGAAAAGACAATCTGGATGTGGAATATTACTTGTCCCAGTTGTTTCTCTCACTTGATCAATCTAACATCTCTAAATCTCATTTTTCTCAGTCCTGACCTAAATATGATATTTTTAATGTTTTTTGACGATTGATCCTTCTTTCTAAACATAGGAAATCTGTCTTGTGGTTCAAAAAGTTGGATACAGCAGTGATTCATGTAAGTGCACTGATCGTATGCTAAAGTGGTGATTGCACTGATCCTTCCCTGTCATCTTGTGTGTTAAGATATTAAATAAAGACATAGATAAGGAGTAATTGTAATTGTCATTGTTATTGTATACACTGGACCTGGTAACAATGCCCTGGTCTATACAATAATAATGACAACAAGTCCTTGCGAAGTTGTGAGGTTAGGTCTATGCAACAAAGATGACAGTATCCTTGAACATATAATGATCTATCAAAGTTACAACTGTTGTTCTTAACTTTGATACTCAGATTCATGGGTTGCCCCTCCCCTACCTATGTTGACACAACACAACATGAGATTAATATTTATCTTTATAATTTTAAGATTAATTGTGTCTCCATACTTGTACCCTAAATTAAACCATTTTTTGAGTTCCCATGTCTTCATTTTTTAAAATTCATATGTACTATTAACGAGACTATTTGACATGGGTATGGATACTCTTTCTCAAGTCTAGTAACATAAATTCTTGGATAGTAAAATTTAAATTGATCTTTATTGAAAACGCCTTAACCTTGTTAATCAGGTTGATTGGTTTAACTACAAAATCTATTGGCCCTCCATGAAGTTGAATATGTTTATCATTTTAATATCTTAATGTATCTTCTTTCATTTTATCATTTATTAAAGCAATTATATTATTCCTGGATAGTATTACTTTTTTCAAATTATCTTATCTAGTAATCATGCACAACTTGGTACTGTCATCTAGTACACTTTTTTTTGTGTTGTTTAGCAACTCCCAATTGTATAGTTGGTTGTGCAGTTTTATAGAACTTATATTTTAGCCTAAGGAGGGTCGATAATTACATAAGATAAAATAGAAGCTCTCTTCAATTTAATCGTTCCTTCTTTATTATCTCAATATCTTCTAGTTGAATAACAAATCTAAAATATTTAAAATTCTTATTTGTAAGAATTTTCTCTCCCTTCATCTTTAATTATTCACTCGCTTGTTCAACAAAAACATTAGCCCTATGCAATCAAGGTCCAAAACACTTCTAAACATTGTTTGGATCAAATAGACAAAGTATGAAAACTAATTGAATTAGAGTTTCCAAACTATGATCAGATTCCTAGATCTCAGAGAAAAGGAATTGTTACCGAGTATCATTTAGAAATGAAATCAATGAAAATTAACAAGGCACTTACAGCTCTGTTACTAAGAAAGAAAGCATAACTAGGGGAATGTAATCAAACCCTACCTGAGAATTGTGGGGAAATTCCTTGAAGTCAATTCTCTCTCTTCTTGTTCTAAAACGTGATATGTAGTCTGCATCCTCACCAACTAACTTATCTGCATATGCAGAATAATTTTCTCTGCAGTCAATTGCACCTTTATCACTTTGACAGAAGACTCTATACAAGGAACTATAATCCTGAAAAAAATAATTTGGAATGACAATTCTAAAATATTAATGAGGTTATACAGATTAAATTTTTAGGAAAATAGTTGTATGGGTATGACTTCTTGAGTACCTTTGAGTAATTATGCACGTTCAATGAATTTGATTCAACATGATATTCATGCATCACCCAACCAGTTCTTTCTCCAATGGGTGATTTACCTTTATAAAATTCCAGTGTTCTTTTCCAACTAAAATTGCATCCATTTGTGAGTATCCCCCAATCACCTGTTTGCTTCCAATATCCAGATCTAGTTGCCTTTGATTCATAGTCCCCTTTAGGAGATATTCTGCCTTCTGGATTGTACAAGAACCATATGTTTTCTGCATAACATATCAACCATACATGTTTTTTCAAGTCCAGTTAAATATCTAGTTAGGACAAAGTAAAGGAAAGCAGAGGGAAGTTTAGATACGAAAGATGCTGTTGTTCAAGCATAACCTTGACTTAGAAAATAACAATATATGGTTCTTTGGTAAATTCAGTAGCTCGCTTTTAAATTTCATGAGTTGATGTAATAATCTGACTTCAAGGATGCCTTTTCTAATAAATACCAAAAACATTTTTTATTATACTTTAGTATGTACTCTTTGAGAAATTTCGTAAACTTGGATCCATATAACTGCCACTTGGTTTCTCTCTATTGGAATGAAAATTGATGATCCACATTAAAAGCCCAAGCAAAGTCAATTTCTTATTAAAGTCATGATAATTTTGCTCTCTTATCATTCCTTTCAAACTCATAAATTCTTACCACAGGATCTTTCTGGATAAATTTCCATTGCACTGGCAAAATCATATATGGAAGCTGTATGACCTCAAGTCGATCTCTCACTTGCATGTTAACAGATTGATCTACTGGGTATAGATTGCCCGAGAAGCAGCAAATTAGGATGCAGTCTCACACATGTAAACCCCAACTACATCGTTCTTTCTAGAAGTGATCGAGCAAGGGGAAAAGATATTGTTTTTATTAGATAAAGACAATTGATATTTGATACCTAAAACCTCATAAGAACGGTAATTATGAATCGCCTAAACAAGAAAATAGCATCACTTCCTTATCAATCAATTGATACTGAGGTGCTGCAAAATTAAGAGTGGTGCGTAAGCTATGGGGACTAAACTTGGCAAAAATTGAAGCATGGATAACCAGCTAATATATGTCACCTACTTATTTTGCCTGACTTTAAACCAAAAGTTGAGAATCATTATTTTTCAAGTTTTACGACATGGACAACTAACCTAAGTTTGTATTGCCTAGAAAGAAAGATTTGAGTTCCTTGGCAGTTGGTCAATTTTTTTATTTCCAAATATTCATAGCTAAGAAAACTGTGAATCTTAAAAGTTAGTCTACAAACACTCACTAATTCCCATGACCTCCAAGATATCCTCCGAGTCACTAACTCTTGCACAATATTTAGATTTGAAGGAAAAATTAAATGCTATGTGGGAATCTGAAAATTGAAAACAAAGAAGACAAACCATTTCACAAGACAAATTTTACAAATTTAAGGAAAAACCTTATGGTCACTGAATATTTTTCTTTAGTTAGATCACAGAGGAGCTTGACATCGGATGTGAACAAGATTTGCCAATATACATAATCACTGTATAGAAAATAACACAATACACATAATCACTGTATAGAAAATAATTTGTAGCATTCCTATGTCACTGCAACCAGCGATCATCTACGATTATTTTAAATGATAGTTGAAACAAGTAATTCATCCCATATAAAAACATAGAGAACAAGAAATTGATAGCCCAAACTAGCAAGAAAATAACCATGCGCAACAGCATTAGATAACAAATATTAGATCTAATATATTCTTTATCACGTTACAGTTCTGCAGAAGAATATATATTCAGTAACTTAAAATCTTCATACCAAGTAGTTATAGAAGGCTATATATGCATATTCTAATTATTAGACAACCAAATTTATAACCATGAAATAAGAGCCATTGAGAGTCTTAATTTCTAGTGCAAGAAAGACTAGCTTTTTGTGGACCAAAATTTATAATTTGATACCTTAACTGTAAAAGCAACTATGGCAATGATATAAAATAGGTAGCTCAGGGATACTTCAAAGCTAACCAGGAAAATTCCATGGTTCATCATTGAATGGATTGACATCGGCGATGACATTTTTCGGAGTGGGATCTCCAGCTCGCCTTCCTAGCAAGAATCGTATGGCTTCTTCATCCGTTGAATCGATGTTAGTGCCCGCTGGAACAGAGCCGGGCACTAAAGGACACATGTTAGCCCTGATTCGGCAAAGGTAAGATCGAGTAAGGCTATATGTTGCGTATAGACTGAAATAAATCCTTTGTTCGAGGAAACAAATAAGTGCAAAGGAAAAAAAAATTCAGGTCGCTGATTGACTGACAAACAAATGATCTGCAGAAAACACAATAATAGAACGTCGAGGACAACAGATAAATATCCACGTCTAGTCTTCTCCTACTTGCCAGGCATAACAGAGTATCAGTAGAGACCAAAATAGAGGAAACAAGAGAAACGCCACCAATACGTGTTTGAGAAATCTGGGCAGTAACCGAAGAAGAAAGCTAAATATTTGGGTTAAATTTGTTAAGCCTTTATGCTTTTTCTAAAGAAAATGTAAATGGAGTTGCCATGATCCACTGTACAAAAAATTCATTCAAAAACAAAGAGCGATCAGAACCACAACGCACCCATTCCTGCACCCACAACCCCACAGATACACCCACACGCAGACGCGCACGCGAATACACATATGTTTGTTGAAAAATATATATATAATCTGTTGAAACACGATGAACGAGACGCTTCGTTCAGCGATGTCTGGAGTATGAAATAAAATTCCAAGAGAAAAAAAATCAAAAAATTGCGTCCAAACCACAAATATCAGCACTTACCTAATAATTTCGATTCCGAACCAAGACCCACAACAAAGCTCGACAGAACCAGCTGTAGGATTCTGTACTGCCTCATTCTCATGAACCTCTAAGAACGATTCGGTAAACAACGCTGTCGAAAAAAAAACTACCAAAATTCCAAATTCCTAATAAATGGCAAGGATTTGGTCGAAATAAGAACAAATAAATTCCCGTCAAGGTGACACGACAGTAAAGAAAAGACATAATTTTTCCGCCAAGGCAGGAGGATAGCTGAAAGAGTGGGAGAAGACATTGAGAGACGAGAAGAACCGCAAGGAATCATGAAATCTAACCTGGCAGCGCCCCGCATAGCTCGATCCAAATTCCAATCGGCGAAACGAACGAGAAGGGAAGAGGCGAGGGGAGATATTTATAGGCAGAGGGTGAGGTGATGAACTACTACTAACCCCAAGGTTAATTAAATCTCACTCTGGTTGCAATACACCACTGTCATCGACGTGGCGTGCCGCTATGGCTCTCGGAATGGTGACGTCACCAGAGATCCGTTACCGTTATGTGCGTCACGAAAACTTAACGCCGTTATAAAGGCCGCCCATTAAGTTGGAAGAGCCGTGAAGAAGGCGTTTCTGATTTATCTCCCCCCAAATCATTTTTTCCTCTTAGTAAGAAAGATAATTAAAAAAAGCTTTAAAAACATTTCAACCATTTATTATTTACAAAATCAATAATACGTAAAAATATTTTAGAATTTATTAAATAAAAATATCCTTTGTGAAATTCTAGATTGTTTCATTTATCTCGACAATCATAATTTACTCCAAAAGCAAATAATCTCAGTCCGGTTAAATCAACTGATTTTTATTTAATAATCCAGTGAAATTGTGTTGTTTATTTATTTTTACGGGCGGAAATACAGACCGTACGATCGTTTTCACAGAAAACCGTGGGCGGTATCAAAACCATGGGCGGCGCGCCAATGTAGTTTTAAAAAAAGCTAGGAAAACCTTAACACACGCCCACCGTGGGGCTCGAACCCACGACCACAAGGTTAAGAGCCTTGCGCTCTACCAACTGAGCTAGACGGGCTCATTGATTATTTATTATTTATAATTAATTCATTCATTAAAACACATTGATAACGACCTTCCTTCCCCACCCAGCACCACGCCTTCAATCTACGCTTCCAGCCGCCAGACTGCGGCGTCATATGACAATTTTAGACTCGATAGTCAATAAACTTCTGATGGTCCCGCTTTGAGACAGTGGGGCCTCCCTGGGCGGTGGAATCGGCATGGGCCTGATCCCCTGTGTCGGACACAAAGTCAACAGTTCGATTTAAACCATTTGTTTTTTTTAAGGAAAAAAATGCTTGCTGACTCTGCTTCATTTTGATATTTGGAATCAACGAGTCATTAGATTTATACCTCTCCGATAAACTTGGATTCTTTTTACAGCATTGATAGTACTATATAAAACTAAAGGTGCATATATATATCTCAATAATTTTAACTTGAAAGATGGATTTGAGCAATAATTTTAGCACAGCAATCACAAGCTTTCACACGTCGTCATGCTTAAAGAATAACGCGAACCAGTGTAATAAGACGTGGCCGTTGCTTCACCGTCAGTCGCTCAGAATGAACAGAGGCACAAGACCATGCATTTTTCTTTTGCATTTGACTTTGACTAAATCAAATCACATAATATTGATATTTTACCAATTCATACTTTATCCATCGTATTTCCACACGAGTGCGTCACGGACTGGCACTAGAACAGGTATACTTCTTTTACGATAACAAACATGAAACATATACATTGCTTACCATATAAGAAACCAGCTGCAGACTGAATTACTATTCTCACTTGTTCGGTGACTGATTTCTCTTCGCGTGGTTGCTGGATTAGTTCTCTGTCAACCCTGTTTTTCTTTCATTGTTTTCACTTTGAGTTGGCCATGTCTTCATAACTTTCCAGTCCCATTCTTGTCATCATAATAATAATTAATTATGTGAACTAATCTTCTGATAACGCCCGCGGTGAGTGCGAGGTCAAACTGCCATTTGTTTAATTATGAACACCTCGTGCTGGAAACCATCAATTACGGTCATGAATTTGATTGACAATGAAATCGAAGGGGACTTGTTGAAAATACGTTTTAGAGGGTGGAAGAGATCTACATGCACTTCGTGCTGCGTTGTATTTTCTTGCTTCATGAATCAGCTGCTTTCCAGTCAAATCCTTGGATCAATTCAAAGGTAGATCTCTAGCTACCTAATTAACTACAGTACGAACTTCGACTTGACAGTCACTTATCAATTTTAATACAGTCATCGGACAAACTGGAGATGTGCTTCCAGGTTGGAGGAAGTACATGTTGATTTGTCACTAACCAAGATCTACAGAATGACCAAAAGAATGGGCGTTTCAATATCATGGTGTTAAGGTAAAGTACCACGAAGTTTCCTGTCAGAATAAAGGACAGTATGTACCTGATCAAGTGCGCTTTAATTGCACTGAGACACGTTTCTTGTTTGAATAGTACTAGAACTAGACATGGAGAATTTGTAGGTCAGAGACAAAATAGTGTTCTAACGCTGGGAAATTCTCGTACGTCTTACAAAAAAAAAAAAAGGATCCAATTGCATGCAAAGGAATGCAGCTGGGAATTACAAATAAAGGGCTCGACTTATATTTAGTCATGCTTCACTTTCCAATATCAATTGTTGATTGATGGGGATATTTTGTTCTCCGTTACATCAGTTCCTCTGTATGTTCATAAACTACAATAATCAGCACTGTAGCTAGGCACGTAGCATCAAAGACTAACTCGCTGGGAAGAATAATAATAGATGAGATAAGTGAGTATGAATGAGTGTGAAGTAAATAATAATGGGAATTGACTGTCATGAGAGGCTCAATTCGTGCAATTTTTTCTCCATGTTATGAATGCAATTTTTCTCTTTAGTAAATACAGAAACATATGTTCCTGTTTGTCATTTGTGATGTCTCTCTATAACGTCCTACTTTCCAAAGAATTGGCCAAAGTACTTGTTTATATTCATTTAGTAATATATATATATATATATATAACAACCTTAAACACTACTAAATTTGGTTGGTAAACATTCATAAACAAAACTTAAGAAATAATTTATTTATTAACTTGTTTAAATCATAATAAAAAATTTTATTTTTTTACAATATTAAATTATTCATAATATATTAAAAATAATAAAAATAGTAGGTGGTTATCATGAATTAAAATAACATCAGTAGAACTCAAACTCGTTTTGGTTTTGCAGTGTCGTCTGAAATCCAAAGCACTGAAAAACAACTCTTTCGTTGCGTGGACTTGAGCCCAACGTTAGTTGGGCCAAGTAGACCGAGATTCTCCACGAATTCCATCATCTAGAACAGAAATTTTTCGAGTGATTTGCAGTGTCGTAGTTGAGATTCGAATTTAAAATGCTTGATTATCCGTTGAAAGATCTAACTGCGGTGTTGTACCCGGGGCGAGTGATTTTATTTCTAGAATCTAGGAAATACAGATGCAATATCAAATCCTTCATCAAAGAAAATCTCAGATGATCTTGCTGATCATCCCTCAGCCTGCGCATTCATTTGGGTCTGAATCCCCAACTGTCTGAAAATCGACGCGTGTCACTACGGAATGGACGCTGACTGGCGATTGAAATTGATGGGACCCAAAATAAAAGCACTTAATTAATATCACTATCGTGAGCTAGAGATCCGAATACACGCCGTCCACATGCATCCCCCCAGCGTGGGACCACAATGTCAACAGCCGGATCACGTTTAACTAATGCGCGCCTGATTCTGCAAAATCTTAATTTGATTCGCAACTAAACAAAATCTTAATTAATCTCATTTAATTAAACTGCATGAATTAAGAGGCTAATCAAGTGATGGTTTTGGTCATCTTTATAATTTTATTGGTTTTGGATTTTTTTTTTCTTTAGAAAGATCAAGTTTCATAAAAGATCATTTGGATTTTTTTTTTTTAAGTAATGATAGATTGAAAAGGTTGGTATTAAGAAAGATTTATTAAAATTTTCTTCTCATATATGATTAATGGTTGTCGGCATTGAGTTGACTGAAGAAGTTTCAGTGTCATAAGTCAGGAAAATTATATTGATGAAGGGTGTTAAAAACACAGTCATGAGTGATTAAGAAACACTAACATTACACTGATAAAAATTAAAGAAAAAATATTCACTTTTTTTTTATCTATTTATTTTCTTGCTCAGAAGGATTATTTTCCTTATGGCATCTACTTAATCAAGCAGCTGATATTTGCTTTTTAAACTTATGACTATTCAATTTAAGTGCCTTGGTTTATCTATAGTTGCATAAATCATACAGAAGTCGTCCACGACTAATTCTTTAATCCACTAGACAATAGGAATCCAATCATCTCGATAATTCTTTGCACGTTGACTTGTGGAATTATTCCCTTCAAAGGAGACATTGACAATTGACAAGATCTGCGCATAGATTTAGACGCGTATCTACCGATAAGTCGAGTATTAAATTTCCTCGTTGACTTGTAGCCTTAACTCTTAACGGGTCATGGTCCAAGTTGTCTCGATTGAAGAAAAAAGAAAACGACAAAAATCACAAGAGTATTTGTATTTTTCTAAAACTTCAAAAGAAGTCCATCCTTCTGTCGTTAATATCCTTAATTACTGAACTTTATATAAAAAAAACAGATCAGTAAGTTTAAAACACAATGATAAAAATATATCAGAGAGCAAAGTAAAATAATTATCTGTTGCATACCCATTTTATGCTAAATTTTTAAATCGATAAATAAATGTACTCTACTACTTTGAAAGTAAATTGCTATAAGACAATTTTTAACTAATTTTAAATTTATAGTTCATATCTTCTAAAAAAACAATTTGTTAATCTCTATTATTTTTTAAATGTATTTTTTTAAAACATATTTTTATTTTCTATATTGATAGTGAAAAAAAAGTGCTCCTTTAACATTTACCTGGTCAATTAGAATCTCCAAACTGTTGTTCATGTGATGATTAAAATTATTTGGAAGCTATAGTCTAATTATTCACACCGTTTACATAGAAATTTTGCTAATAAAAAGAATTATATAAACAGCAGTGAGAGAATTACAAAATGCTTGCTTCTGATAAAATATGAAATAACATATGAACAAGGCTTTGCCCAAACAAGAAATCTATTTTCGATGATCAAATGGGAGTAACAGAATTAAATATGTAGGTAACATGTATTTCTTTTGTTTCAGTATGATTTAATGCCTCTTATTCTGTCTTTGTTTTCTCTCAATCCAACTTTATCTTCTCTGGTTCGGCAGGGAGGCACTTGGCCCCTACAAGGCCACCAACTTCGCTGATGACCTGAAAAGAATTAGGCAATAAGGATTGGAAAAAGACTTCTGATCTGAATTTGTCTTGTTAGATAAAACATACATGTCTGACTGGTCTCTTTCCAAACAGCTCAAGATAGAAGAATCAAAGTTTGGAAAAGTCATACTACATGATAATGATGCAAATCAATTGGACAGTTTTCTTTACCTTCAAGCCTCTTATCAGGTCCTCCCTGGTATGGGAAGCGGATATGCAGATCCTGGCCCTGGCAAGCAAAACCGGGGTTGCAGGGTATGCTACAATCACAACAGCAACCTACAAGAAAGATCGATCATTGATCAGAACTAGCAGCACAAAACATGGCGACACAGCCTAGACACATACTTACATTCTGCCTTAAACATTCACGAGAAAAAGCAGGGAGTTTAGCTAAGTTGTATAGCATAATAGACATGACTGGTGAGTCATTGTCGCCAAGAACCACAAAGCCCGTCTTCTGAAGTTCTGATCGGAAGAAGTTGCTGCTCTCGCGAATCTGTGCAAGTTTCTTGGCTCCTGGTTTAACCATAAAGCAAGTAAGTTGTACTTAGGTGCCATTACAAAGTGACCGCGGGGGTTGCTGTGACTGTAACTCTCACCTCTGTTTGATCCATCTTCTCCAAGAACAACCGTGATTGCAGATATAACTTGTTGAACTGCTGGTGGCGACATGGACGTGGCATAGAGATGGGCTGGGCAAGCGTACTTGAGATACTGAATGATATCCTGAGGAACTTACAAAATGGTTCATTTATATAAACACGCCTTAGGACAGAGAGATGTCACATTAAGACATATGTTCATGCTCTCCAAGGGGGTAATTTGACACTAAAAGTTATTACTTGAAGAATAGAGATGATCAAGATTCAAGAGGCAAACCTCTGAAGCTGCAATATAGCCTCCACAGGACCCAAATGACTTGGTAAAAGTTCCCATCATGATATCAACGTCAGCTGGATCCACCCCAAGGAGTTCACAAACACCTCTGCCAGATTTTCCAACAGCGCCTATGCTGTGTGCCTCGTCCAGATATATGTACGCCTGACCCAGAAAGACAATAGCTGTTACTGCCAGAAGAGAAACTCCGATCCATATATGTAGGAAAATCATCAAATTTATTTGCTAAATAAACGTGGTTAAGTGGATGGAAAATGGTGAGTGTGTTAGAGTAGAATCTCAACATGGAACTTTGACCAACCTTGTACTTCTTGCAGATAACTACTATCTCAGGCAGCTTAGAGAACTCTCCTTCCATGCTGTATATTCCTTCCACAATGACCATTATCTTCTTCCATGGTTCGCCAGTGTCAGGCTGCCCCTTCACTATCTGCTTTCTCAGCAATTCTTCCAACTGAGACGGGCCTGTCATCCAAAATAAGCCTTTGATAAAATACTGGGGAGCTCAGTAACATCAAAGCTTCAACTACTTAATCGAATCGAGAAAAGCTCAACAACATGTCATGCTCAATGTGCAGAGCTTACTGTTGTGTTGGAAAACCATAACTGTGGCACCAGAAGCTCGAGCACCATTGACGATGGAATTATGGTTGAATGAATCACTAATGATTAGACCACCCTGTTCAAGTACAAGAGTACGAATTAGCACTCACATAAACTCATCTTGGATACCCGATTGCATGAACATGTGAAGAAAAACAAGTTGAAATTGAGTAGGAACCTCTCCGACTAAAGCAGGAATTATGGAAGAGTTTGTCACATATCCCATGCCAAAAGTAATAGCAGCAGGTTTTCCCACAAATCGTGCTATCAACTCCTCAAGTTCAGTATGCAACTTAGTGGTTCCTTGTCATAGTCATAGCAACCAGAAGCCCGACCTCTTTAGGGAAACAAAAAATAAATAAATTCTTTTGAAGGAGAAAATTCTCTACATACCTGCATCTGCTCGAGAGCTGCAAGTAGTAGGAGCATAACTCTTGAGTGATTCGATCACACGAGGTGTGCAGTACTCGTCTCCTGCTGCAAAACCAAGATAGTTGTATGATCCGAGGTTGAGGCATCTTGTTGTGTTTGTAGTTCGGCTGCATACATGAACGGATTGCAATGAATTACTCCTCTTGGTTTGGAAAAGCTTCCATAAACCAAGCAATATCTTTCTTTTTTTTTTTAAAAAAAAAATCAAGATGGGATTGACATAAATGCAAAATTAACATACTGTAGAGTCTTGTTATTGTCATTGGAGTACCGCTCAACCACATCGATCCAAGCATCCGGTGCACTCGCGATTGGGCGACCAAAACAATCCTGCCATATCAAACAAATATAGTTCACTGATCATCTGAAACACCATCACCTTAGCTAAATCTTTCTGTATCACAGCCCTTCTACTGAGGCACCTCACGTCTGCATCTCTTTGTCACCCACCTAACCCCCATTAATTCAAGCTAATTATATTCCACAACTTCTTCGTCAGAGAGAATTTTAATTCAGTCACAGCCTCATGTGTACAACCACTGCATGCGTTAAAACTTTTACTATTTGCCTAGTAATGAACTGGGAGAATACATACTAGGACTGAAGACAGCAATTGGTTCAAGAGAACCTTTGCAACACCTACCTTCCAAACACCAAAATAGAAGCAAAAAGAAGGATAATAGCAACATAAACAAATATTACTGGAAACAATAAAAAATATCATGGATTAAAATTATGAAGATTCTCTAACCTAGAAAATATTAGATCTCCAGTCACGAACTAGAAATACCATACGCGCTGACCAAGCTAATCCCTCTCCCAAAAGAAGCCTACACTAGTTGGACGTGCTAAGCACAAGCTAGACAAAGCTTATTCCAACATCAATCACGTTTATTCTATAACAAAATTGCAGCATGTAAAAAAGTGTATAGGTTACAAAATTCTGGGCATCGATATCATTTGATCTGCAAGGTCAGTTGCAGACACGATAGAAATTGAATCATTGACCGAGCCAAGCCGAATGAAACGCGACGCAGATGATCCACCCAGAACGATGAAGATAAACCAAAAAAAACTACGTCCTTTTCCTACTCTTCCTTTTGTCTTCAGAAGCGTCTCGTTTCTCCGCCGCTGGCCCGCCTCCCCGGTGGTGATACGAACAAACAAACACATGGGGCGGCGGCGGCGCTGCTAAGCAGCTTCTGCTGGCGCCTTCCGGGAACATTAATTGAACCGGGTTCGGGCATCTGTGCGACTTGAACCGTTTTTGAAATTCGACTTTCGATCTGACTAGACAAAAATTAGCTTTATCCAACGAAAAGCAGCACTCCACTCAAGCACAAAGATCCTAACGAGTCCATCTGAAGAAGAAGATGTAGAAGAACAAACTGCCAAAAAGAAATTGGACCGACCTGGATGCGGTGGTAGATGCGACGGGTGTAGAAATCCTCAAACGCCGGACATATGGGCGCATAACCCTGCCAGAAAGCAAACCCCGGATCCGTTAACCCTGATGCAACTGGCGAAAAGTCTGGCGGTAGAGGAGAAAGAGCAAACACCTTGGGGTCGTCGGACTTGGACCAGTCGAGGAGCTTGCGGAAGAGGTCGCGGAGGAGGCCGAAGGCGAAAAAGATTCCGTAGCCGAGGAGGGTGATGAGGGCGGTCGGGTAAGTGAGCCTCACCATCCGGCGGATCTCCCTCGGCACCGCGAGCGGGGGAATGGGCGGTAGCGGCGGGAGTAGGAGGAGCAGCAGCAGCGGCGACATCGCCGTCCGTTCTGCCGCTGAAATGAGAGAGGGGTGGTGGATGGAGGGAAGAGTATTCGTGGAGGGAGAGGGTGCGCTCTCGGTCGGGCTTTTAATGAGTACTCTCGCCCATGGCGAATGGTGATCGCCGAACATATGTCGTTATTAAAGTTGTTGTTTGGTTGGCGTTGAGAGAGAGAGGTCTGCACGCACCAGCGCTGAATTGAAGCGAGGCCATGGCAGATTTAGTGAGAGTAATTTTTTTCGTAAGCACCTCCCCCGTCTACTGCTAATACTTTTCCCGTACTCCTCTTGGGGAGGCACTTTATCGTTTTGCAGTCGTCTTCCTCCACTCCTTCCCCAATCTACACGTCTATTTATGTACATTACCACTGAATGTGTTTAGACCTGGCTACTTTCTTTATCCAAAGCAGGACTGATCCACAATCTCGTGAACGTTGACCAGGTAACCTGGTGGGATCGACCTCAACTGTATCAGCTCGGATGCGGATGGTTGGAGGAGACGAAGAGATCGGATTGGGTATGCATTGGCTTCTTCCATACTTAAAGTACAAAAAAAATGTTTCTTTCTTCCTGATGCCCTTAAGTATGTGTACTGCCTGCAACATTGATGTGACTACCATGGTAGATGACGAGGTGGTAGTTTACATTTAAAGAGTAAACGTTAACTTTTTGTTCTACCAACATTTGCAAGCCAATCAAGGCGGCCCGCCCGGGAAAAGCATGAACACCACTGCCTTACTATACCTCAACGCTCCAAGAGCTATACAGCTTATCTTTGATCCCTTTTGTTGAGACTTTAATGAGTGCTACAGTTTATTGTCCTTTTTCAATAGGGAAGCCAGAATCTTGAAGTTATGTAGTAGTCATTTGGTCAGCTTGCTAAGAGAATAGAGAAAAACATTCCACCAGAAAAAAGAATAGGAAAAACCAGAGATGATTTGACAAACTTACGTTCCTGCCTTCATTTTGTCCACAGTAGGCAAGTTTTACCATCTTTTACGAAAGGTCTTGTACAGTTAATCCAACCTGAATAAAAATACTTCACCATATTATAAACCCACTTTGGTCCATGGGTAAATCATCATTATTCAACTTGATATTATGTGAATATTTGATCTGTCTGGAACGAGTCATCTTACAAGGTCCCTTCAACAATGAGAATTCAGTCACAATTGGAAGAACATAAACTAGATCGGAGATTGGTTTGTTTGCGATGGAATTAGAAAGCAAAATATGGCAATTACTAAGTTTTATTGAACCGAATTTGTGAAAATTTCCTAGTTTATGCAGTACCGTCCATTGTAATGGCAATTCTTTGAATGCCCTTGGCGTCCTTTTAGTAGTAGCCATGAGAAAGACTTCAAATTTGTTATATGTTCTGCTATCATGGTAGGACGGTATTCCAAGAAACTGTATAAAAGCAGTAGCGATATGAAAGCCAGTTTTCTATTTGTATCACCTTGGTCGCTAGTCACTCGAAACAATTAATGCAAAAAATTTTAGTTATTACTGTTCTTCCTCAGTTAATTTACTCTTCTTTTTCTAATTCTTCCGCTATCTTCAATCTATAACTATATATCTTCTATTCAACACTAGTTTTAAGTGTTTCTGTCGTTCATTATTCTTTCCATTCATTTTTCTTGCTTTATCTGCCCTCCCTCTCTCACTTTTTATCTTAAGACACATATTGCATCAGTGTTACAACAACTGTGGCTACGTGTCTTTGGTCATTGTACTTGCTCGTGAAGCCATTAAGGTAGATGGAGTTCCTATTATTAATGTTTTCCTATGGGGGCTCTAGGCAATTAATTGCAGGTAGTCCTCTACTTTAAAAGCACCATACCAACTTTCGCTTCTTGCAAGTGCATGGCTTAAAGATGAGGGACGTGATGTTTGCTTTATATATGTAAACCCACAATAAAATCAAGAGGAAATCGCTCTTTCATTAAGTATAATATTGCTGGGCCTTCTATCACGAGCATAAACAGTTATTATTTTGGCTTCATAAGAGTTGTTTAATTGGTCTATCAGAAAGATTAAGACATGCAAACTTCAAAGTATGAGATAGTCAAATTCTATGCTGTTAAATTACAATGTCATAGTTCCTTGTCAAAATTGGAAATGTAAGAGAAAAAAAACAGACTTCTCGTTCCTTTGGATTCACATTAGAGTATTTTTTTTCATATAAAATTCTGACAGTTTTATTGTTTACATATTACATTTAATTATAGGATTTGTCCTGAACCAGACTTTAGTTATGTTTGTAGGATGCTTCCATTCCTCGATCTCAATCTGCTAACTGAACCAATTCTGCATATGATTTTGAGTCAAATGAAGTGATATGACTTCCTACCCTGGCAATTTCAGAGAGAAGCATGGTGGAATAACCACTGGTTTCTGAAACTCCATTAGGCTCTTCCTTTTTCCTCTAAACCTTTTAGTCCTTGCATAGAAATTACTGAGATATGTCCAAACCTCGGTAATGTGACTTGTGACACATTATCTGATGGTTATCTTCCTTACACATGTCAGTAAGTCTATTATTGTAAAAGTCAAAAAAAATATTTCCAGATATCGAAGGAAGCTAAAGGACGCATCATGAATTAGCATTAAAAAGGTTTTGAAATAATGGGAGTTCCATGGAAGACGGGGAGTATCTCTGGTGAAGAGAACTAAAGAGAGAAACATAGAGAAATACATGTTACCATCTTAAGACAGCCACATTTAATTTTTCTTATCTGTATTTCACATATTTGTTATATATATTTTTTATCTTGGTTCAATGGATTTACAGTGACAAATTCTAACTATATATATAGACACTTTTTTATATTATGAAAATCCAAACCCCTCCAGAATCACCCTAACAGAAGAATTCTCCACAGCCAGATCCTAATGGTTTTACAATTTAATCAACTATTTCTGAACTTATCTAATTCCATTTGAAGTACTGGAAGAACTCAGATATGATTCAGGAAAAGCTAGATTTGCCTTACAAACAAGCAACACGGTTTCTTCTGACTTCTTTTATGTTGTCTCATCAATTTTTGTTGTTTTAGAATTTCCTAAATACGTAAGTCAAATAACAACCAAACATCACCATGCTTTTTCATTTTCAAACTACCTTGTAGATAATGATGCTAGACACTCTTAATAATTTAAAATTCTTTTGTCAGTGTGATTTTCTGTCAGATTCAGAAACCATTGAGTAATTGATGGTTTGTTGTTAAAGTTTATTCTGATTTGGATAATTGAACTAGTAATGCATCCAGGCTAGAAATTGATGGTTAATTATGTTTTTTGAGCTTTGTTCATGCCACTATGTCAAGCGTTGATACACAAATACCACTGTACCAGAATGTGTTTTATATCTTATTGTAGAAACTAGAAATTACTTCCAAAATGAAAACGAAGGACTATGATTATTCTTAATTTTGAAGAATAAGCATTGGTCTGTTATATAAGTTGTACTTTGGAAATGAGTAAATAGTCAGTATATGATCTGAAACTAGAGTTCTCTAAGGATGCTGATAGACCTTTGTGATTCAGAGACAAATTCTGTTCCTGGATTGAGCTTGCATTACATCCAGGTAGTACACAAATATTTAGAGGTCTTACATGTTTATTGTGCTACTTTCTTCAGCTTCTCATTTTTACCCCCTAGGAAAATAGAGTTTGAGCTTCTTGATTCGTCTCTTCACTTGGTGGGTATTGACAATATGTTTGTCCCCTTATAGTCCCCTTATGCTTGCAGGGTCAAAATACCTGATTATGTTAATCAAACATGAGAATTTGATGTTGTGGGAGCTCTGACCAGTTCTGGATTACTTATATTGGTTCGAACATCAAAACATACTATTGGTTTGCATCAGAACTTATAATCTAAATTCTTAATAACCTTAGCATTTTGAGTTATTTTATTTTATTTTTTTATGGCTAATTACGCTTTGGAAATCTAAAGTGCCCATTTCGCTTTGCAAATTGTTTACATATTCTGATTATTGTTTTGAACTCTGATCTGTATATTAGGGCATTTTAGCAGTTATTACCTGTTAAATCCTGTCCCAATACGAGGTGTCAGAGCTCAGAACTGAAGGAAAACTTGAGGTTGTCCCATACTTGTCCTTCTTAGTTAGGGTGGTCCACCTCTTGCTAGAAGTCTCATTCCTTCAGAACAAAACCTTGGAGAATTGGATGCCCTACACTTGTCATTGTCCAAAAATCAACTTGAAGTGGTCATCAGAGCCATGTCACAATCATCAAAGACAAAAACGACCACTTACCTAGTTGTTTTTCAGTTAATTTCCAGGTGCCTAAATCACGGGAAAAATTTATACCCGGATTGCTACTCTTGGAATACCTACTGCACACCTACTAGTTAATCACTTATGATTTGTTTAGAGAAGAGACTCAAATCTTTTTGGAAGAGAATAGAAGAGAAGATTTATTTATTTATTAATGGGAAAAAAATTACATATGTATTCACAACTTTTCCCACTATAAACTTAGTTCCACTGAAACTTAGTGTAGAAGAACTCTTGGTTCACTTCCTATAATATAGTTTGATCCCGCATACCTCAGCCCCTGGTGGACTGACTCCCTAAACTCTTTCAATAAAAATTCGTTACCACTATAACATGATGACTAGTTAAAAAACAAAATAGCCAAGATTAAAGCAAATGCATTTATCTAGAATGCCTCCATACTGTAATTTTCACTGTTGATGTGGAGCCCAAGTTATTTAATTGATGAATCAGAAGACATAACATGACTCTCTTTGAAAGTCAGATGGTTCCTCAGGTATGAAATTAAAAACAAAATATTTGTTCAAAGAGAAGCTACTATTTTCTCTCTTGCTTTCCCCAAAATTCTCCTATTGATTATTGGCCCGTTAATCAATAACCTGGACCAGATCAATTTAGTGAAAGTAATTGCTTTCAGATGTTTAGTATAGCCTTGCCTTTCCAGCGATGAACTCTGCTAAATGGTCACCAGAGAAAAATACATGTGGTTTATCCCACTCGCTTTTGATTAGCGTGATTTATCTAATGAACACCAGAGGTCCAGAACCAGCACGTGATGAGTGGCCTACGATGCTGATAAAGGTGAGGATAATGATGAGTAAAGCAGTCATAAAGTTGGGATCCCTGGACTAAGTCAAAAGCAGCATCCTTGTGACGAACTTCATTTGCTTAGACATTCTTATTACTTTCTGCAGCCAGGCCCATTTTGTCCTGTCCTTATATTTTGCGCTTGGCAGATTGTTAAGTCTGTTAAATTATTGCAAGACAAACTAGAGACTGTGAGGAAAAAATTTCCTAAAGGATGGAGTGAACAGTTCGCTCAATAGAAAAAAACTTCCTATTGATATATGGTCGATTTGAAAACTGTTTTCAAGGGTTGATGTTTCCATTAATAATGTCTCTTCTTATAAGTTATCCCAGACCTTGATTGACCGTCCTTTTGGGGGATTCTTCTTTAGTGATTTTAAGATTCTGGAGTAGGAAAGACTCCTTAAAGTTACTTCAAGATGGTAGTTTTTATTTAGTTTTCATTTGCTCCCTGATGAATAGATCATCAAGAGCCTCACTTTCGCTTTTTAAACAGGTTTGCGCATTGATTACATGGGGCTGGCTGGGAATCTCCTATGCAACAAACTCAAAGGAATGCAGGTTTAACAGTCTCAGATGGAATAAATCTGGTAAAAGAATTTGCCTTCCATTGCTGCTGTTGATCAAGAATCAGTAAATCTACTATCACGCTCTGAGAAGGTGATCGGGATTACCAAGGTAGCATGTTACTCCCTCTTGTGCTTGTGTCTTGAATTAAGAGTCTATGGAGCTAAGAGCCTCAGACCTAGTGCACATGAGGCCTGTGTTTGAGGTGAGACCGGCATCGAAAGCCGCATTAATTGCACGTGCACATGTGCGCATGTGAGAGTATGTGCCTGTGTGACTGTGCACGTGCTCACATGAAGAGTAGTGTGATGGTTGGGCACACATGCAAAGCAAATGCTACACCCTCGCCATTCCCCAATCCTCTCCTCCCCCCTCGCTATGGAGCAATGAAAGCCATCTCTGGTGAGAACTTAATGGCACAACCAAATCCATTTATGATGGAGAGAGTTTAGGAGAAGGTTGTGGTGATCGGAAACCATGGGAGGTTTATTCCACACCTCCCGGTTCCTCATCCAACGTAGGTGACGGCAGCAAGATTGGCCCTCATTTGTTTAGTTGTCTTATGTTCTCTCTCCGCTGATAGATTATTTTAAAATGAAACTGAGGAGAACAACAGAAGAAATGGGTGAACATTCCAAACTCCAAGTGCTCCACGGGCATGATTGACTGGAGAATTAATTTAATTACATAGTAGCACGAACACATGGCCAGAGACAGTTCCAAAGGGGACAGTGTTGGAGGCACTAGACCTTTAAAAAAAAATGGGAGACACGAAGATACTGAGCTTCATTGAGTTGAGAGATCATTATATTTATATTAGCCACATGCTCCGGGCATGGAAGATTTAAAGGAAGGATCTCAGATTTAAAAGTTCACAAGTATCCCGTATGGGGTCTGGCACTTGCTCAAGGGCATCTTGTTGGAATTTTCCTTCAAATTAACCAAGTAAACCTAGGCTTTGGTTAGACTGATAAAGGGTGCAGCACCTGTGAACTTTGTCCTCAAAAACACAGACATTGTTTTATCCCTGTACTATGTCCACTGGGAAGAAAAGACCACTGTATTCTCCATCTCTGAGAAAGGATCACTCAAATGAGAAATAAACTCAGGCTTTAGTATTACCATCGCTTTGAATTGGATATCTATTCAGAGAATTTGAAAAGGAAAGAAAATTTCAAAGAATTTGGGCCCTTCAGGAAACAGTAAAAGAATCCTACAAAGATTGCACTGAAGCCAAAACAAGGTACCCATGTTTCTCTTTCACGTGTCCTTTGTTGTTGGATCAAGCCTACTATGGATAAATTTGTCATGCATGCGTCCTTTTTGATACAAAGCAGCAGGCAGTCCTAGTCGCAGGAAACGTTCAACTTTTTCCCCTTTTTCCATTTTTTCGCAAGAGAGTGACATGTATCATTCATTAACATTCATCAGGAGTTAAATCTTCCATCTCACCCATCAACGGGTAAGTGTTTTATTCCTCTGTCACGCTGATAATGAAAGCGACTATGGCTGTGACTATGAGTGTAACTTCTGTTGACAAGTGACATCCTATGGTAACTCTTCTTGTCCACCATTTCGTATGTCGTAGCACTTGGGAAATTTGCTGATTGGATAAGGGTTTTTGGCCTGCGCATTATAATATTACTGTAGCAGTAAATAAATTAGTTAACTGATATTTTTCTAATCACGTGATGGCAGGCTGGAAGGTTGTGGATCCACCAGGGGGCATGTTCTATTTGGAGTGCTCGTGGAAAGTTGGAGATGAGGCTGAATGAGAACGATCATGGAGTGGTACCTTTCGAGATCATGGTAAGTATGGATCCATAACTGAACAAAACCTCCAAGTCTCATGTGGTTACCTCCATTCATGACCAAAAAAAAAAAACGAAGTTAAAAAAAAATAAAGAAAACAGAGGACTGTTTATTTCTGTCTTTCCTCCTCTGTTGCTTAGGGTGTTTGCTTCCAACTACGTTGACATGCCACTGTTTGCTTCCAACTACATTGGCATGCCACAAGAAAAATAACAGAGGGGAGAGGGGAGAGGGGAGAGGGAGAGAGAGACAACAAAAAATTAAGCAAGATCTCTTTGAGACCTCTTGGATTCATCCTTCTGATTCTTCTACTGAGCAGGGAATGTAGGATCAATCTCTTCAAATCTTGTTTCCACTTTCTTTCCTTGACATCTATAGAAGCCGAACAAACCAAAGCCAACGAGAATGAGTCAGAGAACACACCACACACGTAACATGATTTATTTATTATTAACATGAGACAATGCAGATCATGGAAATCTCTTAACTGGTCTTGCAGGTCTTGGCTTCGCTAGAGAAGTGGATTGAAGGAAGCCCATTTGCTTTTCTGTCGTATTGTTTGTCTGCTCAATATTCGACTACCAATTAAAACACAAAAAGCAACACCGGCAGATGTTGTGAAGTGAGCGCTTATGGGAGAAAGAAATATGTACCTTGAAATGGGTAGCTGAGAAGCCACCAGAGAACTCCAAATCCCCTTCAATGGGGGTCTTCATGTAGCTGCTGCTGTCCTCGCCAGCGAAGATGGCCTGCAATACGAGTGAACCCCAAGAGGTTAGTGACCAACGAGAGCAAGCGAAGTGGAACATAACCAGAGTTACATACATACCTTGGGTTGGCTGAAGAGAGGTGAACTGGCAGTGTCATCCAACAGAGAAGAGTAATGCTCCTGGCATTGCTGTTCGGGCTCAACTCGCCTCTTCTTGGCACTACCACACTTGGCCAAACCATTTCCTTCGAAGCAAGTGCTGGAGTTGAAACAGCGGAGGGAGAGCTCATCCTGTTCAGGCAAGTGAGGAGGTCCAGAGGATGCATCAGAGACCATGGACAAGTCTTCTTCTTCTTCCTCCTCCTTCTCCAAGGAGTCATCACCTTTCTTGTACTCTAGAGACAGAGAGGAACCACAGGAGGAGTGGTCTAAGTAAGCTGTCCAACCCGATTGGCATCCACTGCTGCACTCTGAGCTGACATCTAGCTCCTCCTCCCCCAGCATGATCGGGTATTTGATCTCTACCCAGTAGTATTTGCAGTTTCTATATTATGTGTCCGTCAGTGTCGTAGGAGTGGTGGTGAGAAGCAGTCGGAAAGAGAGCGGGGGAGAAGAGAAGCGGAGAAAGAGATGAAATGAAGAGCATGAGAACCGAACCGGAGACTAGTTTTGTCCTTATGCCATTCTTTCTTCCCACCACCCTGCTTTCCTCGGTGCACATGAAAAATTAAAACTGCCAGTTGGGCAACGGAGGCTTTGTTGGTGAGCTTGGACTTGAAGGACAGTGAGTGAGACTACAACACTATACCACATAGATTTAGGGACAGAGAGAGAAGAGGTGTCTCACTCATGAATGCACTCACTCTGATCTCATCTCATGCTCTGCTTCTATCGAAATCTTTGCTTCTCTCTCATCCCGTAGAAGGAATGGAGCCAAAACGGCCTCACATGCAATACAGCGAGGCAAAGCGTACCTCTCCACGCCGGGTTTCATTATTCGCTTTTAAAATCCCGTGAACGGAGCAAATATTGGCGTTGAGGAGGTGAGACGCATCCTATTACTATCTATACGGACGCAACCCTCCATCTTACTGTTGCCTCCGAATGCAAAGAGGACCCATTTAAATGATTCTCACTCCTTCATATAAATATTATATTCTTCATAACACAGGTCATTGAAGGCCCAAATAAGACCTGTGAAACGCTCTTCCATCCCAATTCCTTTTCATCACTTCCCTCGTGTGTAACCTGACACTTTAACTCCGGTCAGTGTTATGGAGTAATGAAAGAGCATGTGTCATGCTGCAAGTCAATTCTCTTGTCTGAACCAGTTATTTCACTCCTTTTTTTTTTGACAATTCAGTTAGTATAGTCTTTATTTGATATTTGGATTAGTAATTTAGATATATCAATATTAAGTCGTTTGTTTTAGTTACACATACTGTTAAAACAAAATATAGAGCTCCAAAAGAACATTCATACTCGGTGCCCTGCAATCGACATAGTCAATAATGCTGCAGGCAGACATCGAACTACCAATTGTGAGTTATTATGGAGCTTTAATTTGCACTGCAATGGCTACAGTGGAAATATATTTCTTCTGCAAATTTTGATCTACACCGGCAAAATAATCAGCCACTTTAATGGTCAATAGAATTTGACTCCTTTCTTCTCGCGTAGTGGATTTAATTTGTGAGTCATCAGACAAGGTGGAATTGAAACGGCTTCCGTTATATATGCGTTGTCTACTATTGAACTAAAGCAAGCTATGTGTAGGTTGCATGACTTGCTAAGAGAAGACCGAAGACTTGGTTTTTCTTTCCTTTCCTTTGGGTGATTTATTCCCTCCGGGAAACAAGGAAAGATGATGAAATAAAGTGAGGGGCCGTTCCAGTCCCATCATGAGATGAATTGGATCGAGACACAGCTGGTTACCAGGGATGAAATTGCAAGGTACGTCCTACATTGAATTTAGTACACAATTTCTTCCGAATGTAGATGTCATAATAAACATTTCAATTAGTTGTCATCATTATTTTCACGGAATCGGGTGTTGAATTAATTAGAACCACCTAATCTCTCTGCAGGATCTTTTTCAGTCTAAACATGCATGAACATGCACGTACGGTTGGCCATGGCGTGCGTGCCCATCTGTTGTTTGCTTGCTCTCGCGCGTAACGGAGCTCGGGACCATGATTCTTTACCTGGTCACATGCCCACCAAGGAGATAATTGGTCTGCATGCTGTGTATTGGATTCTTAACTTGAAGAAGTCTAGCCAGCCAGTTTTGGATCATCTAATTAAATGCCCCATCCATTTGGAGGCCGAGGTAGCTAAGTGACCACTAACTAGAATTCAATATCGATCTATTCTTAGGATGCATTGATTTGATCTGCCGCTCTGCTCTGCTACTTTTCTCCTTCGAGTTAACAGCGAAAGGAGTTGTATCATATTAACCAATCCCAAGAATTGACTTGTATAATATATTGATTTGATCGAAGAGGTGCTTTAGAGAGGGGGCAGTTGTCCATCTTTTTGCAAACTATGTGCCAAGGGTAGCTCTAGCTCAAGCCATGTGAAGCAATCATCATAGAGAAGGGGTCCCTTGGTTGCATGGGTTCTATCATGGGACGCATTCGAGGGCGAAGGATGTACGTGTCTCTTTCTATATATTCTTACATGCCTATGTATATGTGAATATGTACGTATATTGATCTATGCAGATAATGCTTTCATCTTAAAGCTAGTAATGCTAGTGTAATTAAGAGCATCTCCCAAATTATTTTTGAAAAGTTAATTATGAATGTTAAAAATTAAATAATTTGTTTTTTTATGTAAATCAAACTATGGATGTTACTAATATATTTCACTTTTAGATAAATATTGAAAAATAATAAATACATTGAGCATTGTAAATTAAGTAATCCTTAGTATAATTGATCATGCAATTTGTGGAATTGTTATCTTTAAATTATAGTATTTAAAAGTAGTCTGATGTATGAATTTAAAAGTTATCTTTAAATTATAAATTTCATTTACTTTTATAAATGCAAAAAAGTATGTGTGTTCGTACAATTTTCTATTTACACATAATAATGATTTCCAACAAATCTCAAAATCTTCACTAGCCCAAAGTAATGAAAAATATCCAACATAAAAGACAACTTTTTTTGGTTTGTTAAGAATAGCGGAATTGAAAAATGAAATAAACCACAACTTAAGATCTCTTTTCTGCAATAAAAATTATTCTATAACTGAACATAAAGTTGAATGATTGCAATCTCTAGCTTTGGAGGAAGATTTCTATCCTGCCAAAAAAATAATTCCAAACGGCAAATGCTAAGCCAAAAAGTAAGATAGCATCATGTTAATTACTTAATCTCCTTTCTAGTGGACAAATATTATGTACCATCAATTAATTTCCTACAATTATATATCATAATTCCAAAGTCTTAACTAAATCTGAAATATAAGGAAAGTAAATTAGGTTAAATGCCTCACAAGATATGTATAAAAATAATAGAAAACTACAATATGGTCAATTGACGACACCAAAATATTTCAAAGCACCTAGACATGTTTATATAATTCTATTATTTATAAAGGCTTTCTTGAGTGTCATGAAGAAATATTTAATAAATAAATTTCAATTTCTTTTTCTCCAAAAAAAAAAAAAATGTGTAAACTTGAAATCGTTCGTGAATAATTATGTTGCAGATATATGAGTGTCGACGTCTCGATTATGACAAAACTTCATTGCGACCAATTGGGCCTTAGCTTGCTTTTTTGGTTTAAGCTTTTTTCTCAACCATTTAAAAAAACCAAATTGGGTTCGTGAATCAAGTCGCACTTGGTAGAGCCGACATGGTCATGAGTCGGATGGAATGGACGCATGGTAAGCTTGGTGTAGAACCAAATTGGGTTGACCAACAAGCGACAAGATCATTATTGCACAAAGTCGAATTGTTTGGCTCCAACTCATGTCTATCAGGAAGTCCAACCCACAATTTGATCTTCGAAATAGTTTGCCGAATCGAATACACCATTTGTAATATTTAAAATATAAAATATAAAATTGGTTGGAAATTGGAACAATCGAGGCGTGATCAAGAATTATAAACCACGAACATTCTATTCTCGATCAAACCTGAAAACAAATCCGTCTCGCTCGCTGGTACCACATTTTTGTTTAGTATGTGGCAGGGTAATCGAATGGCAGAGGGACGACGTCGGCGCTGAGGAAGTCGGCGTGGCGGAAGCCGTAGTCGCGGAGCACCTGGTTGTCGGCGAAATGCAGCGCGCGCTGCATCCCTTCCAAGCAGCTCTCCGCGGTGTACATCTCGTTGTGGTCCCCGCTGCAGGGTTGGCAGCCGGTGAAGTGAGTGATCAGCGGGCGTCGCCGCTTCTCCGCCCCCATGCGCTCCTCCCGCATCCGCCCGTACGCCCTGCTCGTCGCCTCCGCGTGCCTCCGCCGCAGCACTTCCTCCCGCTGCTCCACCGCCGTGTAAGCCCGGTCGAACTCCTCCAGCCGCCCCACCGTCCCCAGCCAGTAGCTCTCGAAGTCGAACTCGCTCTCCAGGTAGATCTTGTCGCCCCACCGCTCCTTCTGCTTCAGGAGGATGTACACGAGCACCGACTGGTCGTCCGCCTCGCTGTACAGCTGATCGATCCGGCCAAATTTATTTTTTTTTTTTTTAATTTTTATCGATCCGTAAATTTAGTTTGGAAATTACGATACCTTGTCCTTCAACTCGTCCTTGAGGATCTTGCCCCAGCGAGCGTAGTCGGGGGAGGTGGGGCCCATGGAGGCCCACTCTGCCATGAAGTCGAGCGACCACTGGCAGTTGCGGATGAGGAAGACGCCGGCGTTGAGGCTGACCCAGCTCCGCTCCTCGTAGATCAGGTGGGCCCAGCCATGGACGACCATGTTGTGGGAGCTATACCGACTCATGGGAAGCTCAAAGTCCATGTCGGTGAAGGCGGCGTCGGAGTCAACCCACCATATCCATTCTGCCTCGGGGTGGGCCAGCATGGCTGCTCGGATCACCGGTATCTTGGCCCAATAGGAGCCCATTTTGGGGTGGAGCAGCGCCGTGTTGTAGAGCAGCTCGATGCCGTGGCGGCGGCAGTAATCGGCCTTGTTCTTGAACAGGCGCAGCAGGAGGTGGTCCCCCACCGGGTTGCGGCACGGGCCCGCCTGGGACCCGCTCACCATCAAAATCCGCTCGCGGCCGACAGCGAGGTGGGGGTTGAGGCGGCGCCACTCCCGCCTCTTCGCGTCCCAGTCGTCGACCGGGCGGCCGATCAGGTAGGAGAGAGAGGGGTCGTCGTAGAAGGTCGCGTCCGGAAGGCGACCGCGGCGGCGCAAGGGGACTCGAGAACGTTGCTCATAGACGGAAGAGGAGAAGTTGGCTGAGAAAGAGGTGTATATGCCGTAGAAAACAACGAGGAGGACGGCGGCAGCGGCGAAGACGACGAGGGCGCGAGAGATGCAGGAGGAGGAGGACGACTTGGAGGGGCGGCGAGCCATCGGAAGGGAAATGGTAGCAGAACCACCCATGGCGGATTGAGCATTATACTGAAAGGCTTTAAGGCGATCGTGATGGCATAACAGGGCCGGCACGGTTAAGGAAGGCATTTTCTACTTGCTCATCGGCGCTTGCCTAAATTTCACAACTTGCTCTGTTTGGATGATTAAATTGATTATAATTTCGCCCAGTCGAGGATAAGGATGGTGGTCTCCTCGCTTCCTATGTGACCCTGCTTGTCCAAACTGGGAATGCATTTCCTGAATTGGGCGAATTGCCATCGAGAAGACGATTTGGGCGCCAGAGACGACGAAGGCAGGCGAGTTCTCGAAGAGGACGGCGACGGGGGTGGTTACGCTGCTTTATTAACGAAGTAGTATCACGGACGGGGCGGCAGGTGTCTGAGATTACTTGGACCGGGTTTAGAATCAAGAAGCCAATTCGATCGGTTCAGTTAAAATAGTAGAAAATAATTCTGTTTTTATTTAGTTCTAATTAATTTAGTAAGAAAAAATCCTATCTCGAGAACAATATGCTCGACTTGCTTTATTTTTGAAACGTCGTCGTCAGAAAATCACGATAATTAAACATGAAAAAACAGTGATTGAGGAGAAGTTGAATATGAGGAATGGTTTGCATTACAGTTGGAATTTTATTAATTCATATATGTAAACATGTAATTTATGAGTATTTTACTATTTTATAGCAATATGAAATGAATTTATTACTTGCTGATTGGTGGACATGGCAGTTTTTTGATAATATGGAAAGGAGTAAGAATGAGTTAATGATTTTTTTTTTTGTTTAAATATACATATATATAAGGGACACTATTTCTTTACTTTTGGTTATTTTTCTAAGAAAAAAAAGAAAAAGTGGATAAATAAAAAATAATATAACGTAGATAGATATCCATAAGTATTAGATGATCTTGAATACAGCAACAATCGATAAGGAATCAGTGGTTATAATTTTCTTTCAGTGGATACACGATATATACCAATGTATTTTAAAAGAAACAAATTAGCAACAACCGATATTTTAGGGTCCGATCACATATGCCTCGATCCTAGCGAGGTGCCATGTGCTTAACATGCATCCGCAACCTACATTAATAAGCGTTAATCGAGCAAAGTAGAGTCTACATGTCATGCTTAACATAAGTGGTGAAAATATTATTTCGTGATTTAAAAGTCACAAGTTTGAGTATCAAAAATAGTTTTTTGTAAAATATAATAAAACTGTATAATAAGACTCCACATTGATGAAGTGATCACTGACTAAGTTAAACAAAATTGATTAACTTGAAAATATTAGATTTTGCGTCTCGATCGAGTAGGTGACTTAAAAGAGAACGATGAGAGGAAGAACACTAGCAAGTAGCAAACAAACAAATTGCATCAGAAAATGTTGGGAAAGCAAAGTAATTGCATTTCAAAAATGGTTGCATGCGTAGTTTTGCATGGATGATTTGACAATCAATTAATTCCTTGGACTGCAATCTTACTCATGGGAATGAAAACATCATGTGAGTTAAGATCCACTATAGGACTAGCTCGTGTATAGATTTGCATTGATCGAACCCATTTGCGTTCGTGGTAGTCTCTTTCTACATTTTAGGTTAACTTCATCCGGAAACAGAGGAGAAAGGAAGACTGCAAATTTAAGTTAATGCATGCTCTGCGTCTGATGACTCCTGTATATGTACTGAAGCGTGCAGCATAAACAGGAAAAGTAATCGAAATGACAGCAGAAGCATTTAGCAATCTCAAAAGAATATATCGTTTGGTGAAACTAAATGAATATATATATAATTATCACACTGGCATTTTGTTAGTTAACTGCGTCTGCATCTTGCTTGGACACTTCTGGTGATTTTAACATTTCCAGTATAACTTGATCAACCTGCAAGTTTCAATTCTGCTTTTCTCATGGTTAGTAACATCAAACGAGGAGGAAGGAGTAGGAAAGATCCCCTAAACCCACAACTTCTTGTCTGCTACGTACTGTCAGGAATTAATTAATCAGGAGACTAATACGTATATGATAATACAATTTGTTTAATTGCCCAGAGACAGCGTGAAAATATTTACAAATTGCTAGTTTAGTAGCCATACATTAATGCCTTTACTTGGAGCGGGGAAAAAGACGGAAAGAACTACTTTTTGACAGCAATCGCTCTACTATAATCAGTTGTGTGAAGTTAACTTGATCTACTTGTGCCTTTGGACCAAATGATCAAGTTGATCAAACCATCCTAACCAGGTGTGCATATTATATTTATAATTTAAAAAATATTTCATGTTTTTTTTATATATTGGTATGATGGCTTTTGTTGTCCTGCAGGGCATATAATTCAGTTGCGGGCTGAATCACGTTAACTTGCAATTGAATCAATATATGTGTGGATTGTGACTTCCACTGTGAAGCATCCCTCACGAATAAATGCTTCCTCCTCGTCCTTCCTTGTCCTTGCAGACGTTAAGTGTCTCCTGGTCGTAGATTCACAAAAGACTGAATTCCATCTATCCATCTTTCTTCCGGCCATGGGGAATTGCCAAGCGGCGGACGCAGCCACAGTGGTGATCCAACACCGCGACGGGAGACTAGAGAAGGCCTGCTGGTCTCTCTCCGCCACACAAGTCATGGCCGCCAACCCCGGCCACTACGTCGCAGCTATGCTCACCTCCAACGCTCGCCGTCCGTCCCCCTCCACCTCCCATCACCAGCGAAGGAAGCCAGTGACGTACCTTAAACTGCTCCGCCCCGACGACACCCTCCTCATCGGCCACGTCTACCGCCTCGTCAGTTTCGAAGGTCTGACGATGCATTCGGCCGACCGCTCCTGATCGATTTTCCTTTCTAACTTGTTTAGAAATTTTCTGGCAGAGGTGTTGAGGGAGTTCGCGTCGAAGAGACGCGTCAGGCTCAGCCGGCTGCTCGCCAAACAGGAGGAGAAGGCTAGCTCCAGTAATGTGAAAGGCGAAGACGGATACAGAGCCTGCACGGCCGACCCAGGCAGTAGTACTGTCAGTGCGGTGCGTGGTTAATTATCAGATCCCAAAATTAAATACCATTTCAATAGAGATTCAAAATGCGTGATGTTCTTAAATGATCTTTGCTAATTAATTGAATTTGGCAAATGCATTCCCAGCAACCGGAAGAGCATAAAGTGGAGGCAGAAGTGGACAAGGAGCTGGAGGAAGTGGTTCGAGACATTATGACGAGAAGCAACATGTCAAGTAGTGGAGCCGCACGCCATGGCCAGTGGAAGCCAGCTTTGGAGAGCATCGCGGAGGTCGGAGAACAAGTTAACGCCAATGCGCGAAACTGATAAGCCACACTAAAGATAGTACCCATTAGATTTCTCCTTATTTCATTTCATGTAAATCTTATGGTGGTGAGAAATAAGTGTAACCGCGAGTAGGAAGGTGACTGTTCAGGGCTGCAACTTAATTATCTGCCGTTTGCTTAAGTTTGTTGGTGCAGTGGTCCTTTGGTTTGGAGTTAAAGGCAGCAAGCTTTAATTGGCTGCACATGGTTGGTGGAACCGATATGCACACCTGATCAACTCCTTTCCAAGTGTAGGATCAGGGGTCCTGGTTATAGTTGCCTACTAGCCATGGAAATTATGTTTGGGATTGTCATTTATTAATTATTATCGAGGTCTCTAGCTGCAAGATATTAATGTATACACTAACATTTTGCACTATGTCTTGCACAAGTAATCTAAGCAAAGGCTGTTCAAGAATAGCTGTCTAGGACTTTTTTTGGTTCTCGACTTCTGTTAACAGTTCCTCATGTGTTATAGTTTTCTTATCTGCCACCCCATCCTTTCCCAGAAACTAGCTAAATGTTGGAAGTACACAGTAAATTTGTCACAGGAAGTGCACAGCCTAATTATGTCAATGCCTGCACTGGTACCTCTCACAATGAAGTTCCAGAGTCTGGCAAACATTAGTCATGCCTGCTGTTCAACATACTGACAATCATTGCCATTTCACCTCCCAGTTCAGACACAACTTATAATCGAATGTCTGGTATATATCTTATAGGGAAACAAAAATAAATTCATTGAAAGTGCAAAAATTCACCATCAATACCTTCCTAAGAAATACAAGCAGCAAACACCAGGGAGCCTCATCTGTGCCAAAATGAAAGGACACATCAAAGCAGCAGAGGCAAGAGTGCCATTTGTTTCATTTTCCCCACCGTGGTGGGACTCTGTCGCTCCTACCACAGATGCTGTCCTCGGTGACCTCTGAAAAATCTAAGTAAATAAAATTATTGCGCAGAAATTTTCAACCTTAAGGAACTCATGTTCCGTACAATATACAGACTGCAGGTGACAGCAACTGGTCGCAGCACAATTATTGTCAAGTCATTCCGCAATACCATTTTTCAGAATACCACGTATCACCTCTTCATTAACACCTCAGATTAAAACTAGAAATAATAAACAAACTCTATCATAATAAATTTACACAACATAACACGTTTCCAAGCACTTTGAGAATCTGGCAGCTACTTATGGCCACACGATTTTTGTTCCAAGGAACTGAATGACAGACTTTCTTAGAAGCAATTGGTTGAATTTGTTTGGCTTTGGCTGTAACTGTTAAAGCGATCCCATTTTATTATTAACAAAAAGAAAATGTAAGCATAAAAGGATTGCATTTTGTTCCATCAAACGTTATCAAGTCCAATGCATTGATAACAATATCATTAATTTAGAACTTTCTGATATTTAATCAGTATTTTAATTTGTGACCCCAGCCCCCTGTGCTAAAATACAGTCAAAGTTCAAGGTTTTTATTGCCATGCCATTAAGCATGAAAAATCCTTTTGTTGTACAAAGAAAATAAAAAAATTGTCAATCATTTCTAACTCAATTCTAAACTAAAGTATAATACACGACAGCGGTTAGTAAGGTGAGAGGGCGCTTCGTGTCAAAAGGTGCAAAAGAATTAAGGAGATTAATTAAAGATGGATCATGCCTCTTATTATCCGTCCCGAATTTAGTAATGTTTGATTTAGGTGCTCGATGAACAACCTTAACTTACACGGTTGTAATAGATGATACAATTAGATGTTTGAAGTTATTTTGGCTTCTTAAAGCTACAAAATTAGCGATTTGAGCGAGTTGAAATCTCTAGATAAGCCAAGATTCAAATGGACCAATTTGACTGCGTAAGCTAAGCTGACTAACAAACCAAATGGCCCCATGTGAATCAGGGGAGTCTCATTATTCATCTAGACTAAAACCAGTGGAGCATTTTGTGGGAAATTTTTTCAGGCTTGTGCCCTTAATTTACAGTCCATTATGTCTTCGATGGAAAAGAAATAAATAAAGAACACGGAACATTATTTATTGTAGACTAACCATAAACAATCAGTCACTTTCACCGATGGCATCGCAATCGATACAAACGTAACGTTTCTGCTGTATTTGTTTGGCTGCAAAAATTAAAGTTGAACGACAAATGACGTTGTAACTATGGCCTAAAGACGTAACTAACTCGATCCAGAGTTAACAATAGACCCCTTCAAGTTTTCACAATTTTGATCGCTTTCATGCAAGTTTTGTTCGTTTCCCGATGCAAAGTGTCTTAACACATCGACGTAGACACCACAATTTTCTTCCTCTTTAACAACTTTCTTCTCCTAATAAATGAATTGCAAACCCGGCCGGGATAAACTACGTAACTCTGACGTTTTTTTTTTTTTTGTCTTTGGGTGCCAAGGGATTTCTTAATTTCGATTAATTTTCTGGTTTGATTACTTCGGAAGAAGGCATCTATCGCGGCAGCCAGACAAGAACAGTTTCTTGACCTGGGATTTCAAGGCTCCATGTAACTCCTCTACGCAAGCCCGATCGAGCGTCAATTAAATCACTCGTGAGTCGTCCTTTAGACCTCCCTGCCGACCACTTTATTCCACCAATTCATGTAGAGGCTTCGTCGCCCTCACGCTCCCTCCATCTCGCACAGCACGCTCTCTCAGAACTTAATACTTGATTATATATATCTTCCCTACCTAACCAGTGTGTCCGTTATGCTCTCTCTCTCTCTCTCTCTCTCTCTCAGCCTAATCTTGCATCCGTTATATTCACACAGTGGACGTACGGCCGGGAACTCAATTTGCCAATGGGAAATTGCCAGACGATAGACGTGGCCACCGTTGTGATCCAGCATCCTGACGGGACAACGCAGAAAGCAAACTGCCCGCTCTCAGCCAGCCACATCATGGCCGCGAACCCCTGCCACTACGTCGCCCTCATCATCACCGTTATCGCACAGCGCCGCTCGTCCTCCGCAGCCTCAGCAGCTGCTGCCACCGACGAGCTATGCGGGAAGGCGGTTCGCTATCTCAAGTTACTCGCCCCGGACGAGCCACTTCAAGTCGGCCATTTCTACCGGCTCGTCAGCTTCGAAGGTATATCTGATTCGATTATCGACAGAATTAGTTTCGTTTAGCTGATTTTAAATAGTTGAAACGATGATGAACCGTACCGTCGATCGATATTAATTCATACATATGCCCATAGATGTGCTGCGTGAGTTCGGGACGAAGAGACAAGTAAGGCTGAGTAAGCTTCTGGCGACGAAGAAGGAGATCATCAAGAGGTCGTGCACCGGCGAATCCGATGCTTCTGCCTCGTCTCAGTCGGTGAGTAGTAATATTCTCACTGTGTAAGGGTAGATCAGGTATTTCATCGTCGTTTCGTCTGATTGTGGAATTGCAAACTGGGAATTCAGCTTGTTTTTCCTCAACTTCCACTGTTTGATGACGATCGAATGAGCAACCTTTCAGATAATAGCAAAGGCACATCAACAAATTGAGTGTTCTGCAGTGTTCTTAGTTTTGACAGTACGTAATATGTGATTAATCTGTGGCTTATGAGTTAAAAATGATTGTGTTGTGATCAGGTGGCGGACGAAGAGGAGGGAAGGGGTGAAATTGGCGTTAGAAGTACAAAGCAAGGTCAATGGAGGCCAACCTTGCAGACCATTTCTGAGACTACAAAGTTTTAATTAATTAATTTTAGTGGTCAATTCCTAAGTAGACACAATAACTTAACTTCAATCTCATGATCAATTCCTCTTGTTCCACTGTATGATGATGCTGAGTGCCATAATTTCACTGTTTAATTAATGCTTGGTTTAGTTCGCTGTGATTTGCACTAAATTGGCTTGAAAGTGCTGCATGTGTATAAATATATAAAATTATGCAGGCCGGGGCCGAGCCAGTTGAATTTATTTATGTAACCATTTAAAATTATTTAAGAAATATAAACTAATTTTATTTGATGATATCAAACATTCCACTAATTATATTGATCTCTAAACTCTATGCTCAAATCGACCTGCATGCGAATGAACTTAGCAAAATGGCAAAATTAAAAAGATGAAAGTGATGCGTTTTAGTAAAATGAAAACTGGGAAAAAATATACTTCACGAATATGCACGCGCTTAGCATTTGGAGAGTAGTGTGAAAAAAATTATAGAAGATGAGTAGACCAATCCATAGATAATTTAAGAATTTAGAAAATAGAATGCATAATTTAAATTCCTTAATTAATAATTGGAACAAATAGTTTGCCCATTAAGGGCCCGATGATTAGCAAAAAGCCCAGGACGCGGGTTTAAGGCGCTTATCTAGCCCGTTATATTCCCTCTACTATTTAAGGCCCTCCGACCTAGACCGGTTTGTCATTGCTCTCTCGCGGCCGCAGATCGAAAACTCGACGACATGAGCTACTACAACCAGCAGCAGCCCCCTGTAGGCGTCCCTCCGCCGCAAGGTAGCTATCCGTCTCCATTCGTATATGGATCTTTCGATAGTGTTTGGGGATGATTGTGATTCCGGTTGTTTTCGATTGTGGATAAGTAGGTTATCCGCCTGAAGGATACCCGAAAGACGCCTATCCGCCGCCGGGTTACCCGCCGCAGGGATACCCCCCTGCCGGCTACCCGCAGCAGGGGTACCCGCCACAAGGATACCCTCAGCCCTACGCTCAGCCGCCGCCCCAGCAGCAGAGCAGTGGCCCTTCCTTCATGGAGGGATGGTAATGATCTCTATGTTCAATCTATTCGTTTTAGGTTTCGTTTGTTTCAAATCTTGAGCCATCGTTTAAGCATCGATCAAGGCTTATCTTTCTGCGAACTCCCCCGAGTAACACCAGATCCGCCTCTCAGTCGGCCGCACCACCGCCTCCGACTCGTCTGGGCGCCGATCTTGACCAGATCCAGGTGGTCCCACGTCGGAAAAGGTAGTGATCGTGCAGATGGGGAATGCGCGCTATCGTGCGCCGGGTCGGTGCGGTTATGGTGGTGTGTTATGGGGTCAGTGCCGTGTCGATCATCGCGTAGTTTTTATTTCCCATCACTAGTTGTCTGGTTTGACCAACTTTAATAAAATGGACTGCTGCCAATTGTCCATGGGAATCTTGCTCCTCTGTCCGATTTTTCAAAAAAACTAATATTTAATCTTCGAATTTGGCTGGAGTTCGGAAGCTATTTTATCGAACTATTTCTATTAAGCTAAAACATTTTTAATCACTTTAAATTGGTGGTTTGGGTGGTGCAGTCTGGCCGCGCTTTGTTGCTGTTGTCTTTTGGATGCTTGCTTTTGATTTGGCAGTCTGAGGTCGGCTCACAATTCCAGTTCGAATGATTGCGCATTTGCGTGCCTCCTTGATCAAATAGAGAGCTCGTCAACAAACTCCGCTTATCTTGTTTAAATCATTATGATAATTGTAAGACTGAGATGTTAGGATCCAATTTCGATTGTGTTTCTGTTATCGTATTTGTATATTTTCTATTCCAGTTGTTTAAGAGAATACTCAGTTGGATATTGAACTCAACATTGGGAATCTTAGAGGGAGCAGAGATAAAACCCTTCCTGGAAATTAACTGTAGTGATGTTTTTATCCACTAAGTAGTTGCATTCCAACCACCATCTGCTAGAAGATTGACTAAAGGAAGCATACATTACCTTCGCAGAAGGCAACCAGTACTGACATAGTATAATTTTGCAGATTTTTAATTAAAATTTTGAAAAATAGCTTTAAATATATGAACACACTGTTGCTTTATGATGATACCGTTGTAGTTGTTTTTTATAAATGTTATGGGTGTAAGGGAACAGATCACGGTTAGTTGAGTCCAAGAGCAACCTATCGGTTTGACCTTGAGTCTCACAAAGTCGAGCCGGATCACCGAGACGGGCTTAGAGCATCGCATGGGGCGGACTGGATCGGATCCCCGGCCCTACAGTCCCGAGTCGAGTCTTGTAAGTCAAGTCGGGGAAATTGGATTCGGATCCGATGGAAGGCCTTTATCGCGACTTCAAGTTCTATCTCCAAGGCTCTCCACTCGCAAAATACACCGAATCAAACCTCCATCCCCATTCGAAGTCAGATCAAGTCTCCCCCTCTCAGACACCTACCAAATCTCTCAGGTCAGTGCGGGAACCTAGTCGAACCCACGAGGAAACAGGCCCCTTCAGGACGATGCGGTTTCACACGGACATCTCCTCCCGAGACGGTCCGGACATCTTGGCATCTTTATTCCGAGCCGAGTCTTACGGACCGAACTGGAGGAATCAGGTAGGACACGATGAACGACAGTACTTCACTAAGGGCGTCGTAACCGGATCGAGGCTCGTCCTCTCAAATACTCAATATTGAATCCCCGCGCAATATCCAACGAGCCGATAGTAAGACCAAGCCGGATCGTCAAGTCGGGCTCAGAGTGTCACGGCGTCCAGATCGAGTCGGATCCTCAGCTATCTTAGTCCTGAGCTGAGACGACCCATTCGGGCGTATGACATGTCGGCTTTACCTTGCTACCCTGGCAGGTTTTTCTCCTTTTTCCAAAGACCACTCCTCTATCATGCGGTTGTGAATGTCTCCCTGCCCTCTCTGCAACTCATTATGGCAATGCTACGGTAGACGTGCATGACATGATCCTCCCTTTTAATACAAGTCCGCAATGGGACATATGCGCTGACTATGTCATGTCTCCTGACACATTCATAACGGTGATGAGACTTCAGTCACGTCTATGACATGTCGTAACCCCCTCAATATATATAAAAGGTTAGTTCTGCCATAAGGAGAGGTATGCAATCTCACACACTTTTTTTTTCGCTCTCAATCTCCTCCTCCTTCTCCAGAAGATAACTTAAGTATCGGAGTGGTCGTGCCAGGGAAATCTCTGGCCTTCCTACTCACATTTCTTGTGCTCACAGGATCTAGAAGTTCCCTGCCTTCTTCCTCACCCAAGCTCGCTCAAGTGAGGTGCCAAAGTAGCTGCTCACCCAGAAGCGGATCTCAACCGAAACAAGAAACAAACTGTTGCTTCTAATATTGCTTCTCACTGGCCATTGGTATATTGCTACTCACATTTTGCTTTTTCATGATTTTATCACTGTTTATTATTTCCAAAGCATTATTGAGTTGTTCTGAGAACAATGCAGGGCGAAAGGAAGATTGTTGACTTTTTGAACATAAATTCTGCGACTTTATTTTCTTGTAGATAACTAGTTACATTGAGGAGGCTATTTTGTATATCCGCATTCAAATTAGGAACTCGGATTCAATTGATATGGTTCTCATTTTGACTAAAAGATAATTTAGGAGTGTATTTTAAGATTGCACTTCTTTGTGTAAACGTTTTCAAGTTTTTCGTCAAAGAATTCCCCAGAAAATAGTTGGGTTAAAGATTAGGTTATCAGATGTATTTATTCTATCTGTTCCATTCAAGTTTTGCAGTTGTTGATTTTTTTGCCCAGATTGTACCAAGTTTAAATACCAATGCGAACCAAATGTAATTAGAATGATCGAAACTTCCAGGTCAACGGTAAGCAGAGAAATTTCCTGACTGAATAAGCTAAAACATCGATTGTTGGATGAATAACGGTCATAATTTTTCCAGTGTTGGCTGAACAATCAAATAGAGAAAGATGTGGGCAGAGTAAATGGAAGATGGCGCCATGGCGGGGCGATTGGTGTAACTGTTACCACCATGAAACGATACGCTGTCATATCATACGTAAAGGCGCTTTCACATTAATATTACATTAAGAGTGCGTTTCATTTAAATTATCATATATAATTTTAATCATATAATTATTAAATAATCATATAATTAAAATTATAGAATATATAATATAACCTTCTAACTTATTTAATTAAAGAGAATAAAACATAATTAATTTAATATTTATTATATTATCATTCATTCAATTTATTTTTAAAATAAATTAATAATATTAATGATGATAATATATAAAAAATAAATATATTTTTTAAAATTTAAAGTAAATTTATATATTTTAATTTTATTAAAATAAATTAATAAATAATTTATTAAATTAATAAATATAATTTATTAATTTTATTTTGTAAAATTTAAAATAAATAAATAAATAAATAAATATATTTAATAAAATAATTCATTAAAATCATTATTTTAATAAAATAATTTATTAAAATAATTATTTTAATAAAATAATTCATTAAATTAATAAATATAATGTGTTAATTTTATTTTTTAAAATTTATATATAATTTATTAAAATAATTATTTTAATAAAATAATTTATTAAATTAATAAATATAATTCATTACTTTTATTTTTAAAAATTTAAAATAAATTATCTCTTTTAACAAATGATAAAAATTAATTATAATCTAAATTAAATAATCTTAAATAGATAATTAAAATTATCAACACGATAATTTCCAACATAAATGCCGCTTGGATACAATGCTCGTGAGGCTAACAACTTCTTTTCCCATCGTTAGGCTTTAAATTTTTAAAAAATAAAAAAAACACAAAAATAATCTCACTGTCACTTTGCAGTCCCGGATCTGGTAGATGGCTCCAATTAGGGGTGGGAAAAAATATCGAATTTTCGGTATACTGCAGATACCATACCGATATTTACAGTCCATATCGAAAATTTCGGTATACCAAAAATTTTGGTACGGTATAATACCGTACTGAATTTTTCGGTATCGGTATCGGTATGAAATTATTATTTTTCGATATTTCGGTATACCAACATTTTCGGTATAATACCGTATCGAAATTATCAGTATACCAAAATTTTCAGTATTTTCGGTGTAATATACCGAAAATTCGGTACATTCGGTATACCGAATTTTCGGTATACCGAAATTTCGGTATACTGAATTTTCGGTATGGTAACGGTATAGATTTTTTTATGCCGAAATTTTCAGTACGGTATACGGTATCGTATGCAAAATTCGATATACCGTACTGACCCAGCCCTAGCTCCAATATCAGGATATTGATCTAGATTTAAAATTCATACATTTAATAATTTCGAACGTCACATCAGGCGTGTTTTTAAATTTATTTGACATGTGAAATATAAAATCGAATCATATATCTTAAAATTAATTGATTCGGATACTTTGTAAGTAAAAAAAATTTAGATGATAAGAAAAGACCACAACCAGCATAGGGAAAATCCTTCAGTGACCTATAGTTCAAGCAAGAAAAGATCAAACATAATGTTTCTTTAAACCGTAGAAAACTAATCCTCTATTTCCGCTTGGCGAGGTAAAGACAGACCAAAGTCCCAAGCGCCACAGCTGCAACTCCTGATGCGCCAAGTGCTCGAGATGGCGTGAGAGAGGCACTGACACCACCTTGCATGTCTCTATTCTGGAGATTTTTTTCCTTTTCATCCACTATTTGTGACCGCAGTTCCTTTAACTCCAATTCTTTCGCTCGTAAGGCGTTGTCTTCATCTTGAGCTTTTTGCTCAGACACTCTCAATTCATCCTGAAGGCGACGGATTTCTTCTTCGTACTCGGATGCCAACATTTTGGCAGTGGATAAGTTATCCTGCGCGATGAGGAGTTCTCCCTCGAGGCGGCTGGCCTGGCCAGCGACCGCCTTGAGATCTGACTCCGTACTGGCTATCTTCGCTCTGACATCTGATAGCTCGAAATGGTAACGTGAACACTCGCTCTCGAGATCACGAAGCGCCTTCTTGAGTTGCCGGATCTCTTCGACGAGGAGTTCAACGGGGGGCGTAACGAAACATTTGGACTCTTCGACGTGGAGATCAAGAAGCGCCTTCTTGAGTTGCAACGGATCTCTTCGACGAGGAGAGTTCCACTGAATATATTTATATATAATAAATCTTATAAGTAAAATAAAAAATAATTAGAAAATAACTAAAATAAATTAATTTTAAATGTAAATAGCAACTTGCGAAATATACAATTATATGCTGATGTTGATAATATTATATTATTTAAAAATTAATTATTATCTGAATCAAAATCTTATATAGATAATTAAGATCACGATCGATAATCTCCACGCCCCCTAATTTGTAAATAAAAAAACTTAGATGACAATGACTGAAAAAGGGAAATATTTTAATTTTTATTAGAAAGTGTAATGCGCCAGAAAGAGAAAAAAAATAGAAGCATGAACTTATTGAGCTAAACGGGCTTCCATAGATGGCTCCTATTATTCTTATTGGATCAAATGGCTTGCTCCAGTGTTCGACCCATTTGATCAACGACCCGTTCCATATATATTGTTATTAGGGTAACCGGCTCCGTCAATCGTCGCGCCGAAACAAACAAAGCCAGGAAAGCATCAGAGTGCTGCAGCGGCATGGCGGTCGGGTGAGGATTTCATCCTATTGTCCACCTTTCGAGCATTAGTTTTCCTTAGATTTCTCAGGTTGACACTTTTTTGGATATGTTTCTTGCAGTAAAAATAAGAGGATCTCCAAGGGGAAAAAGGGTGGCAAGAAGAAGACGTAATTTAACTTCGTCGCTATTCTTTCTTTTTCTTGTCGGTCTAGATTGTATCAATTCGTGCAAAAGTGTTTTTTTTTCCAATTTCTGTTCGATATGGACTATCTGGTCGATTGATTAATTCAGTGTAGATCCCTTCGCTAAGAAGGATTGGTATGACATCAAAGCTCCGTCAGTCTTCAGCGTCAGGAGCGTTGGGAAGACCCTTGTCTCTAGGACGCAGGGAACGAAGGTATGCCACTCTGAAACAACGATCCGTGTTTTTTTTTCAGTTAAATATTGTTCGATTACATGGTCTATATGTTAGCTTAGTTCGGTTATCACTTCGGTTTATATGTACTAGCTTGATTCGTTTTTGTTTTAGTAGCAATGGGGCAATCTTTTACTGACATGATGTTGCTTTGAGAAAGTTCTCTACAGAGTTGACTTCAATAAGAGTAAATTCTTAGTTGCATTTGTTAAATGGATAAACATTGACAATACCATGGAGTTGACATCTGAGCATATTACTACTAGCTGCATTATTATCTTCCATAAAGGAATGGTATTCGTCTAATAATTGTTTCAAAACATTTTGTTTTAGGACACTCATAAATTTTGTATGCGAAAACACTATCTTAGGACAAGAATAGCAATTGACCTGGCTTAGTAGATAGAAGGGATGAACATGGGTCAGGTCTATTCTTGACCACAATTTAACCCAATTCAAAATTTTCTGATCAAGGAAAATTGATCCGAAATTGCATTCAGTATGTTAGATTTGGTTGAAACTGAATTGGTTTAGATCGGATTAGGTCGGTTATTGATTTTCTAGTCACCATCAAAGCATTTGCTAATGTTAATACTAAAAGCTTGCTTAATGTCACAAAATTTTCATTTTAATATTAGAAGTAAAAAAACAATAATTAAAGAGAGAAACATTTACTTGATTCAAGGTATTTTATGAATATCCAAACATATAAAATATAAACATAATATTCATATAGGAAACCTGATCTCCAAGGATAAAACCATAAGTCTTTTTTTAATTTTATGATATTCTTTCACTACTATTAATGTCGTTACAGTTTATTAGTACATACAGATTTCATTGAGTAAATTCCTCCTCCTAATAAGTGATAGGGTAGGGATGAGTAATGGGTGATCTACTATGGATGCTGTAAACTTTATAATAAATTACATACTTATATAATTAAGCTTGGGCAAGGTTAGGCTAATCAGTACTTAGAATAGATAATTATATCTGACCCTAGATCAAATTAAATTATTATTATTTTTCTTGTTAACTGAATCCAAACCAAAATAGTCAAAGTTTTTTTGGGTGGTTTTTTGTTCAAGGAGGATTGGACATAGGTTGGATATGGTTTTTCATCCAGTCCTGGTAGAGTGCCACCCTGATGTTGAACCCCTCCTTGCCATAATTAATACCTGCAGTCGTGGATCAGGATAATAAAAAGAATTATGTGCCCTATTCTAGCCCATCCTTGTTTGTCTTGTTCATTCCATACTCTCCATTGGGCAGGATGGAGAAGACAATATGTGCCTCCCTATATGGATCTAGAGATAGTGGAAGGATGATGGCCACCCTAGAGCACTGTTGGCCGGCCTTAAATATAAATCTTTAGAGGCTGAAGTAGGATTTGATGATCAATGAGATTCTGGATGGAATCCAGTACAAACACAGTGCTTTGTATGCCCCACAGTTAGTTTTTGAGTTACTTTATCACCATTTCACTTTCTTAATTGACACTTTCATCGTTTAAGCTTTCAAATTTTTTTTCTTTCAATTTCTAAGTGGTTAGTTTTGTTTATCCAGTTACTTGACAGCTTGACTTGGTTCTTCTAGAATTATTTCCACTTATATTTTGACCTTTTGTTCTTATTTTACATTTCTTTCAAAAACTTTTGCTTGTGACTTTCACCTCTCACACAAACTTATTGCTTATTTGATAGGAAATATTTCCGGGTAGTTTTATCAGTGAATTTGTGTTCTAGATGTCATTTAGAAATGGTATAAGTCTATTCAAAAATATATGGGAAAGAAAAAATAGTGTCTTGTTCTAGGTAAAACAGATGCTTGCATATGCATTTTATGGGTAGTAGCTGAATCCAGAATCTCATATCTATAACTATTTTGCATTATTGAGGTTTATGTTGTATGAGGATATAGACATTGCTAGAACTGTCAGTTGCTTGCTCCATTCATAAATTAAACTAATCCTTAGTATTGGGTCGGTCATGTATATATTCGAAGTGTTTAATGACTGACCCAGTTAGTTTTTTTCTTATAAAGAATATAAATATGTAAATTGATGTTTTTTCTAACAGCTCAAGTTTTTAGGATAGATTATAGCTTATTAATCAATCAACTTACTTTAATATACTACCAAAGCGGGAGGATTAGGACTCAAATCATGCTCGTGTTTTAAAAAAGGGGTTATTTTCTAAATCTTGCACCTAAGTTGTAGGTTGTGACAAGAATATCATAAACTCTTTAAAATTTACAATATAAGCACCGACTTTTAAATTAATAACAAATCTAACCTATGTTATATATCTGCACTTATATATTTATCAGAGTGGGAGGAGTAGTTGTGCCATTCAGCAATTTGTTGATTTATTTATTTAATCTCCATTTAGCTTCTTAATTCTGAGGTAAAGATAAATTGTTGTCTTCAAACTCCTACTCTATGCTTTTATAGTTGTCCTTTAGATACATCTGCAACTGAGAAAATATTTTTCCCCTGCTTGTTTATTGCTTTATCATAATTTATTTGTATCCTTGTTTTCAGATTGCCTCTGAGGGACTCAAGCACAGAGTTTTTGAGGTTTCTTTAGCTGACCTTCAGAACGATGAGGATCAGGCCTACAGGAAGATCCGACTTCGTGCCGAGGATGTACAAGGAAAGAATGTCCTGACTAATTTCTGGGTATGTTTCTGACAGCTGTGTTAAAGATTCATGCTCTCCTGGCATTTAACCGGGTATCCTTTTCCCCCAGGGAATGGATTTCACAACCGACAAGCTTAGATCGTTGGTGCGGAAGTGGCAAACTCTCATAGAAGCGCATGTTGATGTTAAGACCACTGATAATTACACTCTGCGCTTGTTTTGTATTGCCTTCACTAAGAGACGTCCAAATCAAGTGAAGCGTACTTGTTATGCCCAATCTAGTCAGATTCGACAGGTATGTTAATTTTTTCTATTCAATACAATGTTTTCATCTGAACACAAAAATCATTATCTGATGGATGATAATCATGTCACTTCAAACTTGCTTCAGATCCGTCGCAAGATGACAGAAATCATGATTAATCAAGCCTCATCATGCGATTTGAAGGATTTAGTGCAGAAATTTATTCCCGAGGTCATTGGTAAGGAGATTGAGAAAGCAACAACCAGCATTTTTCCTTTGCAAAATGTCTTCATTCGCAAAGTTAAAATCCTGAAGGCCCCTAAGTTTGATCTCGGAAAACTTATGGAGGTACTCCCATCCGTTTTCCTTATAGAATAATTAGATTTTTTAGTCAACCATTTAAATTTGTCATCGACATCAAAGTCAACGGCCAAAATATGCGTTGAACTGTTTAAGAACTCAGTTAATTCACAGAGCTCCTGGGTGTTGTAGGTTCATGGTGATTACAAGGAAGATGTGGGTGTCAAACTGGATAGACCTGCCGAAGATGTCCAGATGGAAGGTGAAGCGGAAGCTGTTGCAGCCTAAACTGTCGTTGGTTAGGTAGCTTGTTTCAAACAACTTATTTTGTTGAGGATTTGTGCCAGCATTTGGTGTTCGATTTGATGAACTTGAAGCTTTGACATGCCTTATTTTTGTTGATTCGATCTTTTTGTTTGACTTCAATGAGGGCTTGACTTGTCTAATAAGTTTACTTGGTGGATGACTGTTGGCGCTGAGCTTTGGTATGATATCTATCATGCGGTGTGCATTGCAATGGAAAAACTGGAAGAAAAAAAATGACCAGAATGCGTTGATATCACCATTTTTGATTTTTGCTTAATGTCAACGAATATTGTCGCTAGCTTAAGCCGGGCAGAGTCGTTTATTGAGAAGAAATTAGGGATTTTAGATTTATAAATTTAATAAACAATTTTTGTGCTTTTTTCCTAAAAGAACCAGTGATCTTAATGCTGTTCATGTGTTTTTTTTTTTAGTTGCCTCCATCTCCTTCATCTAATTAGCAAGTTTTTTGATATTTATGCTTCTCCAAGTGCCACATCATTTCCATATCAAAAAGTAAAAACTCTTATTTTAAATAATACTCATTATAAATGCTTGTAAAAGGATATACTGTAAGGTATCTGATAGGGTGAGAAAAGGGAATTTTACGTGGTAGAATCAACTTGAAGATTAGGTGAAGGTCAAAAGTCAAGATTCGTTGGAAGATAAAGAGTCAATCTTAATCTCATTAGTTTAGTTTGAAAAACTTGGACTCTTCTATTCATCGATGGGGCCACTATCGATTCAAAAGGACACCATCTCTTTGATTCTTTTATCGATTCGGCCACTTCGATTTTAGTAGATACATCTTCCTTGACTTATTTATCGACTCGATCATTTCAATTCCAAAGGACACAGTTTCCTCGATTCCTTCATTAACTTGATCACTCCGATTCTAAAGGATACAGTCTTCTTGACTCCTACATCGATTCAACTATCTCAATTTCATAGAATACGACCTCCTCGACTTCTTCATTGACTGGGTCACTTCTATTTTAGAGAATACAACTTCCTCGATTCCTTCATTGACTTGATTATCTAAATTTCAAAAGACACAACCTCCTCGATTCTTTCATTAGTTTAGTCACTCTAATTCCAAAATATGTATACTTCATGATTGCTTCACAACATAATCATTCTACAAGGGCATATTGACGGTTACTGTGAATATTCCTAAGCATAACCTCACAAGCGAGTATAGGAATAATCATAGGAATGTTAGACTTGGCCCCCTAAATGCTCTTCTACATATATGTAGTATGCAATAAATAAAGGAGTAGATAACGACTGTTGAATTTGATCTTCCAAGAATGTAGATATGGAATTATTTTTTTAGACGATTATATAAATCATGGATAAAACACTCAAAAAGAAGAAGATTGAGTTTTCTTTCTTTTTTTTCTCCATTACTCTTGCTATTTTTATTTTTCATAAACTTTTATTTTAATTTGAGTGTTGGATATGTATCTTTGACATCTTTCATCTTTCCAAGACATTCAACATTCATCATCTCCACTATCTTATCTTGATATCTTGCTGATCCACCAGATTGTGACCTCAATCAAGAACATTATCCATTTGACAAGTTTTTGTAAAAGAAAGTTCATACGAAGATTCATTAAAATTGAGACACCCTTTTTATTTTGCCCTTTAAAATTTAAAGGTGCATTCACCAACAATGATGAACACAAGATTTACAATTACATACGTTAGGAGGGTGACTTCATCAAAGTTAAATATAATTATGATTCATGAGATAAGTTTTAAATTATTTTATCTGATAATTTATATTTGATCAGATGGGGTAGACTATTATGGGGAGTCCTTTCGGGAACTCAATGAAGGGGAATGCAAACGGCTGATCCGGCTCAGCCAACTCCCATCTGTAGCTCAGCACGAGGTGGTGCAGGAAGACCGCCAGCTCGAGCTTCGCGAGCTCCGAGCCAGCACACAGACGCGGCCCGCCGCCATAAGGCATGAAGTTGTTCGTCGTCGTCGACGTCACGCTGTTTTTCTGCACGCAAAACGTTCGACATTTTGTTTGTTAGGTTGACAAGAGCAAAACCTAAAAAACATGCATTTTGTTTAACAAGTATATATGTTTCTCTAAATAATAATGCTGCAGGAATACATCCCAATCATTACGTGAAATGTACTATCATTATTGATTACGCAAATTTTGTGAGTACCATAAATTTAATTAATAAATTAATTAGGACGCACCTGCCACCTCCAGGGGTTGAACTGGTGAGGATCATCATACACAGAAGAATCCAAGTGAACTGAAGCAAAAACAGGTAGAATTTTCCATCCACGCGGAATCTTGTACCCTTAATTTGCGATTTTGAGAACGTAAATATATATACTTATCAGCTAAATTGACGTCGAGAGAAAAATCTATACTGGGTCGATCGGTTATACCTTTATATTCTACATCTTGAAGAACTTTTCTATGCACGAACCTTACGACGTTGCTAAGTCGCAGGGTCTCGTTTATAACCTTCATTCATTAAGTAGATTAACTTAAAGAGAATATATATATACTAATTTACAAAGTCCAGAAACTGATGAAAGCGCTTACACATTGAGTGAATTCCATCTCTTTATAGTCTTCCCAAGTTAAACTCGACTCTTCTCTTTGTAGCTTCTTACGTTCTATTTCCCTGTGCTCCTCCTAGTAATATATATAAAATTACAGTCATTTATATATATTATATATTGTTTGATGAGTACTCATATATATATAATTACCTGGAGTTGTCGAACAGCTTTCGGGCAACTCTCCAAGAAGAATATAGCTGAAGTCAAGGCTACCGACGAGGTTTCATGGCCTGCAAATAGTAGGTCGAGCAGAAGGTCGAGGATCTGCTCTTTGGACAAATTTGAGTGCTTTAGACACCAACTAAGGAGATCTTCCACCTCCTCGTCTCTCTCTTGCTCTCTCATCTCTTGCATTCTTTCTTCCATTTTTTCTTCAATCGCACTGAGAATGTTTGATCGCGACTGCAAATCAAGCAGAGGTAGTAGTATTTTTTTTTTATCAAGGAAAGCAAATTAGTCAAAATGATAACAATTAATGGCACAGTATGCACGGCCGAAATGCCAATGAAAGTGACAATTGACTAGTTAGCTTCGGAATGCGTACCTTCAAGGCCTTCCAGTACGGAGTCCCAGGAAATTTTAGAGGTGCAGATATCGCTCCTTTCATGAAGGTTGCGTACTCCAGTCTCAGTTTATTTGTCTTTGCTTCGAACGGGCCCATGCTCAAGATACTTTTTGCCATCATATTGAAGGTAAACTGAAGAAATTAAAACGCGAATCAAATTAATGAACACCGATGAGTTCATGTTAGAAAACAAAACAGATCGGAGAGATATAATTACCTTTTTAGCTTCTTGTAGTGCCGAGAAAGGGGAGCCGTGAATCCAGGAGCGAAGCACGAGAAGGGACTGGCGCTCGACCTCCGGCAAGAGGTGGGATCGGAGACTGACGTTGTTCATGAAATTGAACGAGATCATTCGCATTTTGAGGTGCATGTCACCGACTAGCACCATCATCGACCATTTCCCCAAGATCTGGGCGACGCTGCTCGGGTAGCTGACCTCGAACAGCTTCCCTTCGTTCTGCAGTATGAACCTGTTCAGCCCTGCGTCCGCCGACACGACCGTCGGCTCTCCGAAGAGATTCGACCGGTAGATCTTCCCGTACCTGGCAGCGCATGCAATGCATGCATCGATCATCGTCAGCTGCATGCATTAATCGCTTTCCGATTCGATCAGCGCTTAAGATCAGTAATAATTAATATATACCTCGATATATGTTGCTCCATGAACTGGCCGACTGAAGTGGAGGGATGAGGCTTGAGGTATCCGAAGGTTTCGCCGACGAAAGGCCAACCTTGGCGGCCCGGTGGGAGGTTTGACGGCTTTCTCTTCCATTTTTTGACGAGTTCAACACACAGAAACACAGCTAGAGTAGCTAGGAGGACGAGGAGGAACTCTACTGAAAAGTTAAGCACGGTAATCATGGCTTGTTTCTCCCTGAATCTTATCTTTGACGTATAAATTGAAAGGAAGCTATATATCGATCGTTGGCGTGGGGAGAGAGAGGAGTCAAGGATCCATTTTATATAGAGAGCAAAATCATAACCGTGCTCCTTATTGGAATTAGCTGCGGAAAGTAACTTTGGCCTGTAATTTTCAAAATAAGGAAGATACAGCTAGAATTTCCTTATTGGAATTACTCGGGATTTATTTTGTGGAAAGAAAGTAACCGTATTCCTATTCAAATTTTCGGCCTGTAATTTTCTTATTGAAAATAACGAAGATAATATTAATTCCGAAATGTAAATCAACCATTAGAAACTTGTCATTATTTATTATTTGACTAATTTATCAATCATTATTTATTATACTTTTTTTATTAAAAAAAGATAATCTTTTTGTTTTGTTTTAATAAGAAGAGTGTATTCGGCACTTTTTTATGTAAACGCTCTTTGTAGAGGGAATGGACATGGTCAATATATGTGAATCTTGGTTTGTCCACGTCAAAACGGAACTACGGCCAATTTGATCTAACTCAAGATGAGCTCGAGTCAAGTTGGACTGATCCTCTCGAGTTCATTTCCAAGAAGAGTACTCGGTTCAAGTCAGTCTACTTTGTGATGAGCTTGGATCAGGTTGGATTGTGCTTGCCAAGCAAATTTGATAAGATGGTTGAGTTCCCATAAGTTACCAAATGGAAGAGTGGTCGGATATGAAAAAAACAACGGTTACTTGGGGCACATACTAATAGTGTAATTAAAGAACGGGACATGCCAATTACTTAAGAATGTCTGTTAGGGATTTAGTGCGCCTCCTCCCTCTCTATATAAAGATACATCACAACAAATGTCACAAATTTGTCACAACAAATCTGGACCGTTAGATTTTAAAATAAAAGATTAAATCCAAACCATCACAATCACCCATTCAATCTACGGCCTGGATTTAATCTTAACTTTAAAATCGAATTTATTACTTTATTTATAAAGATAATAGTATCAATGCAGAAGGTATGCAAATCTTGAAGTTTCATCATTTTTACTTTTATATCTCCTCTTTAATTCTTTTCCTTCAATGTTTGACTTAGCATAGGAGGAATTGAGCAAATGTGTACTTTGATCTCCTTTTAATTTGCTTATGAGTCTTTTCAATCATTGCTCCTGAAGTCAACTCAATAGAAGTCGATCCCAAAGCATACGACCCACTAGAGCCCGACCTAGCAGAAGTCCATTCAGCAGGAGATGACCAACTAAAGTTCAATCCGATTGAAGTTGACTCAGTAAAAACATATTCAACAGAAGTCAACCAGACAATATATGACCAGTTAAAGTCCAACCTGATAGAGGCCGAGTCCATAGGAGACGATTAGTTAGAGTTCAACCTAGTAAGAGACGACTCGATAGAGTCAACCCATCTCTTGATTTCGAATTGGATCAGTGACATATCTTGTGAATATAAGAGTGAGTTTTTTCATTGGTAGTATTTTATCTTACGTAATTTTAAATATGAATTATAAAAATTCTCATGAATTTTTAACAACACTCGCCTTGGTTTGCTAATTAATCTGGTCTAAATATGTTGTTAACCAAGTTATTTAAATAAATTCAAGCAAAATTGTTTACTAATGAAGCCATAGTGTCACACATTAATATTTTAATAAATATATTTTAACACGAACTATAAGTATTAACATTTAAATATAAAAAAATATGAGAGATTGTTAATAATTAAAACCATATGAGAATAAATATTACAATAGATAGAGCGATTGGGTATTTTTGAATAGGAAGTCATATCTCGAAAATTTTCATTACTACTGGTCTGATTTAGTGATTTACGTTAAAAGTTATGAAGGCTATCCTGACGATTCCAGAATTATGAAGGATGTTTTTTTAAAAAAAATCATTTTTTAAAATACATACTATTAACTATTTTTTGTTTTTTTTTGCTTTAATAAATACACGTACTAATTGACAATATTACGACAACTGAAATACGTTCATACTTTTTATTTTATTTTATTACATAAAAAAAATATACCAATTTTTAATTTTTAATATCTTATATTAAAAGTATTTAATGTAATTTCCGCATCGAGTCTGTTACCGTCTTGCTAAAATTAATAGAGAGATGTTTTTCATCTATCCGCGCAAACCCTAACCCGTATCTTCTATCCGCGGCTTTCATATCTCCAATCTGCAGAAAAGACCCAGCGCATGGCAGATTACGATCTAACTTCTCGTATCGCGCCTCACCTCGACCGTCACCTTGTCTTCCCGCTCCTCGAGTTTTTGCAAGAGCGAGAGTTGTACGCGAACGATGAGATTCTCAAGGCCAAGATCCAGCTTCTCTCCCACACCAACATGGTCGACTACGCCATGGACATTCATAAGGCCCTTTACCATACAGAAGATGTGCCCCAAGGTCCTCTTTGCTTCCTTTGTTTATTCTCCTTTCGTTTTTTAGTTTATGTTGTGTGACATTTTGGGGGATTTTGCAGCAATGGTGGATAGGAGGGTGGAGGTTGTCGCTAGGCTGAAATCCCTCGAAGAGTCCGCAGCGCCGCTCATCTCTTTCCTTCAAGATGCGAACTTGGTCCAGGAATTAAGGCCTGACAGACAGTACAACATCCAAATGCTCCATGACCGTTTTCAGGTTTGACATTTCGAATTCATTCATTCAAAGTGGGATGATTTTCATCTAAACGGCGTAATATCTGATTGTTGTAAATAAAGTTAGTAGTCTTGATAGGCTACTGCTATAATTTGTCAAATTTCAGACAATGAATGGCAAAAACAGGTTTTATTAGTAGATGACAAATGCTTTTCTCGTTTCCCATTGAGTAGATTGGCGCTGATCAGATTGAGGCTCTCTATCAGTATGCAAAGTTCCAATTTGAGTGTGGTAACTATTCCGGCGCTGCAGATTATTTATATCAATATCGTGCCCTGTGCACTAATAGCGAGAGAAGTTTGAGTGCGCTGTGGGGAAAACTTGCTGCAGAGATTTTAATGCAAAATTGGGATATTGCTCTTGAGGAGCTCAATCGTCTCAAAGAGATAATTGATTCAAAGGTACTATTTCTTATTTAATACATAGAGTTTCGTCCTGGAAGTGTTATGTTGCTCATTGCAATCCTTCCTGTTTTGTTTTCATTGCAGAGCTTTTCTTCTCCTTTAAATCATCTGCAGAACAGGATCTGGTTGATGCATTGGAGTCTTTTCATCTTCTTTAACCATGAAAATGGAAGAAATAGTATCATTGATTTATTCTTCCAGGACAGGTGTGCCTTTGTCCTGCTAAACTTTCTTTTCTCATTTTTGATTAATAGGTTTTCAGCCATTTTAACTGACCAATTATTTTCATGAAAGATGATGGGCCCTTTCATATACATTTTACCATTGCCCCCACCACTGTATCAATCTTGTTACACGCTTGTGTGTGGTTTTATTATATTAGTCTTTTTTACTTATTGACTGAATTTCAGTAACCTTCTTTATATTCGCTACATTTTGGTTCTTGTACTTTCACTTCCACATTGTACCACTTTTCACATTTCAGAAACCAGTGCAGATCAGCTTAGAAGCTCCTGGCTGATTATATAAAGCTTATTTGATGACTATGGGTTTAGTTAGTGAACTTTCTGCAACTGTCGCCTAGTGGGCTTTTCTTTAACTATTGTTCTGATTACTTGCATTGAATCTTAAATCAGTTTAGATGGTAAGGACATGTTCAAGCGATCTTTTGAATAGCTTGTCGCAATTTCCTTTTGTATAACCTATTTTTTACTTCACAAGACTTGTGAAACAAACTTTAGAAGTGCTACATAGGCGAGAAAGTGTGGTATATTCTGATGTATTTTTTAGATAAGATCTCTGAAACAATCTTTCACAATGGTACAAAATTCAGAAAATGAATATTTGTAGAGTTTGAGTATTTGGCTTTGACATAATAGATATTTAGAAAGCTTATTCACAGGATTAGCTTTGTAATTAGCAATTGAAAATTGAACAGTTGATCGAACTGGTAAGTCTATCATTGGCTTGACTAGTTGAATTGGTTAATTGGGAAAATAACACTAGATATTATTTTTGTTATAAAATATAATAATAAATCTAGTCAAATGGTCGACTCAAAATAATGACAGCAACTTTTATAGGTATTGTAAAACCTACTTCGTACAGGTATATATATATATGTATATGAAATATTTTAATTAATGGTTCATTATTCAAATTTTATGAAATTTATTTATTAGTAAGCATAATGGGAAAAAACAAAAAAACTCAACATAAAAAGGATTATTTATAAAATTTATATATAATAGTAAATGGAAAACATCAAAAAATTGAAAATAGCATGCAAACTAGATAATAGAAGCTGTTGAACTGGGCATCCTCTAAATGAAAGTAGAGGACTAACCAGTAGGTTGGAAACACAATTTGACAATTGTACTGGTTATAGGTAATATAACTAATTTTTACTGTTTCTACTGGTTTATGTAGCATCTGTTTTTTCTCTCCAACAAGACTAGATTTATTTCTGGTTCCTGGTTTAGTTGGCTGAACCAGCCAATCTGGTCCTGTTTTAAAAACACTGTTGGTAACTCTAAATAGATAGATCATTTTGGTGGAAACCCTTCCAGGGATTTGGCTAACAATGACCATTTAGTTACAAAAGCCAGGACTTACTGAATTGCTCAATATCAGAATGGAGAAATTGCAACATGTAGTTAAAACCACAATCTTGTAAGAATATTAGATAGATAATCTCCATTTCTGAGCAATGAGTTGTCTCCTGAATATATTTTTTCAATCTTGTCAGGTACTTGAATGCTATTCAAACAAATGCACATCACCTTCTCCGTTATGTTGCCACTGCTGTCATTGTCAACAAAAGAAGGAGAAATATGCTGAAGGAGTTGGTCAAAGTTATTCAACAAGAGCAACACTGCTACAAGGATCCTATAACAGAACTCATAGAATCTTTATATGTTAATTATGACTTTGATGGAGCTCAGAAGAAACTCAAGGAGTGTGAGCAAGTAAGTTCCCATTATGTAATGCATTTTCTTTGGCCTTACTAATTCTATGTAGAATATTTAGTTTAGTCTCTTTTCTGTCTTTTAGTAATTTGGAAGTTACTTTGGGAAAGTTGCTTTTAAAATGTGTGTCTTGACCTGCATTGGAAAAATAGTTATTTATAAGATGATGCATTGGTGTAATGTGATTTGAGTATGTACTTACTGAAGACCATATTTGTGTAAGGTGTTTGAAGACCTAACAACAGGGAAGACAGTTTCAAATGAACACTTATGGGTTGCTTACTTGGAGGGAAATAAATGTAAATAGATGAGTTTGCCAATTTTTTCTATAGGAAGAGAGCAAGAAATAATTTGTTCTTAAATCTTTTGAAACTAGAGTGAAAAGAAAATTGCTTCTTCGTTTGCAGTTTTGTTCAAGTAAGTAAAACCCAGGTGGAACTGGATTAAGAAATTAAATCCTTTTTTCTTTCCTTTTCTTACATGCAAATTACTTTCTCTCCTATTTCCTTCCCTTTCTTCAAGTAGGCAAAACATTATTTAGATAATTTACCGATCCAAATAGTTTGTATTTAGGATGAATTTATCTGCTGGAAGAGACCTTTATGTATGGAGATGTGCTTTTCTTTACTGTATCTATCATAATTGGTGAGGAAGATATGTATCTAAGACAATCCTGATATGGAAGTTAATTATGAATAAAGAATCCATGGTGCCATCTAAATTCTTTGCAGGTGGTCAATCTCTTGTTTGAAGTGATAAGCAACTAAATTTTACCGCTTCAACATGAAATTTTGTTATCATTCATTAGGTTCATTGGCATGTATTATTTAAAACTTAGAAACTCCTACTCATTCATTTTGCCACTAGGTTTTTCACTTCAGAGATTGTATGAAACTTCTGTGTCTTCGTACTTTTTTGGAAAATTTTATTTGGTTCTACTTCCATGTTTGATCAAATTACCATGCTTTCATTTGAAAATGATAGATAAATATTTTTGTTGATCTGTTACTTAGGTAATTTTGAATGACCCCTTCCTTGGCAAACGTGTTGAAGATTCCAACTTCACTAGTGTTCCTTTAAGGGATGAATTCCTGGAAAATGCCCGTCTCTTTATTTTTGAGACCTACTGCCGCATCCATCGGTGTATTGATATCAGGTAGGCCCTACACATACCAAGATTTTGTAACATGTTTAGCATTAGCAAATAACCTTTTCTGTCAGATACAGATAATATTGTGAGGAATGTTATTCTGCTGCTCATACTATTATATTATTATGTTGGCTGAGCAACTTGCAGGTTTTTTTTTTAATATATTCTTCACTTTTCATTATATTTTTCATTCATTTGTTTTATCTTCTGGAATGTTTTTTTACCTAATATGACTATTCTATTAAAGTGGATTGTTGATAATTGCTAAATTGATGATGTGCAACAGTGTGCTTGCTGAAAAGTTGAACTTGAACATGACCCATGATGAAGCGCTGGTTTGGATAACAAATCTCATTCGCAACTCGAAGCTTGACGCTAAGATAGATGCTGTTTCGGGGACTGTAACCATGCCAGTTGTTCATCAAAATGTGTAAGTATACATTCTGGATGCAGAATATTTCTTGTTTTCCATAGCTATTTCTGGATTTTCTATGTTGTATTGATAGTTTCTCTAGGAATGGTATTTAGTCCCATACTCCAATGTGTTTGTGTTGGTCTATAATCTTCTTTTCTGGAGTCAGCATTTAGTACGTGCTTTGAACTTTACATGTTCATGCTTTCTTGTTTTCCCAGGCATGAACAGATAATAGAAGCCATGAAGAATCTCAATATGCGGACGTACTTATTGGCCAAGAACATCGTCGAACCTGCACAAGCTGCTCAAGCTTCTCGTTAACTGAAGCAATTGATTTAGTCACTTATGGAATCTTTGATTATTGTGAAGTCTTTTGTTGTTATACTATTGTTTTTTTAAAATCTGATTTAGGTATTTTTGTTGTAAACCTTTTTTCATATGCGGGGATATCTGGAATTGCTAAATTTGTTTTCACATTTCTTCAACTTCTGTGCCTTGGTGGAATGCTAGCTTGCCTCCTCGAAGAAAAATCTGGATAACTATCAATTAATCTTACTCGTATCTATACACCAAAATAATGAAGATAACACTATGCAATGACTCCAAATTTTGTTTATGAAAATTAACAGAGTTAATTTGTCAGTGTCTTATTCATTTATAATCTTAATGCGATATAACCTTTTCATAATTTTATTTTATACATTTGCATCTAATTTTTTTTCTAATTTTACATCAAATAAATAAAAAAATATCTTAATTTCCTTACAATTTATCCTTTTTAGTGTGATCCATCCTTTAGGACGTAAGACTTAGAAAATCATTTCATTTTGTTCCCCTTGGCCTGGAAAATTTATCTTAGGGGTTAAATATAATTTACAAACTTCTGAAACTGAAATGAAAAAAGTTTTAACAATTCTTAGGGTTAAAAGTGAAAATTTCTCGATTAGAATTAAGAAACAACAATTGGAATTCTGAAAAGACAAAATGGACGTCCACACAGACCAGACTCCCCAGATTGCTTCGCAACGAGATTGTTCAACCGCGGGTCCATCAGTTTAACGCTGCGCTGCTGCTGCGGAAAAAACAGAAAGAAAAGCGAAAGCGCCAACCGATCACCGACGCCTTTCTCCACGGCGGACGCCTACCAGCTCCTGTCGCTTTCACGTGACGCCACCCTTTCACAGTGGCACCCTACCGGCTATTGTATGCCTCAACATGCCTTGCGTTTAAAATATTGTATTCACTTTTTTAAAGTAAAAAAAAAAACGGAGAATATTTAGTGATGGTACGTGAAAGAAAACTTCCATTATTCTCTTCCTTTTCATCTTTTGATCATCGAACAGTCGGATTAATCGAGGAGGTGGTAGAGAGAGGGAGAGAGCGTCGAACGTCTCCTCTTTCTCCTGCGGAGCACGTGACGCAGGGAAAGCTGATGCTTGACGTGCGAGGTGGAAGGAAGGAACGCCGACAAGGGGCTCGTCGGTGGGGTCGTCGTTATTCTTCCGGTTTCCTGTTTCGCAATTGGGATGCCGCAGCGTATGTTAAGGCGCTTTAACCAGGGGGCCGGAAGTGCCACGTGTTTCATTGAGAGGGGACGGGAGCGTGAGCGGATTCTCGAACCGACGGACGTATGGCGGCGGTGTTGACGTCATTCGCTCGCGTTCCACGGTGTTGAAAGGTAAAAGAAGCGAGCAGCTGGATCTCTTGGCTTCCATGTCGAAGCTTTAGACTCAACGAAACGTAACGGCGTTCGTTACGGAGTCGTAACGCTATGCTTCTGCTGGCGCTCTCCCTACTCTGTGCGACCGTCGGAGGAGGAGGCGACGGCTGCGGAAGCAGGAGGGTGCTCCATCAGCCGCTGTACCCGATTCAATGGACCCCGCCCCCGCCCCCTCAGGAGTTCTCGGATCCGTCGCCGGACAGTTCTAGCCCCTTTTTCCCAGGATTTCCTTCCCCGCAGGCGACCACCGGCCAGACCCCCGCCTCTACCGCCGCCGCCACCTCTGCCTCTTCGTCTCCGTCGTCTGCGTCCGAGACGGTCGTCGCCGTCACTGTCCCTGTCTCGGTGGCGGTCCTTGCAGTCCTTGTCTTGACGGGGATGTACTTTTACCGGAGACGAAGGGCGAGGAGGTCGTCTGATGCCGAGAAACTCATGGGCCTCGATGGCAGCAATGGGCGGATGGAAAACCGCGCAGCTTCTGCCGAGGCACCGGCGCCAGATTTTCTCTACCTCGGCACCATGGACACGGCGTCGACGGAGGCTTCGAGCTGCCGGGGGAGCCAGGATCATAATGGATCACCTTACCACAAGCTGGGGGCGGAGCGGGTTGTGGAGATGCACCCCCCGAGCCCCGAGCTCCAGCCGCTACCACCGTTGAGCGCGATTGCTTCGAGGAAAAATTTGGGTCGCGCGCTGACTGCATCCTCCGACGAGTATACCTTCTATACTCCGCAGATGTCGTTGGCGTCCACCACCAGCGAGACACCGGGCAGTCCATTATCGCGGCGTAGCCTCCCTAGTATGAGTAGCGGAGGGAAGGAATTCTTAATAGCCGCGGTGTCGACTGATGCTGTCCCTCGTTCACGGCGATCATCCCCTCGAATGCAACTCACCAATTACCCTGATTCTGAAGTGAAACAGATAGTCCTGCCATTGAATCGACAACCTCCATCACCTTCTCCGTCCCGTCCCTCGCCGATGCTGCCACCTCGGCCGCCTCCCTGGATGGACAATTCCACTAGGAATCCACCACCCCCTCCCCCGCCTCCTCCTCCTCCCCCGCCTCGGCCCCCTCCCCCGCCGCCTTATTCGACTTCCGAAGCGTTCGCCAAAAACGATGAGCCAATTAAAGTTCCTATGGCGCCATTTTCAAGACGTCGATTACTGAATCCCCTGCCTCCGGAAGCTCTACGGATCAACATACCGCTCCCTCTTGCCAAGTTTAGTAATGGAGTTGCTGCCGGTTCTTCGCATCAGGATGACGAGGCGGGAGAACATCTAGAGGGCGATACGAAGCCTAGATTAAAGCCCCTTCACTGGGACAAAGTTAAAGCAAGTTCTGATCGAGCAATGATATGGGACCAATTGAAATCGAGCTCATTTCAGTAAGATTTTAAACTCCCCAAAACTTCAAAAGCCACCAACGGCGATGATTACACTTATTTCTTTGTTTTGTCAGATTGAATGAAGACGCAATGGAGACTCTCTTCATCAACAATTCCACAACTTCTCTTCCCAATGACTCCAAAATAAAACAAGATGCTCTCTCCTTTAAGCAGGAGAACAGAGTGTTAGATCCGAAGAAGTCTCAGAACATTGCAATACTTTTGAGGGCGCTGAATGTGACAAGAGAGGAGGTCTGCGAATCACTTTTTGATGGTAAGCAGCTTGTTTACATTGTATCCTTTTACTTGATGGTAAGGAGCCTTATCTTGCATGCTTTTATTTTTTCTAAATTCCTTCTTCTCATCGAATATGTTGATGCTTTTACTTTTGCTAAATTACTTTTCCTCATTAAATATATTGCTTTTACTTTTGCTAAATTCCTTCTCATCAAATATGTTGACTTAACTTGCATAATACTCAAAGTCTATTTGGAAATAAATTTTGACTTGTGCTACATAATTTTCTTTTGTTACCTGCTCTGATTTAACTTTCGATCTTAATTTCAACTAAAAGTTGTTAGGTAGTAACTTTCACATTAGAATGACCTAACAATTTATTGGACTCTTAATGCTTCTGTTTAATTAATAGAAAACTAGGGACGAGCGAAATATTAGTTAAACCGAAATAATAGACTGAATCGATTGAATTCGGAATTTTGGTTCGGTTAATTTAGAATTTTATTATTTCAGTTTATTTGGATCGGTCTCCATTTTAAAATTCAAAAATTGATTAAACTGATTAAATCGATATCAGTCGACTGTTATGTTGTGAATAGTCGACTGATGTATCTTAATTGGTGTCTCTATCGCGATTGATGGACTCTACTATCCAATATCAGTCGATTGATGTACAGTAATAATCGACTATGAAAAGTTCGATTAATTCAGTAACCGATTGAATTAATCAATTTTATATCGGTTCGGTTTGTTCAGTTTTAGTGGAAAAGTTTGGTCAGTTAGTTTTGTCAAAAAAGGTTCTATTTTTCATTTTTGGTTTGTTCAATTCGGTCGGTTCAATTTTAAACTGATTGCGCAGCTCTACAGAAAATTGTCTTCATGTGATTATCATGTTGTCATTGTTGAATTTAAGTGATTAGATTTGTCTGCCTAGACTTTTCTATGTTGTCATAAAGTGATAAAGAAATAAGTAAATATGAGAAAATAAAAAGAATGACATAGATGTACTGATCTAGGGAAGAAAATAGACAGAAACGAGGGTAGGAGGCGCATTGTCATATAAACTCACTTTCTTGTGACGAAACTCATCATAGTGGTAATTCGAGAAACAACAACAGGATGAGATTGTTTTTGCTGTACCAGTTCATGTCATTAGATTTCTTACAATGCTTATTTGACTTGAATACGAGTAGTTTAATAGAAAAGAGGAATGAAAAAATCAAGCATACCAATTAGAATATCATCTGATAGAAAACTACTCTACCCCTTTTATTAATACCATGTGATGCAAACAATTGTCTATTTTTTCTTTATTATTATTATTAATTTATTTTATTAGTCTCCATCAATGTGGTATTTTAGTTTAGCGAAAGTTTGTTTTGTCTTGAATATTTAATACTAACAAATTAAAGTAAACTAATTATTCTGCATCTTTGGATAATTTTCTATCTTGTCCAAACCAAACTGATGGACATTCTATAGTCACTTTTGTATTAGGAAAATTCATGAGATTTAAAACAAATTGGCAATCAGGCCTTAGGCCAGTTGAATAAACATAGAGAATCTCAGAAGACATATGACCGATGGTAATCAAGAAGAACAAGTTTGAGTTGATAGCCTTGCCCCCTTTAGTTGAAATGTTGCTGACCAAGTTGCTTTTCCAATAAGAAATATCTCGACATTATCTCATACATGATAAACCCCAAAGGTATACTTGAATAACAGTGATGCGGTCGTAACCAACTGCACTTTCTCGATTTACCTCCTCACAGATGGTCGTGGGGTCGACCGTGTGGGGCAGCTAAGGTGGCGGATCCACATTTTGCAGAAGAATAACAGTGATGCAAGGGAACAGGTTCCTTGAATCTGTTTCCTTAAAGGGAAACTTAAAGTCTGTTAATTTTTATTTCATCCTTAGTTTCCCTCATCACATTCCTCTCTAAGTAATCGGACCCAAATTATATATCATAGTTGAAAGGGACAATGAGAACTAGGAGTAAGTGAAATATCAGTTAAACCAAAATAACTGATTAAATTCGGAAGTTCAGTTAGTTAATTCAGAATTTTATTTTATTTTTTAATTTTTTTGATTATTTCAGTTTATTCGGTTTAATCTCAGTTTTAAGACCGATGTATTTGATGTAGACGAACTCATTTTAATTTAGAAGGATTTTATGATGATTATAAACGTTGGATTGAAAGTTTTGTATAGGTTACAACTTGAACTTTATTAAAATTTAAAATTATTTTCAACAGGTAATCCTGAATGTTTAGGAACTGAGCTTTTGGAAACTTTGGTTAAAATGGCCCCCACAAAGGAGGAAGAACTAAAATTACGTGACTACTCAGGTGACCTACAAAAGTTAGGTTCAGCTGAACGCTTTCTGAAAGCAGTCTTGGATGTACCATTTGCCTTCAAAAGAGTTGATGCAATGCTATATAGAGCAAATTTTGAGACAGAAGTCAAATATCTAATAAAATCTTTTCAAACTTTAGAGGTAATTATTACAATCATGCTTCACATTCTTGCAACTAAATGTTTGGATTAGTATTGCTAATGTTCTTGATTTAACAGGCCATAAATTTATTGATTGAAAAACTCTTTTCTTCTTTTTTTTTGAGAAACTGAAAGTTCTTATGTTTTTTCTTAATATGCTAGCATGTTAACGTCATCACTTATTTCTTGTGCTAATTTGAAATGTGGATGGTTATTATATGATATATCAGATCAAGCAGCAAACCATCAATTATTGTTCACTTTCTTCTTAGTTTCAATTTTCAGTATTTTTATCTAGTTATGAATAAACACGTCTCACATAAATTGACTCTTCATAGCATCATGTGAAGCTCTTGCAAAATGCACGTAGACTGTTGCATGCTTTTTTCTGCTATGTAACTGTTGAAATGTTGTAAAGACTATCAGGCATAAATTAATTAACACTGAATGTTTTTCTGATTGCATAAGATGCAATGCTTTAAATCTCATCTTCCCTGGAACATTTTCTACAGGCAGCATGCCAAGATCTAAGAAGCAGCAGACTGTTTCTTAAGCTCCTGGAAGCTGTTCTTAGGACCGGCAACAGGATGAATGTGGGAACCAACCGTGGTCAAGCGAAAGCGTTCAAGCTTGACACCCTTCTCAAACTTGCGGATGTAAAAGGGACAGATGGGAAAACCACACTTCTCCACTTTGTCGTGCAAGAGATCATCAGGTCTGAAGGATCAGGCACTGGGCCAGCAACAGAAAATCCATCTAACAACACAAGAGAAGAACAATTTAGAAAGCAAGGCTTAAAGATTGTAGCAGGGCTAAGCAATGAGCTTGGGAATGTCAGAAAGGCAGCTGGAATGGACTCAGATGTTTTGAGTGGATATGTTTCAAAGCTAGAAGCTGGGCTCGAGAAGGTAAAGTCAGTTATACAGCTCGAAAAGTCATGCACACAAGGGAAGAACTTTTTCGAGATGATGAAGATATTTCTTGTAGAGGCTGAAAAGGAGATTGATCGTGTTAAAGTCGAAGAGAAGAGGGTGATGAATTTGGTGAAGGAAACTACAGAGTACTTTCATGGCGATGCTGCAAAGGAGGAAGCTCACCCTCTTAGGATCTTCATGGTGGTGAGAGACTTCCTATCAGTTCTAGATAGCGTCTGCAAGGAAGTGGGCAGTTTGCATGAGAGGACAGTGATGGGATCTGCTAGTTCTTTCCATATAACTGCAAGTGCTCCTCAGCCAATCTTTCAAAGGCCTGAATGGCGACGGGATGCCAACTCGGATTGTGATAGTTCATCATCATAAAATTGATGAGATAGTCTATGTGAAGGTGATCAGACTGGATCGAGATCACTACCAAGCAACTAAAAAGAAGAAGAAGAAGAAAAAGGATTCCCTGGGCTATATCTTGGAGGAGGGCATAGTCATACAGTGTTTCAGACAGTTCAAAAGTGGAAGCGGAGATGTATAGGTTAGCGTTCGGTCCACTTGTCATGTTGTAGATTATGAGGCAACCATAGAAGAAATTTTTATTATTTTGAAAATTATTTAAATTGTGTGCATTTTTTTGTGATGGACAGCTCAGAGATATTTCATGTGAAGTCCCAATAAGAGATTCAATTGCTCGATCGTCTGGGACTTAGTTTCTACTATTGTTAATCAAATTTGGGTCGTGCAATCCTCATTAGTTGTTAATGTGCTTGATGACGTTGACTAATTTCGCCAAGACAATCATTGGCTAAAGTGAGTTGTGTGTGTGTGTGTGTGTGGGGGGGGGGGGGGGGGGGGGGGGGGGGGGGGGGGGGGGGGGGGGGGGGGGGGGGGGCCGGATTAGAGTCCAAAGAACGGATAAAATCTATTTACCAGGCCCAAATAGTTGGGACTAACATGTCACATTGTTGTGGTTGTGTTTGAGTTGAAGATGTGATAGTTGTAGCAGAAGTCCAATTCGTCTTACAATGCATCGAGTCGCGTGTTCGAGTCGCGGAAATAACCTTTTGCAAAATACAAGGTAAGACTACGTACAATAGACTCAATGTGGTTTGACTCTTCCTCGGGACCCCGCACTGGCGGGAGATTTGTGCACCGGACTGCCCTTTCTTATGTCCACCTGACTACATCTGGACAGTTAGTTTAGCCCTCTTACTCGTTCTGTGTATGCTCATCAAAATACCATCTCACTTTCAATTTTCAATTTAGTCCAGCAACATGTTTGACCAGCAGGAAAATCACTAAAGTTTGGGATATCTCCCAAGTTTATGGTCACCCATATAGATCTTAACTTGCCCATTTTGTGGTCCGTTACATAGATTTATCTCACAAATGAATTTATGCCAAGCTTCTGCCTTGTAATATCAATTTTTTCTTGGAATCATTTTGCATGCAAATAAATTGAATTAAACAAACTTCGAAGTTGGTACGAGTTATGGGCCACATTCATGTAAAAGCATGTGCTTAAATGCTTCCATTATCTCTCAAGGTTTCATTGAACTCTATGAATGCTTGGAATTAACTGGCCAAGAACCCATTCATTTGCTAACCATACCTGCCCTTGGTGGAAAGTGATACCTTGCTAATGTTGTGTTTAGCAATTATTATTCTATTTTTTGTATTCGTCAGAGGTACAGATTACATATGCTATAGTTCCTAACTGAATGACTGGCCTGGTGCATTATTATATCTGATGTTTGAGTAAGGATCTCCTGAGTTGAACGTTTCATAGAATCCCTCAGGATTGATTATCTATAGTGAGGAAAGAAGCTAGTTGGGATCAACTAAAATAATTTGTAAGCCTGACATCATGGGTAGTGATTTTGTTAATATTTGGTCCAAGCCAAATCTTTTTTTTCTCGTGGGTCTCACTAGATGTTCTACATGTATAAATCTAAAAATAGTGTATCTCCATGATGTCCCAGCAATGAGTGCTCACTAGGAATTTTCCATCAATTCAGCTTATGAATATGGATCGATTACCAGTAAACAATGATGAGAAGTTGCTGGGTTGGATGGGAATACTGTTTGTAAATGATTATAGATCATGGTCACTGATGGTCCTTCTGGATGTGAATTTGTTTTGGATTGTAATACTCAAGGATATTCTTCTACATGTTAGGGATGATTTTTTTTCCTTTTAAATTCATGGTTCACCGATTTCAGTTTAACTGTAGGTCTCATTCATAACAAGTTTCTAAGGATGTTACTGTCTTTCTGGTCAAATGCACTGCCTACTCTTCCAGTAACTGCACCACCGTGCAATGGTGTACCAGAAGGAAAAGTGCGTCACCAAAAATCTTCAAGGATGGACCCCAGGAAAATATTACTCGTCATGACAATCATGTAACTTTTCCAACTCTTACTCATCTGGTTATTCCACTTACCATTGCCATAATTTCAACAAATTATATTGTTTCTTCATAAAAAATGTCTAAGTTGCAGAAATTTGTATTTATATGTAAGTTGAATGGCTATTCTTGTTTGTTTAGTTTTGAATTGAGTGGCAAAGAAGGTTGCAAAGGACATAGGGTTAGCTGTCTTTCAAATTTTACATATAAAGGCCGTTCTAAATGCTTGGGCATGTGCTTTCTTTCCCATCTTAAATTGTGAACACTATAATTAAGGCACTTTACTGATGCGTAGGAGGGGAAGTGACACAAAGGATGTACATAGTAATGAAATTTTGTGACCCATTCTCTCTTCTCCCCTAACGTTCTGTCCAAATATACAGTCTAAGAGGTTGCTGATTGTTATAAGTTTTCTTAGAATTACCTCTGCAGACCGCAGTCATGATATAAACTTCAAATTTGGATTCCATGTGCACAATTTTATTGTTAGAATGGTTTTCCTGAGCAGGGCATGCATGGCAACGATGGGAATGTTATACTATAGATTGGCACAGCGAAGTCTAGGTGAAAACATACCAGAAGATGAGCTCCAGTAGGTACTAACTCTTTTTCGGCTATGGCATACAAGGTCATGCTTTGTAGTGCAAGGAATACCAAGTTCTTGTCTTTAATTTGCCCCAGTACTGTCCTGTGAAGCACTCGAGGCTCAACAGGCACACAGAAGCGGCTGAGCTCAGTGTGGTTTAAGCATTGACTGCGTAACATGTTTAATCGTCTCATAAATATTGTTCTCTTTTGAAATTTTCTTGACTGCAAGTGCAAGCTTATCTCTCATGCGTATGTGTGGCACACTGGAAAACCTGATACTTGTGTTATGAAGACGAGCCAATTTTTTTTAAAAAAATAGTTAAAGTGAAAACACATCTTCGCTGTGACAATTTATAGTGAACACTATGCCATAATGAGACACTTGGTACGCTAATGAACATAACTTTTGATTTAATCTGAATCTGAGCCTTACAAAAACTGTTGTTGGCTTTGTCGACATATTGGATTAACAGTCTAGGTTAAGGCCCGTGCTAAATAAATTTATTTTCAGGGTTGTGCATTTAGAGGATATTGTAGGATTCTTTATTGTGGAAATACATCTTTGGGAAAAGGGGAAGGGAAGGAAAGACGGAGGAAAGGATTAAAAAAGAAAAGCAATCTATGAAATGGAAAGAAGAGAAAGGGTAGAGCCTGAGGAGCCTGTCAAGATGCAACACTCGTCCCGAGGTGATGGTCGACCATGCTTTCTAAACAACTTCAGCTAATATACTACTGATTTTGCCATATAACTGTTTTGACCTTAGTGGGGTTATTCCAATTGTAGTTTTTAATTAAGCATGACAATTTAATCCTTTTCAATTAAAATTAAAATTTAAGTTATAGTAAATAAATCACCAAATATATTTTGTTTATATTTTTCAACAACATGCTAGCAACATTTGGTTCATGATTGTTTTAAAAAAATTAATTTTTATTTCAAATATATATATATAATTTACAAATTATCAACCTTTTATTTTAAAAAAATAATATAAATGTATTCTTTTCAATTTTTCGACTAAAAATAAAGAATTATTCAACATTACAAAGTCGTAGAAAAAGCACAGCGAAGTTGGTCAACACCCTTTCCCAATTCCCAAGCTTGGACGTTCACCGTTTGCATACAGTGATAAAATTGCATCATCTAGAGAGAATGCCTTTGGTTGGATGGGTTGCTTTTCTAAGGGGAGGGGCCTTCGTTGTTGGAGAGTTCAGGTGTAGAAATCTCGATCGAGGCGATGCATTCTGCAACAAAATACAAGCACAGTCTGCGACTGTGAAGAAGGAACACCATGAATCCTACAATTGTTGGTTGATGTGGATATGTCACTGACCAGCTGGTTCCTGGACCCTGCTCTGTACAGGCCGGACAAATGGAGATGGGATAACTGTTAGTTATCTTTTCGTGCCATTATAGCTCCCTGATAACTAGTATGATGTATACTATTTCTTGTATTCTCAAGAAGCCGATGTATTATATATGTTCTTTAACTGAAACAGTTGTTTAGGAATGACCTTGATGTCAACTATCACAGACCTCCTATGCTCAAAGTGTGTTTCCTCAAGTAAACCTCCTCGATTCACTTTATCTGTTTTTCAAAGATTAATCTAAAGTAAACAGTGGCCCAGTCTTCGCACTGTGAATTATGTTTGGGTTTTTTATTAAGCCATAAATATCATGGCAAGAATTAACGCCACCATCATTGCCCGGAACACTGCTACTAAATCTTCGCAGTCTGTCTGTATTTTATCTTCCTCTTTTACGACCATCGACAATATATATTTGAAGAATTATTCTTGTTCAATCGATAACTAGCAATCATGTTTCTGGCCAAGGACCTTAGTTACACTGTTCTGAATTCTGATCCCTGCACCAACACACACGCCTTTCTTTTATTTTAAATGGAAGCCTCAGCAAGCATCTAGGTCTGCGAGCATCAAAGCATTTAAGTATTCACTTTGCTGCTTTTGTGGCACTCACACCACACAATCCTCAAGCCAGCGATTGCGGATTGGCCAATCCAAACTTAGCACCAAATCTTGTGTTCTGCACAGGACAAAAGAAAGAAAAATATCTCTTTTCTGTTTTTTTTTTTTAAACTCTCGAAGGTTCTATGGACCTCAATCTCAAAGATGCTTGATCTAAATCGAATTCTAAGATTGGTCCATCAACATGGCAAACCAAAAAAGAAAAAAAAAAATTTGCAAAGATCTTGAACTTTTGGAGGGCTTTTTTGATTGGAAAATGTTTTCTTGTCCCTTGATTTGTCCCTTTTATCCTATTATTGCTAATAAAATGGATGTGATTATGCCAAGCTTGACTTTTAACAAGAGAAAATAACCGGTTTTAGGGGATTTAGCCAGATTTAAGGCAGTATTATAAAGGCAGGTAGTGAAGAAAGACTTAAATGTAATGAACTCTGTTGCATCCTAATCTAAGAAAAGGCACAACATACTCTTTCAAAGTTTGGCGACAAGGACTTTAGAAGCACTTAAAGGTTCCCTGTATTATTTATGGCAATTCTGTCGAGTAGATGAATTCTGTATTATCTAGACTAGGTGGTAACTAAGGTAGATAGGCAACTGGAAATGTCTGTCAAAAAGGTAAAGGAATCGCACTGAATTGACTTTTACTGCTAGACATCGAACATGTTCTTGTCCGCCCTTCATGCATCGTCGTTTCAAGCCAAGAAAAGATCTGCTATCTCTAATTAAGCCCACAATGCGCGTTTATAAAATATACTTCCATTTATTGAAATGAGTAAGTAAATCGCCTCAAGTTCTTGGTATTGTAAAGTTTCTTGAAGCACTATGAGAGCAGGCCCATCGGGGAACGAGCATGATGATGCATTGCTACTTGTATTATAATCAAATTATAACTTTTTTTCTCTCTTCTCTGAGGCAGTGCATCTGAAAAGTAGAGTAAGCAATCTTCTTCTTCGTTGACTGGTTCTACCGAGCTTAATCGATTCCTCAAATGCAATGGGCCACATGGTGCCATCATTTTCATTTCCCACGAGAAACAAAGCTACCTAACTTGAGTGAGGAGTATCCAAGGGAAAAAACATGCAAGTTTTTGCAGGCGAAACAAAATTCAGGGACTTTTTGAAAAATTGGTAAAGGATATGTTAGAGAATCTATAAGATAAATATTGCAGATATTTGGTGAAAATAACCAAATTTAATTCCTGTAAGCAAGAATTCAATGGAGATATTCACATACCAAAGGGTCTGAAACGTGAAAGCAGTGTCATGAAGAGGAGAGAGAAGGGAAAAAGGAAGATGAAGATATAAAAGAAGTCATTAAATTGCAATAAAAAGAAGAGAAAGGAGAAGGAGCAGCAGAAGCAGAACCAGAAGCAGAAGCAGTGCTATACTGCTATTGATGATAATCACTCGTCTATTCTAATGATAGAGCAGCTGAAACGGCAAGAGGGATTCAGAGGACCTGTTTGGTTTGTCCCGTTCATCTGAGTTGAAAGATACCTGTTTTCTGAGTTCTCTGCATGAGGGTGGTGGTATGGTGTGTGGGGTAAGCGAGAACCTGACAAGAATGCAGAGGGTGTGGGCGTGGAAGGGAGCATGGTGGGCCTCCAGATGCTGAGGGAGAGCCACCCTTTGAGTTTGAAGCCAAGTTTCATCGCGCAAGGTGGATTCCTCTTTCCCATCACTTTTCCTCTTCCCTCCATACCTGTGATTGTCTATATGCTGCTGCTTCTCTTGTTGTTGGCTTTAATCTTTGCTTTGCTTGCTCTGGTCGGTTCTGTTCTCTGTGGTGAGTTGTTTCCTTCAATTCTCAGCAATGCTTGTCATTCTTGTCAATGGTGCATGGTTATGTTTTCGCACATTTGTATTCCCTTTTTCGTGTTTGTTTCACTACTTTCGACTGGTGCTCATGACTAAAGCTTCGTTCATCTTTCTTCAGTATTCCTCAACAAGTTCTTACCCTTTTCCCCCCTTTCTCTCTAGTCTTGTTCTTTCCAGTTTGTGATTTTGTACTTCTTCATGGCTCTTGCGATTCTAAAGGCCGGCTTTAGTTGTTTTGTTGAGCCAGCCGTCAGTACCTAGCTCTAACTTTAAATAACTTCAAATGCATGCAAAATCACATGCAACCTTGGCTCTCTTGAGACTGCTCCATATGAATTTTCATGTGGGATTTTTGCCAACTTGACGGGATTCCCTTACATCAGCAGTTGCTATGCTGTCCCTTCACTCCTCCATCCCTTTAAAAAACATCAAAAGATGCTCACTGTCTGCGGCTCCATTCTATTAACGTAGAGGTTCTATTTTCTGTTTCAGGTGATTTGAGGAATTTGTTGTCGATCGCCAGATCTCAATGACCTTGTGAATAAAGGCTAGTGCAGATTTGTGCTTGATGCTGTCTCCCTTCTCCGTTTCTATAAGCCGGCTTAGAGAGTAAGTTTCTGTCTCTGCTTGACCGAGTTGCTCCAGTTTGTGGTAACGCTGTCTTTGAGGAGCTGGGACGCTAAATTGACGAAAAAGCTCACACCTTCATCGTGGAACTAAGAATAGAAGGTGCAAACCTTCTAGTTCAACAATGAAGTTTATGAAGCTTGGATCCAAACCTGATTTTTTCCAGAGTGAAGAAAAGGATGTCAGGTGACTTGCTACTTTACTGGATGATGTATGCTTTCACTATATTTGTCCTCTTGCATTCTTCGCAGCCATTGAGGGATGTTTAATCATGAATGATTGTTCTTAGATCTAATGGTGTTACTTGTCAATGAGAATATAGCCACTGCAAATGTAGCCATGTAGATATCACTTGTTTCTTCAAAAAAATCATGTTTTGATATACACTGTTCAATCTGTCATTTGGCTCTTTTTTCTAACACCCAGATTCTCAAATGAATTTCTCATGTTTCTTCTTTCAACACCTTATGTCAATCTGTTCCTATGTTGAAATCGTCTGCTTATCTTTGCAGGTCTGTGGCAACTGACTTACCAGCTGACATTATTATTCATGTTGGAAATACCAAGTTTCATTTACACAAGGTAAAGAATTGATAGAACTCTTTTTATGACTCACTTTTTGGCATTGAGCATTGAATCTGGAGAAGTTTGAATAAGGTATAAACAAGGTGTAAGGCAATGGAAACAAACTATTAAATTTCACATAATTTACATTATAATTCAGAGCAATTTTATGGTAGTTCCCAATGTATATGTATGTAGCTTGGGATAATCTAGTTGCTTGTCATTCATCTCAACTAGATTTTTGCTTTGTGTAAATGATAATGACAAAAAATGAAACTCCTAATCTCGATATATTTGACAGTATAAAGAACTGTGATTTTAGTTTGAAAATGAACTTGGGTAGAAGAACTAAGAATTGGTTGACAATAAACCCTTAGTACTCATCCTAAGAACTGTAATTCCTTTGTTGTTGTGTTTTTTTTCATTAGTTTCCACTGCTGTCCAAGAGCCAACTCATGCAGAGACTGATCACGACGGCAAACGATGAAAAAAGTGATGAGGTTTCCATTTCTGATATCCCTGGAGGTGCTGCAGCATTTGAAATTTGTGCAAAGTTTTGCTATGGTATCACAGTGACACTCAATGCTCACAATGTGGCTGTCGCTCTATGTGCTGCTGAGTACCTAGAAATGCATGAAACAGCCGAGAAAGGGAACCTTATTTACAAGATTGGTGTGTTCCTAAGAACAAGCATCTTCCGCAGCTGGAAAGACTCCATCATGGTTCTTCAGACTACCAGGTTTCTTCTGCCATGGTCAGAGGACTTGAAATTGATTAGCAATTGCACAGAATCTATAGCATCCAAGGCCTCAATCGATCCTTCCGAAGTAGAATGGTCATACACATACAATAGGAGAAAGCTTCCATTTGAAAATGACCTCGACCCACATTTGAATGGAGTTAAAAAAGAACATGCAGTGCCCAAGGATTGGTGGGTTGAGGACTTGTGCGAGCTTCAGATTGATTTCTTTAAAAAAGTTATAGTGGCCATTAAAACTAAGGCGAAAGCTGATCCTGAAGTGATCGGACAAGCATTGAAATCATATACATACAAAAAGCTCTCGAGTTTGGGCAAAGGATCTGCAAAAAATGGTGATGGAGGTGACGCCACAAAGAATAAATCATTGCTGGAGACTATCATCTCATTGTTGCCCCCAGATAAGGGCTGTGTCTCCTGCAGTTTCCTTCTGAAGTTACTGAGAGCTTGTAGATTACTAAATTGTAGCGAGACTAGCATGAAGGAACTTGTGAAGCGAATAGGCAGACAGTTAGAAGATGCTACACTGTCTGATTTACTGATTCCTACTTCCTCTGGAGAGGATACCGTATATGATATCGACATGGTTCTCAATATAGTGAAAGAATTCACAATGCAGGAAAATGATGCTGCTCAGTCGAATCTAGCAGCAAGCAGAAACATTCATGAGTTAAATGGCCTAGCTTTGGCCCCAGCCAGCTCAAAGATCACGGTAGCCAAGCTAATTGATGGATATCTTGCTGAGGTTGTCAAAGATCACAACCTACCACTTTCCAAGTTTATTGATCTTGTTGAAATGGTACCGACTGATTCGAGACCCTCACATGATGAGCTTTATTTTGCAATCGACACTTACCTCAAGGTAATTTGACATAACCCTTTGAATGATAATACAAAGTTCTCTTGAATAAATTATAAGAATGCTAAGGATTCTGTAGAAGGCTCCATGTTTGATACATCACACATCAAATTGATGTTCTTAATGTCATAAACAGGAATATCCAGACCTTAGCAAGAATGAGAAGAAAAGGCTATGTGCACTGATAGACTGCAGGAAGCTTTCTGCGAATTCCTCCTCACATGCTGTGCAGAATGAGCGACTGCCATTGCGATTGGTGGTGCAGGTCTTGTACTTTGAGCAGATGAGGGCATTGGCTGCTACCACCAGCCAAGCCGAAAGTGGTGCATCATATGGAAGCTCAAGGTCAGCCATCACAACCAACACAGAGGATGAATGCGTTGGAGGTTTAGTTGTTGATAACCTGAAAGCAATGAAGCTCGACGTCGGAGGGAAGGTCAATGAACATGAGTGGATCAGAAGCAACAACAGAATCGGAGACACTTGTGCCAAGAACACCAATGGTAAGGTGAAGGGCGTAGTGATGCCAAAGAAGATGCTCGGGAAACTATTATCAGGCAAAGGACAGAGTAGTGAGAATAGTAGCCTGTCCGATACATCTGGAAGCCCAAATTCCAACCGGGAGGAGCCTAAGTTGACCCCTTCAAGGACTATAAGATACGTAGCTTAGTAGCTTGCAACAAGAACTCATGATATTGTCGTGATCTAGCGAAGACCCAGTTTTGCATGCAGCTAAATCGTGTGCCAGTATCTAAATTGAAATAGTTAGTTAATGCACTAAACATGTAATGAAAGAAGTTATGACCTCTATTTGGTTCCCTTTTCACTGACGCCATTTCTTTGCCAGGATCAAAAGATAGGAAACAAAATTTGCTGGTAGAAATCTTTGACCACCAATATCAATCTCAAAATTTAAGCTTAGAATAAAAAAAAAATAGAGTTATCCACGCTGAACTACGGCGCATATATCCGGTAATGGATAGGAATAAATTTGTCGCGTAGTTGTCACTGTATTTCCCAAACAGATTGCACCACGTAGCTGGAATCCCAATCACAGATAACAACTCTTCTCGAGTGCCTACTTGCTGAATAAAATAATAACTAAAACAGTAATGATACAACACCTCTTGCAGAGATCCAAAAGTAACTCTTTCTTACAAGAATATCTATTTGAGAACATATTCTCTCGTAACCTGCGTTATTACGTTTCACAGCTGATTCTACTTAGAAACAATGTTCGTTGTACATGCTGTGCATCATTTGGGTTCTAGTGATTTGATTGTAGATTGACCAAGTGTTACATTTGTGGATCGATTGGTTTCCAGATAAAACAAGCGGTCAATTACTACACTGATGCAAGGATCGTTCTAAGTGACGTGATTCCACAAACTAAAGGGCTACAAAAGTAAACAAAGGATAAGTTTTGATAATTTTGTCGATAAGTGGTGATTGGAGTAGCATTGTCGTCTAGGCATATACAACTATATAGACATATATTTATATATATATAAAATATATAAATTTTTTTTAGTTCTGGTATAGAACTCTAAGTAACTCATGCTTAGATTCTCCCCTTATTCTTTACGCGTATTAGTTCCCATCAATTATCTTCGAATTGAATGCAAATAGGGATTCAGGATGCAAATTCCACGAAGAATTCGTATAAAGATTTTATGATTAGATCAAAGCACAAAATTCATCATAAACATTCGATTGAAAACAGAACGATTACATAGGATTGAAAGAAAAAGAAAAGAAAGAAGGATTGCGTGTGAAAAGAACAAATTACATATATATATTTAAAAAACAAATCAAACATGATATGACATGCAGCAATATAAAGAACAATAAAGCACACTTTATAAAGCTTTTCAAATTTTATATGTTAGATAATCATATAACACTTAACCATATTATAAGATTATCTATTATTATGTTTATATTTTAAATGAAAAATTATTCTGATAGGATTAATTATGTTTAGAGTTAGTTTGAAAAGCTAAAGCATTATCAACATTGACAACAAACTAAAGCGTCAAAACGGTTAAGTCAGAGTACCTTTGAATTCCATTCTCATCTTTCTTATCTTAATTTGCAGCTTGCCAGGAGTCACGGTCTCTCCTCAGTTTATGGGTTGTGAGGTCAACATCAAAGTGGTGTTTGATGGTTCATCTGGAGACGATCTCAAATAGGAACAATCAGGACTTTTAGCCGATTACAAGTCTATATGACTTAGTTTACTTTCTTAGTATTTTAAAATTAATTTTGATGATAAATAATAAATTTACATAAGATCAAATAGATCACTTTAAATTAATCGAATTAATTAATTTGTTCCTTTGGAATGCATTGAGGGAAGGTGGCAACGGAAAAATGGCATACAATAAGTCATACTTTATATGCAATTTCATTATAATTATTTTAGTGTTTCTTTCCATCCAAATAAAGCTAGTCTGCAGATCATTGGCTAGTCTACAAGTCGAAGTGGCTTATGACACGGGCCACCTCCTCACAGAAAAAGATCGTATTTACCCCTCAATAAAGTTAAGAACAAAAGAACAAAAGAATAACAATAATAATTGAATGACCGCCATCCAATTTCAACTCGACTAGGCGGTGCGCATCAGTTGTCACGCCCATCCGGAAAGCGATCCAATGGCGGTGGGCAACGGGGGACCAGCCGCGGAGACACGGAGCCGCCCGCCCCTCGAAACCCCAGGACTTCGGAACACCTAACGCCACCGCTTTAATATCTAGTCTAGCCTCAACCCCACTACTCCACCCAAAGCGGTAACCGCACTACCCCCCAACCCATCCCTCTTCTCCAGCCTTATCAACTTAACTCCAGGGTCGAGTTACCTAACCCCCGGTGAGCAATATATAACTCCCCCACTGCCCTCGTCGCCTCCTCGCCACTCGCCCCACTCTTCTACCTACGTTCCCACCATTTCTTGTTGCCTAAGTTTCCAACAGCAGATTTTTTTTTTCAAAAAAAAAAAAAAATTGAATCAATTTGGAAATCCGAAGGAAGGGGAACAGGAGTGACCTGGAGACGAGGGGTTGATGAGCGATCGAAGGAGATGAGCTGCAACGGATGCAGAGTTCTCCGCAAGGGCTGCAGCGACTCCTGCCTGCTGCGGCCTTGCCTCCAGTGGATCGACTCCGCCGAGGCCCAAGCGCACGCCACTGTGTTCGTCGCCAAGTTCTTCGGTCGCGCCGGCCTTATGTCGTTCATCTCCGCCGTCCCCCCTTCTCAACGCCCAGGTTCGTGCCCTCGAGTGCATGGATTTTGATTCGCTTTTTTGCTTCCCCAACTAGCCTACATCTCGGGTCTTTGCGTTCTGACTCTGCTGATCTCGTCTGGTTGCAGCTCTGTTCCAATCCTTGCTGTTCGAGGCATGCGGGCGAACCATCAACCCGGTGAACGGCGCCGTGGGCCTACTGGGGACCGGCAACTGGCATCTCTGCCAGGCAGCCGTGGAGACGGTCCTCCTCGGCGGCGCGATTCGTCCTCTGTCGCAATTCGCGACTGAGGGTCACTGCGACGAAGCATCGCCTGAGGCAGACGGCCTCAGCCCCCCTCCGAAAATGGGGTTCTCTTCCTTCTCATCGGTCAAGCGACGGAAGGCGCCAGTTCCATCCTATGAAGACGAAGCGCCGTCGTGCGATCTGGACTTGTGCCTGATTCCTCCATCCTCGCACGGGGGAGCGAGGGACGAGAAGCGGAGTTGGCGGCCAGGGACACCGTCGATGAACTCCGAGGGTTCGGTGACGACGAGCGGCGGCGAAAGCCCCGGAAGCAACCGACCCACCGCCGAGCCGAAGCTTCTCGATCTCTTCGTATGACGGTCGGTTCCATAGATTGCCCTCGCGTCCGCTTTGATCCCGGCGAAAGTTTTGCTGTTGCCTGTAGCCGGCGAGACTCGCAAATTAATCTTTTAATTCTGTTTGTTCATGGTAACAAGCCGGGCTGCCATTTGGTATATAATTAGAGCCTTTAACCTGATCCATTAAATAATAGCATCTCATAATTAGCTTCCTATCCACATGGGAATAATTATTTCCTGTACCTAAACTTGTCGTTGCTGGATTTTAATCGAAGATTCAAGTTGCAATTTCGAACTATACGGTGAAAAATTAACCAAAATTCTTTGCGGTGAAGCCAGTAATCATATAATTTGACGGGTCGATTTCTTCTGCTTAATTCACTAGATATAGCCTGATCCTCTTTTAAAAGATGCAGTGCCTTTCGATGTGTCGTACTTATCCGAACCTTGTGTCTTAATTTTATCCTTTAGACGGCAAGGATAGAGAGAGGTGAAGTCCGTCGTGTAGTGGAGACAGAGGAGAGAGAGAGTGAACGGCTTTTGGCGAAGCGGAGAAGGCGTGCAGTGGAAGGGAAGGCATCCCGTCTCTCCATCAGTCCCACCGCGCGCGCTGCGGTGGTGTCAGCAGCAGCGCTGCTGCGGCCCCCCCCCCCCCCCCCCCCCCCCCCCCCCCTTTCGCGCTCCTGTCGGCGTCGCGAGCGGAGGCGGTCCCACCGCGATGCGCGATTGGAAAACAGCGGCGGTGGAGGCGGGACGCAATTGGTTAGGTTCATTTCGCTTCAGCCTCCTCATTGTTTGTCTTCCTTGTTTTGTAAATGAAGGAAAAACAATACTCGGTTTCTTTGCTTTACCATCACTTGCGCCTCGCCCCGCCGCGTTCAGTGGCGGGACCCGCCCTCCACTCTCTCTGCTACTGTTACTTGCGCACCGAACCTTCTTCCTCCTTCCTTCCGTTCTTTTTTCTTTTTTGATCACGAAGACGGGGCGAATCGACGGTCTTAGGGAATCAGGAAGAAATCTCTCGATGGACATGGGATGATGGAGGAAGATGCCGCAGAAGAAGATAGGAAAGGAGCGCAACCAGTGGCTTCGCAACTTGGAGATTTGCTTGTTTTGCTCGATACATATCGGGATCGAAAAGAAGTAGCGAGCGGCCGTGGTGGGTAATTAATGTCGAGGCGATGCGCAGCGTCAGGCAAAGCGAAGCAAAGCAAAAAAGCAGTGGTATTATTTTTCCCATCGATTGGGCGTCTGATGGGATGCCACTGTCCTGACTCTGACTTGTTTACGATGCCTTGGAGCCACCACCTGCAAGTTAACCTTGATAAATATAGATGGATTTAATCAAATTTTGTAACTCTTTTTATTGGATCCGATTACCTGTTAGTTATGTTTCAGGCAAAAGTTTGACCTCTTTGAAAATAAATTTAAAACAAACACACACACAAGGCAATGCCCTCCACTATTAGGCATCTAATACCCTTCTGCCAAGCCTTGTCCCGGTTAACTCTGGTGGCCATGATTCTATCAACCATCACGATCCACAAAAACGTCATCCAGGCCATCAATTATTAATAGTTGTTTCCCTTCACTCCTCACTGATCTTTTATCGAGTAAAAAAATCATTTATTTTTAAATTAATCGAACAAAATCTAAATATCAATAATAATATTCAAGTACAAGTTGATGTAAATTAAACCACGGGGAAAAGCTCATTCCATTCCCACCCTCGCTTTTGATAGCGTTATCCTAATTGCGGCCCTTGGAGAGCTGATGGGTGGGGTGGCTCGGAATATTCATCGCATGCAAAAGCCAAGAGACAACCGACCAACCTTCCGACGAGGTCAACAACATGATAACAAAATCTAGAGCTTAATTAAAAGGATATAAATTAGATTCTTTTTTAAAAAAAAAAAAAGAGAGAATAACTGATCATATTAATATCTCGGCCCTTGATTGATTCCGGGACCGGATCCGTGTTCTTCTTGCGTGCGTTGGGTGACGCGGATTCCATTCCCACTTGTTTCGATTGGGGCCTGCCGTTTCGATAGTCTCCGGAGTCCTCGGTGAAGATTGGAAATGACGTCGCCCGCCGTATTGTGTTTGCTTTGCTTGCGGAGGTGGTGCCAGTGTTCGTGGGGCCCCCCTGTACGCGAGTCAACTGAGCAGTGACAAAATCCGACATAATCTTATCCATCAGATTTATGAATATGGTTGGGGACGAGTGTAAATGTTATGGAAATTTTATCTCAATTTGCTTGTTTATAAATACAACGATGAGTATTTTTTTAAAAAAAAAATAAATAAATAATAGTTATTCTTTATGAATAGAAATTTGACGATTTGATAAAAAGATATTCTTGGGTATTTTGTGATTGGATATTAGAATAGAAATTTGCCAAAAGTGCAATCTTTATAAAAGTTATTAATATTCTAATTAGGATATTTTAGCTCATAATTATCAAAATATTTTATTTTTAAAGAGCATTTTAATTACAGATAAGTTTATAGTTTGGAAATTGAGGATGCAAGATAAAGCAAGCTGATTTTGTAGTCATATTTTTTCATCAAAACAAACCTTTTACATATTAAAATATTATATTTAAAATATTTAGCAATTTATAATGATTAAAATCTAGGTGCAAGCTGATTTGTACACTTTACGAATTGATATACAAGGAATACGAATTGATTTATAAACTAGCTACCTGATCAAATTTAAAACGATCCCTGTTGGATATAAAAAAGATGTTTAAAAGTTGATAATGGTTAAAATTCTTACTTTTAAAGGCTGATTAGCAAATCATTTTGCGCCTAAAAAGATGATAATGATGTTTTATCAAAATAAATTTTCTAAAACATAATAAACGTGATGAAATTTTGCTCGTTATTTCTCTTTTTGATGTGCTAATTTAGAATTATTCATTTTAATCACTATGAACATTTTTAAGTTATTAATTTATTCACTTCTAAACGACTGATCAACTAGGAGCCAAGAGGCCAACTTGATTAGCTGATTTAGTTTATTTTTCAGTTAAAAAACATTCCATTTAGTTTAGAACAGAGCCAATCAATGTGACTCAAGGCCATGCTTCAGTGGAATCTATGTCGGTTGTATTAGGCCAATCAATTTGGAGATGTAAGGTTGAGGGTGTCGACGTTTAGTTTACATGGTTACCTAGTAGATGACTGTTACATTTCCAAATTCCATATTAACAGGGAAAGCAGAAAAACGTTTAACAGGAAAAAAACAGAGGAAACGAATAGAAGAAATTTGCCTATATTTTTTCTTTCTCCCAACAGAAAAGAATTGGCAATAAAAGAGACCTGACTAGGAGTCTGCCACACACAAGACATTTCCTTTTCTTCAGAGTGGCATCCAATTCCACTACCATGATCACACGGGAACAATGAGTAGCAGATATCAAAGACAATATGATCAAAAACCTTTTGTTAAAGATTGCGATGATGTTGAAAATGATATACTTAGCTAGCCAATAATGGCGTTTCAAGATGAGTAAATGACCCACTGCTCCATTGTAGTTCAAAGTGTCAATACTTCCAGGCAAAAACAAATAAACAAACAAACAAACAAACAAAAAATGCTCGCTTTAACCAAGCAGTGCATTGTATATGTACATGAACTTTTCTTTGATTGTGGTAAGAAGAGCATGAGCATGATCATGACTGAAAAAGGCTATGAATCCCTGGTTACAATACAGATGGAGGTGGGAAATGACAGAAAAAATATGCAAATCAGACACGTAAAACACTAGCTTTTTATTTCATGGCAATCATTCGGGTTAGAAAAAGGAAGAGCTTACTGTGATGTTAGTGATCACAAGTTTGCTGAGGGAACCTTCTATGTGCTTACAATTGGCTGGCTTTTCTTTTTAGCTGTACTAGATGCCCTTGCAGGCTGCATTGCTTTACCTGTTTCACAAATTCATATAAAAGTTAGGGAACTTAAACATGAAATTCATTGGGGGAAAAAAAGGAGTGAGACTTGCATGCATAGCTGCCGCTGTGGACAAGAGATTTCTTGATTGATCAAGTAGTGCACTTTCCTGTGCCGCCAATTTAGTAATGTCAGATAACAAGATACTAGTTCCTTGTACCTGTAAAGAGGCATTTGCTGACAAATTACACCATGTTTATCCCAACTAGCCTCACAAATTTTGTATATAGTGAATTTGCAAGAAAGAGTTTGAGTTTGATGTCAATGAGGTGCACAATGGATACCATGAGCAAAAGAACACTGTTCAAGATTTTGAGACTCCATCAGGTACGTCAGTCCTAGTAGAAAATCCTAAATTGTGATGTGGAAGAAAGACTTAATCATACATGTGAATCAGCAGATAGCTTAATTCAAGAATTCTCTCATTTATCATAATTCTTAATAGCAGTTAACTGAACCTTGGATTTGTTTACACATATATTCCATTCAATGGTTTTGGTTTTCTGAACAAAAACTGAAGAACATTCCAAAACACAACCGCAAACATCAAAAGCAACTGTAGAAGAAAAGATAACAATCAAGTCTAAAGTAGATGCAAGGTGATCACAATCAAGACCAAAGTAGATGCAATATGACAAGAATAAAGTTGTAGAGATAATCACCTTTGATAATAGGGAGCATATTGAGGATCCCATTGCTTGCATCATATCAACTGCTGAACCAACAGTGTCCTTAAGTTCGAGGATGTCCATCTGTGAAGCAAGACAATTATATTCAGCAAAGTAAACATATCTATCCAACTGATTATGTTTGTTGATATGTAAAATCAGATAAATACAAACCTTGGCACCACTAACAATGGGTAGGCGGACAGTGCTAGCTTTTAATGCCTCAATTGCTCCCAACAATAAACTTGAATGCTCTCTGTCAATGAGTGACCATTCTTCCAGATAGGCCAACTACTTTTACAAAGTTGGGCGTGAGTTCATAGAACTGAATAAATAGCTAAACATATAGGAAATACATGACATAGTTGCAAGTCTCGCGGAAAAGGAAAAGATTTCTAAGAATTCTTGAGCTCCCTAAAGAGTTGACAACAGCTAAGGAAATATAATAATCTATACCATGTTGTACACTCATTGGATGGGTCCCAACTTGCTCAATGATTGTTATTAGCAGTATAAACGTATCATAAGGTTATTGTTTGCAGGTAGTGATTTCTTATTTTGAGCTCATTTCATGATGTATAATTGTTGTTTATCTTATTATCATTTATCAGAGTGCTTGATCTGCTCAGTTTTCCTTGATGATGTTTTTCGTTGCTACTGCAGGATCACAAGTGGAAGTCATTTTGGGTTCAGGTGAGTTAAGATTGCAGTGTATTTTGTATATTGTTTATTATTATTATTTCCATTGTCATTTATTTCTTATCTATGCAGTTAGAGTTCTTGTCCTTTATATTTCAATCATTCATATCACTTCCACTTATTGCCAGTAGAGTAAGGAACTTGTGTTTAATCGTTCATTAGTTCATCTGTCATGAGTAATGTAAGTAATTTTTGGTTAATTATGCAAGTTCGATTTTTCTTATGGATTCTCATTGTGAAAACTTAAAAAAAAGTTAATTAGAAATCTTTACATCTTGTTCTATTTGGAATGGTTGATTGACTGAGTAGGTGGTGAGCTAAATTGTCATTTGCCATCATGGATGTCATGTCCTGCCTATGGCTGTGGAGACCCACTTGGGATGTGACAGGATCAATACAAATTTGGATTTGCAGGTTTAGCAAAAATTAGATAAATATGGTTCTATTGTCAGAGATGGACCGATTGTGGCTTGAATCAATACTAATCAAGAAACTCCGGTGAACATCCAAGCTGGAATTGTTTCACAATAGCCTGAAGCAACTTAACATTGATTACTTTTTCAACAAATGAGAAAATCTTTTCATAATACTAGATTGGATAATGATAGATCTAGCAACTTTTCTATAAATATATCTAACTGCAATCAGTTAATTATTTTGTCCCAAAATATTCCTCATGTATTTTCTAATTATAAACTAAGAGGGGAATATATCTTGTTTGCTTCCATCATAACAATGCAACCTTGAATCTAAACTATAGTTTGATAAGTGGACAGCAAAAATATCTTATGACATAACTGTACATAATGCTAATAGTCAGGTTCTTAAATAACTAAAAATTATAATAGACCATGTTAAAACTAATTGAAAGCACCAAATATGATCACAAAATCATGATCAGAATCCAAATACATTATAAATAGACATATGCTGACAGATTCGAATAGACATTTCAAAAACAAAGAGAAACTAAGTTAAAGATAGATGTACTTGTTCTTTAAAGATGGAAGCCAGCTTTAAATTTTGTGTCAGAAGTTGTAGCTTGATCCTTTTAGTAGTAATAGAATCACGCAACTCTGAGGTTGTTGTCCAAGCATTGTATATATCTTTCTGTAAAGATCAAATGAGAGCATTAGCTAATAAAGCACAAAGTATGTAGATTTGACACTCCATAACAATTTGGAAGATTAGCGTAAATTGTTAATAGAAAGTCATGTTCATCCATTTCCGATTCCTTTTGCCTAAGCCATGAAACACTGTCCCTTTACACATTATATTAGTTAATGGATCTCTCTCTCTCTCTCTCTCTCTCTCTCATTTTTTGGATTCTTTATACACATGATAAATAAACATAAACATAGATTAAATCAATCATCTTATTCACATTTAGTCTATCCCTATATATATTAAATCGTCTTGAACTAAACTAGCTTGGTCTAAGAGAGTGACTTGAATAATAATACACAATGCATATTCATATGTGAAGTAGTGAAACAATGCATACAAATACGTGAGCAGTGATCTATTGCATGTCCTGCTTTTTTAAGATAATGAGAGTTTGTGTGTGGGTTGTGAATCTCTTGGCAATTATGAAACCAAAGCTCTAGGTTATGTTGGGACCTAAATGCAGAAACTGAGTATGAGGGCGGCAACTCAGTGAACCTAGGCCTCTGAACCTTCATCATTTGCAGGGGATCCTTGACACAATGCTTGTGACATGTGCCTCAAGAAAATGCCAATTACATAGGTAGGTGTATCATGGACAAGATAATTAGTGTGTCATCACTTATGAGACTAGGCTTTGCATACAATGAGTCGGGAACTCTATAGTTCCCATGCGGTTAGAGCTTGGTCATGGCAAATATTCTATCAGAGAAATCATTTATGCTGTGCAGCTGAATAATGAACTTATTGTGCATCAACGTGAATATTTTGTTCAACAAGGACAAGCACTAGTATTGAGCAAACTACTTGGTGGCTTCTTAGCCTCTGAACACAAACATCATCCATTAGGTTTTTGTATCCAGTTTGTGTTGTATGTGGCTGGATGAAGATGATTTGTATACAAGTCAGGTAAATTGTAATGCTCCAATCAATCTTATTCATCCAGTATTGGGGCCATGCTTTGTATACTAGATGAGTTACAATTCACTTTCATTGCTAATTAATGAATACTCTCTTTATAGATAAACCCACAAGGTTTTTGACTTGGGTGGTGACAACAACTGAACAAGAATCTTGCTTTAAAAGTATTTTTAAATTTTGTTATCCATTGTACCCTAGCTATAAGCTCCTGAAATAGAATAATCATGAGCCTTTCTTCCTCACTATTTAATTTGACCAAATAGCCTCTTTAGTATCATTTAGAATTGCTAGAAACACCCTAGAAATTAATAGGCTATATGCAATCATAGCCTCTTAGCTCCTATGACCAGATCTCTTTTTGCCCTGACCACAGTTGTTAATTTCTGTAAATTTTGCATCACAACTTTTCTTGGAAGGAACTTCAAAAGATTATTTTGACACATCCATATCACACTTGCGATCTTCCTAAGACTCCGCAATTTCCAGCTTACTATTATTGTACCCTCTCATTTTCTTAGGATGCAAAAAACAGTAGTCCATCTTTAGCATCTCCACACTGCTAAAGTTTCAAGCCATGTGTATTTATGACAACTATTCAGCTACATACATTTACACAGCCAATGCAAAACACATAGCTATTAAATGGCGACCCCTTGCAGTTTATTTTAAATTGTTTTCAGAAAGAAAGTTCATAACATTTAGCCACATTTCCAGTTTGGATGGGCTTATATAGCGACACTGATATAGCAATTTAGCTTCAATATCTATAGGGAAGCCATGTCTTTGATACAATGGCAGAACCTCCCCTTCTGCTTCCATATAAAAATCCGAATATTTGCTTTCCTGTCCATGACTGCCATTTGTTTTCTCTCACCCAATGCCGTTACCCCAAAGTCTCTAGCATAAACACCGTCCACACACCCTTCAACGCCCCTTACCCTACACTAGGTGTGGTGTGGTGCCCACAACCTTTTTCTAATCCACCACAGTATATAAACACAGTATATAAACAATCCCTCTCAACATGCAGCTTAGATAGCTGAGTGATCAGTGTTCTCTCATCTATTCTCAATATTCACATTGGTTGATTTTGTCTGCCTCAAATGGTCAACCTGAGCTTTTTGTTGCTCTTCCACAGCTTCATAGAATATAAAAACCCTTGGAATCAAATTAGAAACAACTAACTACACTAGGAGATCAAAAGCACAACTACAAAAGAACAGTACACAACTAAGTTCACAAGCATGTTTTACAGAAAGGACACATGAAAAATTGGGGGTATTATGCTAAGATTCTTATAATCATTTAAGGCTGCAAGTAATGAAAATGACTAATAAAATCTGGTCTTTTGGTCAATAAATTTCAAGGGAAAACTACATTCATTCTGAAAATCATATGACTGGATGGAGGCCAAAGATAATGTAGTGGAATAGAGAACTTATTTTGAAGAGTAAGTAAATTTCTTTTCAGAAATCTTAAACAATTAACGAATGCATGACATCTATGACGTTCCACGAGGTAGGTAACACAAATAACTCCAATAAAAACTATCAAAGATATACAGGTAACTAATCGTAAGAATAGTTATTACCTCTATAGTTAATTTCTGTAGTATCAGTGCAGCATTGGCCCTGGCATTAATGCATCGCCACTGTAAATGTCGGTTATCAAGCAGCCTCAACAAGTGAGCCTCCTCAATCCGGTTCTCCCCTTTCTTTGCCCTGCGCACTTCAGCAGCAAAGCTTATAATGGAAGGTGCATTGCCCGCAGGAGCAATTGGTGAGGTACTCGTTGCTACATTAGTCTGTGCCCGTAGAGAGCTAGACATGCCCCTTGATGCCACGATCTTACTAGGTGAAGGTGGTCTCATGGGTCCCCGAAGTGGTGAAGAAGTTGAACTTGGACAAGACAAGGGGCTATCAGACAATTTCTTTGTCCCACTCCACTTCGGCGCCCCCGGCTTTGAATTTGGCGAAGGGGAACAAGGCTCTGGGTACTGACGCAGCTGGCTGTTCATTTCTTGCCTATACCTGGCTGGTACACTGATCCCACGGGAAGTCACCTTTGCCCTTGAAAGAACACTGAACTCAGGTGTACCAGAATTACTCCCAGAGGAAACACTGTCGGTATCGGATGAAACTGAGAGATCACCCCCATCAAACGATATCCTCCTTGAACTATCGTCGAACAACATCGACTGGTGGAGCAACCTGACGGTGGCCAAGATCGGTTCTTTTTTCTCGGAGGAACAGCTCGAGCTCCTCATCAACGAATTCGGTGGCTGGGCTCGAGAGGCGGGCCATCGGTGGTGGCTATCAAAGGGCCTTGAGTTCTCCAAATGATCACCGGTCTTCGCTGCAGCAGAAACGGTGGCAACAGGTCGCCGCCGTTCCGGCGTGGGGGTGCTAGGGGAGACGGTCTTGGCGCGGCTGGTCTGGTAGAAGAAAGATTCACCCTGGAACGAGACAGAAAGGCTCCGTGTCGTCGTGCAGAGAGTGCTGGCGGCTACGGAAGGTTCGGCCTCCCTCGGCACGCCACGGCCTGCAGGCGTGGAAGGTCGAGCCCGATCCGCGGAGCAAGATCGCTTCTGGGAGCTGGATTGGCGCAATGCCGGCGGCGTCGACGGCCGGGAGTTCGCGAACGGCGACGGAAAACGCCGAGAGCTCGACGACGAGCTCGAAGAAGAGAAGTTACTGGTGGCAGAATACGAAGTAGAATTCGAAGAGGCGGAGGAGGAACTAAAAGAGGAGATATTGCGGGACCCGATCTCCTTGGTACGAGGCCGTCTCACCGCGCCACCAGCATTGTCCTTCTCCGAGGGGATCAAGGGCAGGCGATAAGGAATCTGCGGATCTTGGCGACCTGGAGAAGGAGAGCTGCTCTTGCGGGGCTTCGTAGGGTTCCGGGTGGCGGCTGCAGCAGCCACCATGGATCTAGTCGCAGATCTCGCTCGATCTCCCTCTCCCTTCTCGAATTACAGCGACCAGAAGCCAAGGAGGAAAGGGTGGGTCGGTCACATCACCCGGCGGAGCACCAGACCGTCGTCTTCACACTCCCTGGAGCAGCAGCCAGCACGATGAGGAAGAGAACGAGAGTGTGCGAGGCGAGAGAGAGAGAGAGGCTTTGCCTTTGCCTTTGCATTTGTATCTGCCCCTCAAAGATTAAATTTGTTCTCTCTCTCTGTCTAGCACAAAACACGCAGTACATTGGTAAGCTTTTATTAGTGTGGTGTTGCTGCTAAGCAATGCAAGGCTTTGGCCGCGTTGCCAAGATAAAGACCAAACCAGAGTGTCTCTCACTACCCAGGAATTAGGCAGTTTTTTTAGCCGTTAAGTGAACTGAGATTGCACTCCGGACACACTAGAAATGAGGCATAATACAAAAGGCAACACAGAACAGAATGACACCAGTGAACGACACACGAAAGAAAGAAAGAAAGACCAAGTTCGTTCGACCAAATCCTTTATTGGTCCACTTACTAGTTAGTATTGGTTGGAACATAAAAACGGACTGTTCACTATTTATCGATTTGTGTATAGAGGTCAAGCAGTAGTTGAGGCAGTTGATTGTCTTCTCATCACGCTGCTCCGTTTAGGATTTTTCAACTAATAATTGGACTCCCTTTTAAGTCAGCAATAAATACTTGTCTTGCAGGGGTTGCATTTCTAGCAGAGCTCAGTGATTAAATTCGAGAAGGACATTGTGGCTGATCTCCAAGTCATTTGCAACCAAATCTAAAGGGGGGTTGTCAAGATTCCATCATTAAAAAATGTAGCTAGGATTAGGTGTGTTAGATTGTTGTTTTCAGCTCCATTAACTAGCATTGCTTAGCTTGCAAATGCAGCTAAAACTGAGCAAAAGCTTGAGTGAGTAATTAAGTAGATTATTTTCTTTTTCAATAAAATTTAAAACTTAATGTTTTTTTAAAATATATATATATAATAAATCAATCTTCATCATTTGTTGTTGCCTGGCACATGCAGAAACTTTTGTTTATCTTGAATGAATGGAAAAATATGCTACAATGTGACAGTGGATGGATCACTCTTTTCAACTTACACTAGTATATTTCTTGATTTTTCTTGAGTGGAAAAAAAACTAGACGTTGACTTTCGAGCTCACCGAGGAGATCTCCACAAATGAGGGCACGAGGCTCGATCATTGACCGAGGCTGACCTCTCGCATCTACCATCCCAAACCGTTGTCGGTGATCGAATCTTAAAACACAAGCATTTCATTGTCAATGACTGATAATCTTACACTAGAAAATTAGTTAGCTCGTGAATTATTGAAGTGTCTGTTCTTCGATCGTCGTGTTAACTGAAAAAGGATGAATGCTAACTCAAAAGGCATCTCAACCATCGTACTGCTGCTTCAGGACTTCAATAAAATAAAGAGCCAGTACGCCACTCAGTGTATTAGATTAAGATCGCAGAGTTAAAAACACTAGTCATTTCCATACAACATCATAGTTGTATAAAGCAAACCTCTTCTCAATATTTTTTTTTTCAGAAGAAAAGGATTGCTATATACAGCAGCAATAATCAGAAGAAAAAAAAGTTCTCTGAAGTGTCTTCATTCCAGCGAGAGTTGTGCCACTCTGTGAACATTCCACCACCATTAACTTTTGGCCTCCAATCTTATCCTCTTTACAGGTTGGTACAGTTCATCCACCTTCCCTACTCTCCCTCCTTTTCTTAGGAGACATCCAACTGCCATTATGACGTGTGGTCTCAAGCACCACAGGGAAAACCTTTTGTTTCTCTATGGAATTTCACTTTCTCTGAATCTTGATTTTTTTTTTCTTTTTATGAAATGTTGCATAATTTCTGTTTGTCGCTAGTCCAGTGCGATATTTAGTTTCATTAATAAACTAAAATAAAATATAAAAAGAGATTAAATCCAGTGACGAAGAAGATTTATATAGTTATCCTCAATTAGTTTCTTCGACCAGAAGGTTCTGAAGAAAGGTCACATAGTAAAAATTGTCTCAAAAATTAAGCAATAGCAGATCATTTCTGACACTGCATCTTAAAGCTTGATGAAGCAACCAAATAGTGCATGAAAATTTCCAGGCCAACTTTATAATTAGCGTAGGGCACTAGTTATACAAAGCAAAGTTTAACATGGCCACCGATGTCCAGCACAGGCACTTGCAATTTTACAGATATAAGCATCAAGAACTGAACGAGAATATTATTACAAATCTGCGGATTAGTCTACTACACTAGCATTTTGCACGTGGTTTGTCCTAACTAGAGAAAAAGTAAGACCCAGCAAGTTCAGATTACACATTTAGCTTCATGGGGATCCATTCTTAGGGTGGAAGGGTTGTGGAGGCGGCACAGATCTTGGGATGTATGGCATAAGAGGAGTTCCATGTTCAATTGGACCATGATCAATGGTTGCTCTTGAACTTGGAGGTGTACCACGATAATCAGCTTTGTTGATGCTTGCTAGATCTCTATAATTTCTGATATTGATGGTGAGGTATCTGTTAACCTGTGAAAATAGGTAGCTAGTCAGTAACACAAACAAGATAAGAGAATGTCTGACGATAATGGGAATAAATGTATGCACTAAGGTGTCGTGCTCAATCTACATTGATGAACTGACCGAGAAGTTTCAAGTTTGCAGGTTAAACTAATGCAAAAAAAAAAAAAAAAAAAAAAAGACAGAAGATTCTTTCACAGTAGTTCTATCATGACGGGAGGTGCAAAGTTTCTAAAATGTTGTTATTGAGAGGTGATAAACAAAAAGGAATTTGAAAATTCTTCAGTCAAATCAGGTTAAGTCATGCAAAAAGGTACATTCGCTTGTCATATACCAAACTAGAATTTCATAATACAATATTTTCACTAGTAAAATCTCTTCTTCTTCTTCTTCTTCTTCTCTTTTGGCAAAACTCATCAAGCAAGAACTGCGGTCATCATATGAAATAGAATGGCTTGCTAAGTTTTATCAGTTGACAATGCATCAATGAGCTTATCTGTGTTAAAGACTATCAAAGTACTGTACAATCCAAAAGCTTAATTATTAAGAGAGGATTCATTATGTTTTAATGCTTTAACAGATTATGAGGCGTCATAAAAGAGTAGATATTGCAATGTTAATTGTGCAAAAGATCAACACAAAAACTGGGGTAATATCAACACACAAGTTAGGGGTTCAACTGTTGACCTGCTTTGGCACCACATTAGCCATTCGACTAGGTCACCGACAATCAAGAAAACATAGAGAAGGCACAAGTCCATGAGTTTAATTATAGTTTAACTACTTAGGATTATATAGGAGTTCAAGGGCTATGCATTTATGTGATGGAGATATAGTGAAGAACCTATAGCTCAAGTAGTTAATGTCTTTTATTTTTTAATAGTCGATGAGTGGAGTACCAGTTGAGAGGTTTGAAACCCACAATTTAAATTACCCTAATAATTTTCATCAACAACCTATTTTTAGATTAGGTAGTTGGCTAGCTGCTATTGTTTTATAAGCATGTGTTCCATTTTGGGAATCTTATGAAAGCACGTCTGCCCTTTGATACATTTGAAAATAGGGTGCCCACTTTGGAATTTTGGAAACCTAAGTGAACCCTTTGGTAAAAGGCTTATTTTTTTCATGGAAGATTTTAGTTTCAAACCTCGCTTTATCACTTACCTTCCAAAGAAAGGAAGTCGCTTTCGGCTTTGGTTAGGTAATAGAATGCATGTGAATTTGTATACTGATGAGTTAATTCAGAAAAATGATGATTTTGTAGAACCAGCTAAATTAGCTCAGTTTTTCTGTTGTACAAGTCATGCGGACCTCTATAGTAGTTCTTAGTAGCCTGGAAAAATTAAGGCAAACAATGCACAAGAATGTAATCAATAATGTCGACACTGCATTCACTTACCTTGTGTTTCCTGTTACTGAATACGGTCATGGTACTTCTACCATGCGCAGGGATAACTATTACAGTTCCATTAGTCAATGTCGGACCTGAGACTCCACAATGACAATGCTGTTAATCAAAGAACTATCTTGTCCTTCTTAAGACCACAATGAAATATGAATTGCATGAACGTAAGAAAAAAAAAACTACACTTAAAATGACACCAGAGCTAAAGAAGGAAAAAATAACATTTGAAGGAAGGAAGCATACCTGCGGCATTGAAAATCATAGTTGTGAAGAAAAGGAATGCAAATAAAGCGCCAGACGCCAGTATCATAGCAAGGAGGCTCGAAGATCTCATCTGCCAACCAATTTCTTCCCCTATAGCGCAAAGAAAAAGGGAACGAAGAACAATCCCTAAATAGCCAAGGAACCCATGAAGCCTGGGATTTAGGGACGAAAGAGGCAGACAAACAACTGAAGCAGGGATTTCAAAAAAAAAAACCATCGTAGTTGGCTCCCATGCGCTCCTCCATCACTACCTGGCAGAGACACGGAGAACCCGAGGGCGATTAAATGCGAGAGCGTCGGGAGGCGCGCTTGCTTCGGGCAGTGATGAAAGGCATGCACTTGCGAAAGACTGAAACACAGCGCTACACTACAACAGTAAGATTGAGAGAGCACGTCGTGGTTCCATATCGCCGCACTGCAACACTGAGCACAGCAGCAGCCATGGCGTTGGCCAATGGCAATGGGTGCTCGAATGGGCCGACCGTCGTGTTTCAGCCCAATGCTATTACTTGATTCGCATGGTCCGGCCCGATAATAGTCCGACTCCGACGACATGTTGGCGTCGAGGGTACTCACAGACGGTTCGGTTTTCCCTTCTTCGAATCGAGCCACCATGGCGGCGGAGGGCAGCTCGTCGTCGGGAACCGTAAGAGATCTACCTTCTTATCTTTGCAATCCATTGTGCTAGTACCCGGTTGATCCTTGTGATTGATTGGTGTATTTCTGATCCTTAGGTCAAGGTGGACGAGGAAGAGTTCTTTGGCGCCGAATCCGGCTGGGTCGAGGCTCGAACGACCTGCGACCATCTGCCATCGTTGTGCTCCGACCTGTCCCAAATTCCTCTTCCGGATTCCCCCTGCACTAGGTTTGCCTCTTCATCAACTTATGTATATCTGATTCGAGTTTCTTTTTTTTCCCCGACTGCAAATTGGCATACTACGGTTCCATGTAGCTGGAGATCAAGATGAATCAAGGTAGGAGATAAACCCTAACGATTTTAGAAGTTTTGTAAGGCCCTTCCTCGATTTGAATGGTTCGCTATGTCTAAGTTCTATCACCTGTTCGTAATAATGTCTCCGAAACATCATTTAGTTAACATGATGATGGATATAACTGGTTGTGTTAAGGAAATTTCAGGTGCCATCACCCTGCCGAAAACTGGCTGTGTTTGAGCTGCAAAGATGTTTTCTGCAGTCGTTTTATCAACAAGCACATGGTGAACCATCACCAAGAAACTGGGCACTGCCTTGCTTTGAGTTTCAGGTTTCATAAATTGCCCTCTTACTCTTACTCCATGGGCTGATCAACTTCAAGTGAGTGCCTGTTTAATGCTTTGTGATTAACATCTGGCAGTGATCTATCAGTTTGGTGCTTCAACTGTGATGCATATCTGGATGTTCAGATGATCAGACAACTACGACCAGTTTATGAAGTTGCCCATCTGCTAAAATTCGGCGAGCGGCCTTCTTTCCGGGCATTGGAGATCCTGTAGTCACTGAAAGATCTTCTGCTAGCAGCTAAAATTTTTAACTTTTAAGCCAAGCTCTCTTCTGTTATTGATCAGTGCGTTGCTTCTTCAACATGATGCTAAACTTTGAATTTTGCTTTAGGAAATAAGTGGGATTATGCTGATATTTTTTCTGAAGAGAAAATTGATACACTAGTTTTTACAGGAAAACAAATGCAGTGATAATCTGTTTATTTGTGATCGCAAGTTATCCAAATTCTACTTCTTGTGTGATCGAATGATTTGTCTTTCAGAGAAATCAAAAATTCTGAAATAAGAGTATTTTGAATGTTAATTAATTTGCAACTCCATGCTTGAACTTCTGCTCTTTTACTGAGCTGCAAAGAAAAGGATGAAATCAACTTTATCTTTTTTATAAAATTTAAATTAAATCAACAAATTACTGAATCTATTTTATAAAATCATTTATAGATGCCCATCTCGAACTCTAATTCTATGTACATGGAGAACAAACAAGTCTGAAATAAACAGGTTCGAGAATCAATCCAGTGTGGATAAAGAGGCATCACCTCAACAACATAAGCATGAACACGTGGAGATCTATGCCAACATGTGTGTGGCCGGCGAATCTACCATTACTTTATCAATATCTCTCTCTTAGGACACCCATTGGGCCCCTCCACGGCATCCACCCGACAAGATAAGAGATAGCATTCATCATGTGATGTCTTACTCCTCGCTACACGACAAATGTCTTCGTCCCTTTTATTCGTTTGTTTTTTTTCTTTAAAGGAGACGTAGAAATTACCCAGTAATTACTAATTAATGTGACATAATTGTTTTCAAATTAATCACTTTAAGGTGGCTTCAAAGGTAGTTGTGCCCAATAACGTTGATGTGCGAGTTTCATTATACTTAAATATAGAATTTGGGATTTAGACATTGATTTAGTTCATATATAACTGATTCATAAGAAGAATAAAATGCAATTAATAAGTCAATTATTTGTCACATAATGCGCCAACTATCACATCGGGAGGGATAGAGGAGAGAGGGCCTCATAACCCACTTGCTAAAGTGCCAATACAAAATATGGAAGCAACTAAATACATCAATCAATTATCGATTTTTTTGTTGTTGTAAAGTAGACATCTTTTACATGTTTAACCGGTAAATATTTAATCTCAGCCGGCCATTTGATATAATAAATTAAAGTGGCAATAGTATTTGGATGCGATTAAACTTTACGGCTAGAGAACATAATTAACGCATTACCCTTCCACTTGTCGCCAATCACCAATCTTGCTTGATGATGTATAGGGGTGATTTAGTTTGAAATACAATTATTTAATTTGGCATGATCAAATTGACCCTTTATTTATTTATTTTTTTAACTACTTTGATAGGTTCCACTAAAGCATTAGTTGCTTTAAAATTGCATGAATCTTAGAATTGATATTAAATAGGTGGAAGTGATGACTGATGTGGTGGTGGGTGAGCTCCATCACATCGAGCTACGTTCACTTTGGTGGGGCCAAGTAAAATGGACGGTGAGGACGTCTTGATATATTATCATAATCGATTGCATAATTTTATCAATTACTTTACTTTATTTGTTTTAAAAAAAATTAATATTTCTAGAGTTATACAATGTTATTCGTTAATAAGTTGTTGTCGTGTCGTCGTCTCCATCAACACTAATTCAGTAGTTTTCGCATATTAGATATGAGTCCAAAAAAGATTGTTTGATATATGTAAAAGACCCTTTATGAAAAAGGAGTGACTCTCGAGCTCCATCTTCATCAGCAAGGTTGAAAGTGACAGAGTTGTCTTCTTGAGAGATGAATCATGCATGCGGCCTCATCAGCATCTACCTTTACTTCATCATCCTCTCTGAAACTAATTAATGTGATGGGCTCTTGTATTAAGTAATTCTAACGTAGTCAATGCCACTAGCAGAACGAATATTCATTTATTGAAGGTAGAGACGTCTTGGACTCTTCTAGGGATGAATATTTTAAAGGTAAATTTTATTTTGCAGGCGAATTAGGAAGAAGATTGTCTATGTTCAAGATTGATCTGGTGAAAGAGTTTAAAATATACAAAGATATTTGACTTGCGTTTTAAACTTAGAAATCTGATCAATCAAGAGAAAAGAGGAGGACAATTCAAGATAAGTGATCCCAATATAATTTGACTGATTTCAATTAAAGGACTGACGGTTTCTTTTACAAGGTGAAGGGATTCCCCCAAGCCTAATATCTTCATCATGGTGATCCCGTTCAAATTTGTAGAACACTAGATTCAGTTTCATGTTTAAAACTCTGCTTCTGAATCAGTGAAAGATGAACAAAATTAGTTCCAATTCTTTCTCCAGACTCGATCATAATCCTGTCAGGAACTATGCCACCTTGAAGAATAATTCCATGTCTAAGAATGAAACCGAGAGTTATCCAGTTAAGCCCCCACATGCGTTGTCGACAATTCATAGAAACACACAAGTCACTCATCCCCATGATCATGTCCTCCACTTTTTTTTAAGCCTTTTGGATCTTGTAAACTCGACAATTCATTCTTTGATTGGATTAGTACAGCAAGGACAAAATCAGACCTTTTCCTCCTTGGAAGAAATGTAAGAAGGAACAGCCTTTCTATCATCTTTCATTCATTAATGATGCACACACCTCTCATGTGATAATATCCTTGGACAGTTGGATTCATATTTTTAAGCAAAAGGCATGATCTAAGACTTTTTTGTGTTTGTTGGCCTAATTGAAGCTAATACTGGAGGCAAATTATTGTCTGAACAAGTAGCAAATAATCCAACTCCTGTTTCAGATCTGAAGCCATTAAGAATTCAAGAATTCTTCTCAAAGCATAATGTCATCTCACTTATTTCCTAAATTATCAAGTAATAAAGACACTTATTAAAATACATGCTGAGACAACTGTTGATTTAATGATTTTTTTTGCAGTCCAGGATCCATGTGATGTACCATGGCAGATTTAGCTGGTGTTTCGATTATTGGTTTGTTTATTTATTTATTTTGGGGTAGTCCTGTAGTTTTCCCTTGTTTATTTTATTATTATTTATCCTTCCCTGGCACTGTCGAGGCATCTTTTCCCTTGATATATACTTGAACTGCACTTGCCAAGGCATTGGGATTTGTTTGGCATGCTCATGTCATGAGCAACTAATAAAATATTCTGGTGAGAGACTGAGGAGAATCTTCAAATCCTACATCTGCCTTGGCGGATTGAGCATGTTCAGGTTATCACCCCAAGCAAGTTTTGGATTCAGGTTGTGAAAGAAGAACAGAATTCTGCCAACGTCGATAAGAAAGTTGTCTAGGAGTGAAGGTGACAGGACGCAGGTGAGGATTGTCTCCTCCAATTCTGGATGCAACTTTTGTGTTCTTGAGTTGTTCTTCAGATTGCTCTTCCTTTTTTTGGGGGAGGCTTTTAGCTATTAAAACTATCAGTTTACTCAATTCTCTCCCGAGGGAACTTTTTGCTTTTCAAGATGCAACTTTTCTTGCCTGTTTCGGAGTAGGAAGAAATGAGGGATCTTGCAAAATTAAGCTACTTTTCTTTTGAGGAATATAATCTCCTTTCTTTAATTTACAGATCGTTTTAGTTCTCAAATGGACAAATTACTTGAGGGGATTGTTTGATTGCTAAAGTTTCTCAAGGATCTGCCACAAATAGATCGATACTGATGATAGATAACCACCTAAAAAAGAAAAATCTTGATGAGAAGTAAGAAAATTGATTTAAAAATTCCTGTTTTCCCTTTTCGAAGTTAGTCAATTTCATATACAGTTGGATTCTGTATTACGAAGTTTAGAAGATCAAAGGTTTAGGTGATTAGTTGACACCATCTTACCTTATAGCCACCAACATTGATAGTTGACTGCCAATCTGAAACTTATACAGAAGTCAACTGCTCTTGGCATCATTTCTTGGAAGAATAGCCGAGAATCAGAAAAACATCCAAACTAATTCAAGTAGCCGACCTCAATCAGATACAAGGACGATGGAGGGATTCATCGATCAGTATGAGAAAGAACACATGTCAATGAAAATGGTGATGCTGAAGCAGGAAGAGACTTTTAGACAACAGGTAGGACAAGTTCTCTCACCTCTGATCGATGTAGTAATCGTAAAATTTGAGATTTTCTTATTCATCTAAAATTTGAGATTTTCTTTATTCATCTACCTGATCCAGGTCCAGGAGCTCCATCGCTTGTATCGAACTCAGAAGATGTTGATGAGAGATGCAAAACTAGATCGAGAATCCTGGAAGCCACTTCACAGTAACTCAAGCCTGAGAACACTTGAAGACAACGAAGAACTGAAGTTTGATGCTGATGAAGAGAGTGACCTGGAGTTGACGCTTGCCACAGGAAGCTACGGAACTCAAAGGAAGAAGACAAGTGCATCAAACACTTCAGAATCAGGATCGAGTTTTTCTTCTTCACCGCGTGAATCAGGGTCTGTGAAGCACCAAAACTGTGACTGGGCAATGCCAGATGACTCCACAAGGATCGGAGGTGGAAGAAAGGGCACAGTGTTCAAGATTGAGCAAATGAGACATGATGGATTACAGCAGCCTTCTTGGTTCTTTTCATGTAATAAGCAACATGACATGGTAGCTTCTTTTGGATTGTAATAATAATACCACCATATTCAAACTCTCATATCTGCCTGATTAAACCTTTTATATCTAACTTGAAAGTAGATAATAGTCAAGAGCTAGTAGGTTCTATAATCCACAGAAAAGTATGATAATTTGGGGCGACTCACTACAAACTTGGTCCTCGAGTGACTGGAGAATCCTTTGATGTTTGTTTCGTGCGAGTTTTGTTGAAGAACAGAGTATATCTTCACCATAATTTATATACGTATTCACCTTGTAAGCATTATTCTTTACAGATGAAAGTATCTGATCTATAATTTACAGCAAGATCCTGATAGAAATGAGAGGAGGAAGAGGATACATTTATTTAACACAAGAATAAAAGGATGATCGCACACTACTGAAAAATAAAGAAGCCGCAAATTTAAGAGATGGAGTGCCTCCGATCTTTCGGTGGCTTTGTTCGGGCCTTGCCGGATAAAGACTTGGCGCCGTCGGCACCGGAAAAGGGGTAGAGGCGCCCAAGCTTCTTCGACAGAGAATTCATGAACGTCTTCTTCGGCAATGGCGGCTTGTCGGCCGGCGCCATCTTCCTCGGTTGCATCTCCGAGTCCTTCATATGCATTTTCATCCTCAGCAGCTGCATTCGCAGGTCGTCGTTCTCCCTCTGCAACCGCCAGACCTCGTCGGTTCCGCCGCTGCGGCTGTACCCCGACCGGATCGACAGCGCGGGGGAATCGGCGCCGGTGAGGCTTCCGCTCATGCCGGTGGTATCTCTGATGCGCTGCTGCTCGGAGTAAAGGACTTGAACTACGGTCTGTACCGGGAGCCTGTCGTTCTGCGCCGCGTGGGCGCAAGCCTCCCTGGACAGCTTCTGGCAGTCCATCAAGCCGCAAATCTTCTTCCTTTCCGTATCCGTCAACGATGGATGAGCCTAGAGAGTTCAACAGAAAATGAGAAATGCAGCATCGACATCGATTTCTACAAGGATAGATTGGCCTTCTTCCGAAAGCTATAAATGAAATACCTTAAGGTATATATCAATTGCTCTGTACATGCCGTCTTCATTAATCCTCGCACGCTGCGGCACCAACTCCCCGAGACCAGTGAACCTCGCGATGGTCAAGTTGGGATCCGAAGCAATCTCCGTGAGGTAGCTCTCCATAAGCCGGCCGACCTTCTCCACGTCGCTGCGCGGCGGAGAAATGAAGTCGTCGTCGGTGTTGTAATCGGCGCGGCTAGCATTGGCCTCGTGCTCCAGGTAGTTGGTCAGTATTCTCTGCACCGTGTCGACGTCGAACGTTGAGTCGCCGTTGACGGTGAACGAAGGAATCAGTAGATCGTCCAGCACTGCATGACCCAGTTGCAGGCTCATCCTCTTCTCCAGGTCGAGCCGGCAGGCCACGGTGGTGTCCAGGAAAATGGATGCTCGCAAAAGCATTGACAGGAAGCTAACGGACATAGCATTCCTCTCCCTCGGCAAGAGATTCACCACTGTTTCTAGTATGATTCTCTTCTCGTGCTCCTGCTTGGGAGCGAATATCTTTCTTCCTCTCCCGAAGATGTCCTGCGTAATCAAGGCCAAGAATAGTAATTGTCTATGGAACGGAATTTGATTGAATTGAGAGATCTTTGAGAGGCAGATTAGCTCACCAAACCTCGCAGGGACTTCTGCGCATATAGCATGATCACCGGACCGATATCATACTGCCTGAACCCCCTTGCCTTCATCGCCATCAGTACTCGTTGAAATGTATCAATTCTGAGCACCGTCAGCTCCTCTGCCCACCAATCCACGATCGGCTTCGACTGTGACGACAAAGAAAACCCTTCTTGGAAATTGTCAGTAGTGGTCGACGACGAACCCAGCTGGCTCAGGCTCTCACTGCAGGCCATCAACGCCACCGCGTCGATGCACCGACTCACCAACTTCACCTTCTCCGACATGGGGAGAAGCTCCTCTGCTTTGTGGAGCACGGTGACTGCGGTCGAGAGACTCGTCAGTGCGACTTCTTCCAAGTAAGCCTCTGTCCTGGCAACTAGATTCCCGGCCGAGTATTCTTCCGTCATGTCCAGGTGATCGGCCGCGCACCGGAGCATGGCGATGTTGTCTGCATTGATCTCAAAGTTTATGCCATAACACTGATAACAGTACTTAACCACCAGTTCGAAAGCTTCGATGCCTCCGGGCATGTCTGGGATTTCGATCGTCGAGTTATTGGGATAATTGACCTCAGATATTAGCTTTTGGATATAACCACTTTTTGAGACCAGGGGGAACTACAAACACAAGTTATAATTCATCAACGACGTTCTCAAATCATCATCTTCTGCTTAGCGTTTCAGAACAGCCCTGTTTTAGAATTCACCTAAGAGTGTGTCTATTTAAGTAACAACAAAAGAAAATTCTTCATCTCCCAAGCGCGACTCTGTTTCATGTTCCTGTTTTTTTTCCGCTTAATCTATCTTAGTTTTCCTTTGGCCGGAACTTAATTTCTTCTAAACTAATAACTGGAAAAGGCAAGTCGACTATTTGTCAAGTGTGCGTAATTCAAATAATGTGCTCATCATACAGGATAAACTTGAGATTTAGATTCAACTACCTTGTGCAAGGGCAAAATAGCACCTCCCACCTTCACCTCTATGTCGCTTGGGATCTCTTGTGAATAAATCCTGGAGAAAGCAAGGGAAGGATAAAGAGAAACAAACAGGGAGTAGCCTGAAAGTAGATGATTAAATCTAGTGGAAGCAGGAAGACAACGAGTTGGTGGCAGCTCTACAAATACACAAAATTATAGAGTGGAAATATAATGGATGCATGAACCATAATAAAGAAGATACAGAGATCATGGAGATGGAAAGAGTCACATACCATTCGCTAGTTCTCTTCATGGAGGTGGAAAGCAGTTGCTTCCTTTTAGATATTGAAGGAGGTGGAGGCGCAGCTCCCTGATCAACTCCCAGCATTCCTGTGGTTGCAGCGTTCTTCCAACTCTTATCTGTATTGACTACGCCGCCTTGGTTTAAAAAAAAGGCAGCAAAAGAAGTGAACAGAATTGCATGAGAAGACTGGAGGAAATAGATGGGAGGAGGAACTGATGACACCAAAAGATGTGGTGAAGGTTTGATGGAAGAGCCCAAGCTCAATCTTGCTTCGTCACTTTGTCCTGCTTGGAATCAGAAATGCATTAATAATGCGTTAACACGTACGAATCCCTTTTGGAGTGAACAGCAATCATGGATTCGAGTAATAAATTGGTGTTAGAATCTTAGTTTCAGGCTTCAGCTTCCTTCCATCGTACGAGATCATCAAGGCAAAAAGTACTTGTGACAACGCATGAGAATGAGATGCACGTTAGATCAATAACTAGAAGATATATTACTTTGTATTGAGAGATATTGTTCTTCTCCACCTTCAAGTATGAATTATCAATAAATCTGCCTGTCAATGTCATTCCACGAGAAACAAGGGCAGTGGTGGAGCTTGGCTGCATCCAAATACGAGGTGCAGTGAAAGCTTTTGATAGATTAAGCAACTTTTAAACAAGTTGCATTTATCAAATAGGCAAGAGGTATAGGTTCAATTCACATGTCCTGTGTGTCGTGAGCAAACTAAAGAGATGTTAACAAAGGGATCGATTATTGATGGCAAGCGTGTGTTTTTTCAGCTACTTTAAAAACTAGTGTTCACTTAATTTCAGACATCGCGGCTGAAGAATTCAGTATGCTGATCATGGCAAGAAACAATAAGACAATCTTTCAGAAGCAGAGGATTTCAGCTACATCACAATCACTTGCTGAATTGTGTATTGTGTTGTTATTTCCCTTCTGCTAGATTGAGAAGCAAATAAACAAGATTCTAGTGAAGTTAAAAGGGATTTATCTATTTTAGGCTTTTAGTCAATTGCTATAACTCCATCTCCGTTGTAGATCAGATTTATCTGTGAGAAAGATCCGTTCCAGGGCCCACCTGATCTAATTGAGCTCCATCAGTTTGGATAGTAATCGGATTGCCGATAGCCACAGGTTCAAGGATATCAAAATGAACGACTGCTCCATAAAAGTCAAGGAAGATAAGCTATGAAAACGACGAGTCGTTTCAGTGAAAAAGAACCCAATGTAAACATAAAGAAACTGAAAATAATATAGAATTTACATGAGGCATTGAATTTAATAAAACTAGTGAAAGTAGACAGCGAATATAATTATAATAAAAGGGATAGCAAACCATAGTGTGAACTGCACGATAGAAGAGTAGAAACAGTAATGATGGTTGTTGGCTCTGTAATTGGTGGCGCTAGGACCACAAGTGGGCGTTTGTCGAACACAATAATGTAAGACTTCTTGTTCGGGTCCCTTTCTGGATCATCGTACAGAAGAAACAACTGTGTAGCAGTGAGGAAGTGGACTTGGCAACAGGTAGAGCTCGTGGACTGTCGATGTGGTGTTAATGGCATGGTCCTACAATCATACGGTAAGTAACAAACAACAATGGCAAACTGTTCTGACTGAATTATAAAAATATATTACAGCTCGAAATCAAGGCCTTTTCCAGACGTCCGCCTGGTTTCTCCTTAGAATCAAGGACATATCGCAGGCAAATAAACTTGATAAAGGCCCTCATGCTCTCCGTATGTTTAGGTGCGCAACCGTTCTTCGATACTTGCATCAATTCTTCCATATTACATACATTTATTTTATCATTATTATTACATATTAAACATGTCCAATACTGAAGAACTAATGCACCTAGAACCGCAAAACATTCCCTAAGCTCACAAAAATTGAGAAAATCAAAAGTATAAACGTATAGAACACAATAGAGATTAAATCACACCACAAATAGAAATCTGAAATTCCCCCGATTCATCTAAATTGCTAAGAATTTCATGTTTTAACATTCTCTTGTAGCAACACAATTTGATCGAGGAATAAAGTGCTAACTCAGAACAATGAAATCATAATTCAAAACCCATCAAGTTTTGTAAACACTGGAAAGAAAACAGAATGTCAAGTAGCAAAGAAGGGAAACATTGATAATTCCGTCGCAGGAGCACTGCAAACTATTGATAAGGGAAACATTTTGGTTTTTGATTGGCAAAGAGTTGAGTTCATAAAAATACTAGTCAGGAGTTCAAAAGTTGCAGAATATTTCATGATCTTCTGAATAGATGTTCTTTTTTATATATAATAAAAAGTCGTCAAATCAACCAGACCAACAATATCTGCTGTTAATAGCAACAATGTTCATTGCAGTTTTTGGAGTGTTGTAGAACATTTATGGAACGACAGTAGAATCACCCTGAGGACATAAAAAGAAAAGATAGAGTATCAACCACCCCTCAGAGCAAGCACGAGATGAAGAACAGAGCCGCCCTCAATGTTGTACTCCTTAGCAGTCTTATCATCGGCTAGCTGCTTGCCTGCATAGATCAGCCTGCATTTGAGTCCAATGCATGCCAGATTTTAGCCCAGAATACAATTTACATTAGTTATGCTCAATGGAAAAAGGATCCTTTGTGGGGAAAAAATTGAAAAAGAAGTGGCAACATAGAAATACCAAAGATTAGATAAAAGGCAAAATGATAGATCCAAGGTCCATTTCCATATAGCAGTGCCAAAATTATGAGCAAAAGAATCCGAAACAACCACCACGCTGAATAAAAAAATGTTAGATAAAAACAACTTTTAATTGGTAAGTTTCTGTCGAAATGGCAGAACATGTATTGGTTACCAAAAGGTGCTACAGAAGCGCACAAAAAAAAAAAAAACATTGAGAAGCTAGCTGCTGAATATAATACATTGAAGATTGCAGAAGACCATCATCTATGGGAAGAAGAATTACACTGCAGTACGACTAAAAGGGGGTCAAATTGAAATAACAACTAAACCAGTTTTCTGGATATTATTTTATTCCATAGAAATCACAGGGCCTGAGTAAATCTGAAACTTTTTGGTTCTTTGTAGTTTACTAAGACTACATAGTTTTTTTTTCCTTTTTCCCCAAAACAAACAATATGCACGTAACATTTCGAAACAAAGAAAACAGGTTAATCAAGAAAAATAGGCATGCAGTCACAGTATACATACAATTATAAATCAGAAAAAAAGTAATCATTCTTGTAGAAAAGAGTCCTGGAAAGACAATGTAGCATAAAGCAAGTCAAAAAAAAAATTACAGGAAGTCATTTGAACAAAAGTGATTGCAAATGAAAGCATTGATTCATTTCAAGGCAAAAAAAGGTAAACAAGGATCAAGATGCAGTTCAGATCACAAATGTGCAAGAGACAGAAATTAAAAGTTGGAGTATATGAAGAGCAAACAATCAATAGTAAATGAAGTTTTACGTGGAAATCAAGAAATCAAGATTATTATATTAGTAATTTATAATTCAAAACAAGTATACAACCAAATTAATAAGCTATGTGTCCCAGCTAATTGAGGTTGGTAGCATGAATCTTATCTTGCAATCAAGTCCTAAGATCCCAAAACAATAAGCTGTCCCTATGTAATATCTAAGTTCCTTAATCTCTTTCTATGACAAAAAGGACCTTTTTTGGTCTTCCTTTTTGCCCCAGACCAATTCACTAGTGAATCTATTTGTCATCTTTGAGCATATCTATACCATCTTTAAAATCCTATACAATAAGTCATAGCTCCAGATGAAAGGGAAAATAACCAGCAGACAGTGGCTGATGAGAAGTGCTATTGGCTGATGACATCGGTATATGCAAAACACCGCAGATTTGTTCAACATCAATACTGGTTTTGATGTTAGAACCATTAATTTCATTGTGCAGTATGTATATATACTCTTGTGTTGCTTCTGGGATGTAGTTTGATGAAGTGAGAAGCTTCATATACCAATTGTTTAAGGAAGAATAAATTTTCAAGTTTATACAGGTTGATTATGTAATATTATTACTAATTCGGGGAGATAGTGTATGCAATTAAGCTCCATGCGTATTGCATCACTTGGACTAAAGATTGTTCCAAACAAAATTATATCAACTACTTAATAATATAAATAAAGAATGTAAAGAAGAATGTATGTTTAATAACACAATGAAAGGAGAAAAAAGGATGCATACCTATCAACAAGGTCACACTCTAGATAAAGAGGAGGAACAAAGAGCTAAGCACTCTTGGAAGCTATGATGATGGTGGTAGCCCTAGCCAACCTTATTGTTGTTGTTTCAATAAAAATACAACGATAGGATGTTTTGTGGCAAGCTAGAAATAGATGTCAATATAAGGGCGATGTGCCTCGTATCAATAGGATGTTTGCCAAAGTGCGGATACATGTCTATCATTTTGTAGACATCTAAACATGTACAGCAGTTCTTGATGCTATAATATTTACCGTTCATCCAAAAATAATACAATAAAAGTTCATCTTGAAGAAAATTTATTACAATATAGCATAGACAAGATAAATGTCGAGGATCAGATGACTTTGCATGTATAAGTGGGCAATATAAGTAGCTACTGACTTAGATCTGAATGCAGACAAAGAAGCATATATCTATTAGTTAAAAAAGAATGGATGAGTCATTAAAAGTTCTAATGGCCACAAGAAATAATAGACTTTTGTATCCTAAAGAGAAGATAACAAAAGAGATGAGTGACAATGCATAGGACAAGGCTCAATAGCAGGAAGCACCATTACTTCCTGTTAATTGACATTTGCTACCTCCAACAATCAATAGTTGGTGTATCACAAACAACCAGTTATTTAGAAGAACTAAAATATATAACCCAATATACAAAAGTAAACAAAAAAAAGGAGAGTTTTGCCCTTTAAATTGATAAGCCAGTCATCTAACCAGGGCACGCAAAACCATTGTCGAAGGTTAGTTTAGAGAAAACGGGAAGGTAGAATCCAGAAATGCAAATATCAACCGATAAAAAACACCTTTGTTGTACAGGTGGAATCCCTTCTTTCTCTTCTACTCTCTCCTTGATCCTGTCAATTGTGTCGGTGGGCTCAATGTCAATCTCGATTTCCTTCCCCGTTAGTGTCTTCACTTTAATCATCATCCCGCCCCGAAGCCTGAGAACAAGGTGAAGAGTGGATTCTTTCTGAATGTTGTAATCAGCAAGGGTTCGGCCATCTTCCAGTTGTTTCCCAGCAAAGATCAACCTTTGCTGGTCCGGGGGTATCCCCTCCTTGTCCTGCAACGGAAGCAATCATCTTTCATCAAAGATCATGTCTGTCGATAAAGTAACAAACCTACGGTCTCTGTAAGAATAGGAAACCCACAAATCCTGATGATCGGAAGAAATAGTCATTGCAACGTAAAACCGAAAAAAAAATTAACAAATTGATAATTTTTAAAGAATTTACGAGCGCCTCGCGGCAGAAAATTAATTCCAAACGAAAGGCATGAGAAAACAAAAGCCCCAAATAACCTTTTAAGATGAGACGGAAAAGAAATGGAATGATGGAACACGAAGTAAAGACTCCAGTTAAAACCCTAGTCAGACCCTGGAACACATATCGTTGCATCGGAAGAAGACAAAGACGAACAGAAAGACCTGGATCTTTGCTTTGACGTTGTCAATGGTGTCGCTGCTCTCGACCTCGAGGGTGATTGTCTTCCCCGTAAGAGTTTTGACGAATATCTGCATCCTGCAACCCTAGTTGGTCTCTTTGAAGAGTTGAGACCTTGTTCGCTTCTGAAATGGAAGGAGGTCAATTAATAAAGCGGAAGAATACGATCGACCTGTTAGCGTAGAACGAACGCGTGACGGGAGAACAAATAATCAGAATAATAAATTTATGCAACATCTTAAAAACCGTCCTTTCTATTTTTTTAAAAAATAAAATGAGTATATATTTTTACCTTTTTCAAAAATTATAATTATTACATATCTTTAATTTTTTTCGTATTCATTTTCTTAATTCTTATTTGATTTCATATTATTTAATTTTTTACATTCACATATTGAATTTATACCTCAATTGAACGGATTTCAAATTCATAAAAAAAATCAAGTCAAGTTTAACAATTATATTTTAAAAGTTTAGACAACTCTGTTTATATATATATATAGATTTTAAAAATTTAGTTCATTTTTTTAGTTCGGTTTAGTTTGACTGGGTTACTTTATCAAATAAGCATGAATATCATAAAATTTAGCTTGGCTCAACTTGTTTATCCTGATAATCATACATGGCAAAGTCGTGTGACCATATCATCCTACAAGGGGAGACTGTTTCGATTTCTTGATTTATCTCTTTATAGATGGCTATGAGGCTAGCCGTGTGGGGTGTCGAGGTCAATGTATGACCTTTTGTCGCAAATGAGTCACTGGTCTAGCGTCTAGTGTTGGTACATGGAGTTTCATGTCCTTTGGGGTAGATCTAATCACGATTCGAAATCTTTCCATTTCTGGTAGATCAATCCTTAATTTTAACCATTCAAGACGATTATGATTTATGATTCGGAATCGCTGGTTTACAATTTGCTACAATTCAAAATCTCCTCCTTCCATTATGATTGTATAATTGAAGTTAAAAGTGATTGAGATTTTGAAATTGAGAATAAAATAGAGAAGAAGGTAATTTGAAAATGATAAATTGAATTCTTTATTTATAAAGTTGGGTGAATACGATTATTAAATTGTAATTATTGATAAAAAATAATTAAATAATTTCAACCGTTAAAAAAATACAAATCCCTATTCTCCAAATAATCATACATCGGAGGTTCCAACTAAAACTAAAACAACTATGTAGTATTAGTTTTTGAAAAATCAATATTATAGTAGTGTTGATTTTTAAATAAAATCCGCACCATACATTATAGTATTGGTTAACCATCATAACCGCCCTAGTTGGTACCGGACCAGTTACGATTTAAGTCTGACAAATCAGTTCAATACGTAATCGGCCCGTTGACCCAATTATGAGTCCGGCCCAAGGTCCAGTTCGATCCAGCTCGATGTCAGGTTTACTTTGGGGTTTCTCTGAGGTGTCAAGGTGTATGTTGGTGCTCCAGCTTTTGGAGGTTAGCCACTGGAAAGTATGATCTCCTGTTGTAAATAATTTGGGGCAACAAAAAAACTCGATTTGGCAATTCTCTGTGTGCTATAAGTCTCTCGTTTTCGTGTTACAACTGAAATGAACATCAAGTATTTAGTTGAAGTTATCTCATTAAATGATACACTCGTTGGATTCTAAAATACGAAATAACTTTCTCCAAAAGGCTGCGAAGTGAAATAATTTGTCACCTTTTGAGTTTTATTTTAATATTCTAGCATTCTCTTAATCTACATTAATTTTATTTTATGAAATATTATCCTTCTTCTCTAGCATAGTTTGTTGCCCATGATGATTTTTCATACTTATTAAAAATTTAAAGAGAGAGAGAGAGATCGATGATCACAATAAGATTAATACCAAATAATATTAACAATAGATATGATTAACTCTGAATCCATTTAACAATATTAGTATTTGTCACTTCCATATTCAAATGCGCTGTGAGATATCTTATATATGGTCATAGAAAAAATATTAAAAATAAAAGAAAATGATAAAGTTTAGGATAACTACTACTCATTGCAATATTTTGTGGAAATGTATACGACGTGAAATACACTCATGAATAAAATAACCCCATTTTTAGGTGAAATATAACCTTCTTATTTACAAACTCCGTCCAACTGAACCTCTAAAAATAGCCTAATTCAGATGAACCTCTCGCCACGTTTTTTTTTTTCTCTTCTCATTTTTCATTTTCCCCTTCAATTATTATGTATCAGAGATCTCGTTTAGATCATTTCTTTTATCACTGCAAATATTACTTCTTCGCCCACACCGTCACCAGCCTGCTCCTCCGGGGATCTCTTTGTTTTGTCTGGAGAGCGAATTGAATTCAATTCCATCGCCGTCGCCACAAAAATCTCTCATCCAGGAATATTTGATTCGATCGCTGTCGCATCGCCATGAGCTGGTGGTGGGCAGGCGCCATTAGCGCCGGAAGGAAGCTGGCCGCGGGCGAGGACTCCGTCAGAGCCTCCAGATACCCGAGCGTCGCCCTCGTCGTCGGCGCCACCGGCATCGTCGGCTCCAGTCTCTACGACATTCTTCCCCTCTCCGACACCCCCGGCGGTCCCTGGAAGGTCTACGGCGTCTCCCGCCGCCCTCCGCGGCAATGCTTCCTCTCCCCCAACCTCGTCGACGCGGTCGCCGGCCTCCCTGTCGAGCACGTCGCCTGCGATATCGCTGATCCCGCCGACGCCCTCGCCAAGCTGTCGCGGCTCACCGACGTCACCCATGTCTTCTACGCTGCGTTCTCCCGCTGCTCCACTGCCGCCGAGACCTGCACCGTCAACGCCTCCATGCTACGCAACGTCCTCGCCGCCGTACTCCCCGCTGCGGTGAATCTCCAGCACGTCTGCCTCCAGACCGGCCGCGATCATTACCTCGGTCCCTTACGATCCACCGGCGCGGCCGAGGCGATGTCGGTGGAGCCCCATGACCCGCCCTTCCGCGAGGACATGCCGCGCCTTTTGGCTCGCAATTTCTACTACGACCTCGAGGACGTCCTGTTCGACGAATTGTCCAAGAGGGAGAGCGGCTCCGTTTCGTGGTCGATCCACCGCCCCACCACCGTCTTCGGCTTCTCCCCTTGCAGCAGCATGAACCTCATCGCCACGCTTTGCGTCTACGCCGCCATCTGCCACAAGGAAGGCGCGCCGCTCCGGTGGTTCGGCGGCCGGGCGGCGTGGGAAGGATTCAGCGACGCGTCGGACGCCGACCTCGTGGCCGAGCAGCAGATCTGGGCCGCCGTCGACCCCTACTCCAAGAACGAGGCATTCAACTGCAGCAATGGCGACGCGTTCAAGTGGAAGCACCTCTGGGAGGTGCTGGCGGAGCAGTTCGGTGTGCCGGTGGTGGGCTACCAGGGCGAGGGCGGGAATCGGCTCGAGCTGAAGGATTTGATGCAGGGGAAGGAGGCGGTGTGGGAGGAGATCGTGAGGGAGAACGAGCTGGTGCCGACCACGTTGGAGGAGGTGGCGAACTGGGCATACGCGGATGCGGTGCTGGGCGTGGAGTTGGAGCACCTCGACAACATGAACAAGAGCAAGGAGCACGGCTTCTTGGGCTTCAGGAACTCGGTAAATTCTTTCAACGCTTGGATTGATAAACTGAAGGCTTACAAGATTGTTCCATGATGCGTCGTCGTCTCCTCAATTTTCTACGCTGATTTTAAATTCTCAGAATTCCTTATCTCATGTGCTTGCTCATTATGGTTTTGGTCTGGTGTGGAAAGCTTGCTGCAAGAATAATATATTTATTAATTAGCCACAAAAAGTAATAATCCGAATTGAGAGTTCGATACAATTTCCAAATAAAAATTGTTGACAACCAATTTGTTAGCTGGCAATTGATTCTGCCATACTGTTTATTGTATGGAAGCATATTAATTTTTCAGTATTGATGAATGCAATTGCTAAGAAAGATATTGTTTTTGAGAAAAATTTCACTTTGCTTTGCAGAATTTACCAACTACTTTTTTTAGTTTGCCTCTATGACTCTGATCTCAGTTTGATTAGTTTGCTTAATTTATTTTGTTTGTGCAATATTTGATCTACTCAGTATGATCGTTAGAAAGAAAATGAGAAAAACTCAGAGAAAGTAGACAATAAAATGATCAATTTTATTATTTTATTTAGTTCTTCAGCCAATTTGACATACGCTATGCATTGCAATTGCAAGGGAATGGATTAGTCAGATAAAAAAATTATTCACCGAAGGATCCAGCGCAGAATTAAATATTTAAAACATGGTGAATAAAAAGATGCTCAGATCGACACCGTCCTAACACATTATTATTAAACAATGACGACCTCCTCTGCTCTATGAATTCAATAAAGAACGAGTAGTTAAACGTGGAGCTACAAGTAGCTGGAATATAATCATGGCGGTGCACCAGCGAATCGACGACCCACAAAACAAGAGCAGAGATGCTTCAGACCACAGCCAAGCCGAGCAGTAGAAGCCACGCCGCAGCTGAAATGAGGCCGCCTGCTTTGGATCTCACTGACACTGCACCACTCTGCGGTAATCACATTGCTAATGTTTAGTAAGAAGGCACTAGTGATATGCAACAACGTAACTAATGTTGTAATTAACGAGGCGATGTATATTTATATAACATCTTGGCCGGGAAACAGTCAAGAGGGAATCTTGTTTTCTGCACAGGACAAAAAGATATCAGTAACAAAGTTGTAATGGGAGGGTAATTCTAATCATGCGCCGTTGAGAAAGATCTTCTAAAATCTGCAGCGAGGAGTATGTACATTGAGCAGAGGAAACAGATGTGGGAGACTAAGGCTTACCGCTTGGTCAGCGGCGAAACTGGGCCCTGGCGCATCGACGCTTCCTACCGGAGACGCAGCAACAGGGGCCAGAGGGCTGTGTCTGTGTAAGGACGGCGCCGGGGCGGGGCGGGACTCTGGCTCTTCTTCTTCTTGGTCGGCTTATTCGGCTTCTTCTTGCTCTTGCTCGGCGCTGGCGACGGGACTTCCACGGGCTTGCTTGGAGTGGCTGCTGGTGCTAGAACCGGCGGTGGTAATGTCGGGGGAGGCGCGGGCGGGGAAGTCACAGGCACGGGGGCCGGAGGAGGCGTCATTGGAGCTACAGCGGGTGTCGTGGCTTTCGGAGGAGCGGCGTCGGGAGTTTTGGCTGGGGCGGCGACGGCCTTGGTGGGAGAAGCGGCAGGGGCAGAGGTGGGGGTGGGCTGGGCTGGGGCGACGGGTGGGGGAACAGAAGCGGGAGTTGCAGGGGCGAGGGTAGTGGGGGAGGCGGCTGGGGACTGGGCGGAGGCGTGGGAGGCAGCGACGAGGATGAAGGGGAGGAAGAGAAGGGCGGAGCGGCGAAGCATCGTGACTGAGTGAAGAGAAAGACGCGACGAGAAAGAGTGAGAGTGAGAGAGAGAGATGGCACGGGTCGAAGGGTTTAGGGAGTGAAGGGAAGAAGGGCGAATATATAAAGAGGAGAGGGAGAGAAGAGGCGCGTTGAGTGACACGGACCAAACGTTGTTAGTGTCGCTGTTTTGGGTTGGACGCGAGTCAAATTGAACAATTCATTTCCTTTAAGTTTGGGGGATGTTGGCAGTTATCTTGTTCCGGTTCTACGCTTGGATAGGTGCGTAGTTGGTGAACCTCAATTCTTGATCGCGCTAACTTATTCTAATGTTACAGTTTAATTATTTTTATTACAATTGATCAATTATCTCTCTAAAGACTGACTGCATATTTGATTTATTATTTATATTTTATCGAGATTCTATTAATGTCCATTTTAAGAAATCTATCTCGTAATAATTCAACTCGATTATACCCCAAAGGTTATATCTAGCCACAGGTAGAGTATTTCAATTTAATTATTATTAAAGGACAGTGAATTATATGCAAAAGTATTTATACAATTTGATTCCACAGCAAATAATATTTTAAGTTATGTCTACAAAGTTTCCCTTGTGCTTTTGGATTATTTATTTATTTATATTTGTAATATTTTATTTTTTTAGTGTCTAAATAATATATAACTATAGTTATTTCTTTTAGTGTCCAAAAAATATATGTTAAAACTCTAAATCTATCAACTTCTATGCCTCTTTTTTAAAGCTTAAAAGCTATAAGCAATTTGTAGTTTTATTTAATCCGATGTCTTTTAGAAATTGTATTATATTTATTACATTGTTAAATTTGTCTTAATTCTCTGTTAAATATCGATGTGGAAGAATCAATTAATAAATTTAAATTCCATGTTATTATATATATATATATATAAATAAGGAACGGATAATTTTAAAAATCTCTTCTGATTCTGTGTTTGCGTATTTCTTGTGATCCTTAATTTGTTCTCCTGTTTCTTCAAAGAAACAGAGTGATAATAATTCTAAAAATCATCACTTTTTGGGAACATGAATCATGATCTACTGTGGAATTATTCATCTTTTCTTCATCAAAACTAGCAAAAGCATATTTGCGTTCTAGTTTTTGTTCTCTGTTGATTCTCTGTTCCTCTCACCACTTGTCGATTCTTGCCACTTTCTGTAATGAATTGTTTTGAAAAAAAATCATCACTTCCTTGTTTCACTACGTTCGTTAATTTCTTAATTAGTTTTTACTGTAAAATTTATCCTTATGTTTTTTTTTCAGAAGAAACAGTATGAAAATTTTATTCACTGCATTTAGATTTTGTTCCAAAATTTGCAATAGAGACGAATCTTCTATTACTTATCAAATGATGCTCCAGATTCGTCCATGAATTCATTGAGATAGGGAAGATAATGTCAGTAATGGGCGTAGGGAAGACGCAATGCTACTATTTCACAGACACCAACAAACCAAGTGTTATTTACTGGTTTTATCGATGCAGTTGCATTAGCAATTAAGCATTTAAAACTCAGTCTTAAGCAGAGAGTGATCACACAATATGATTCTTTTATATGCAGCAACGTCTTAAATCAACTATACACTTTGGGATACAAAAACATGTTTTCTGAAATTTAGTATCTTATTTATTAATATCTACCAGTTGGTGATTGATAAGGCATCATCTAATATCCTAGCTAATTCTTTGGACCTGGTAAGGGTACAGCTTACCAGGGCAGGTTCTACTGAGGATGTCGGGTGTGGTATTCGTGTTACTTGTGGTAAAAATTTTGATTGTCTAAATTCATTTCAAGTTAAATTTGCATTTTGAACTTCTCTAATTGCATTAAAAGCTTTGTAGTGGATTTAGCAAACAATTTCTTTTGCGTTCAAGGTCTGCTAAAGCCATGCAAATGCTGTCACAGATTGTAAGAATATTTGTGAAAAGGAATGTCTTATCACCAAGTCTCCAGGGTGCTGACCATCAGGCATCAATAACATCACATTCAAACAGTAATGTTCGTATCCGTAGGAATTTAACTGTCCAAGAACAAGCAGCGAGAGACAAGGATCAAGACCCTAAACGCTTTGTGTGGTCAAATGATGGTATTTCTTTTGAAAGTTTTCATTTATGTTTACGAACGGTAAGTGCATAGTGTAAGATGCAGTGAACAATCTAGCAGGTACCTGGTGAAGCCTGAGAGAATTAAAGGTAAAAGTTAATCCTAACTTTGGTTGCTTCGTGTAGATATGCTTCATCAATTCAGACAACTGGTTCGAGAAATCTTTCAGATTACTTGGAACACTCCCATTTTCCAGGTTGGAGGTATCCATGCCTTCCAGTCTTGTCATTTTCACCCTCCTAACTGAGATCTTATTTGATTCGGTAAATTATAACAGGACGCACTTTAAGTTTGAGACTGTCTAAAAAATACCTTTCATATTTCTCAAAAGACACACTTATCCCGTTTTGCCCCTCTGATACTTGTTAAATTTTTTTTTCTTTCCTCTCCTTATTTACATGTAACATTTAATATGTTTTATTTTCTTTCTCTATACATGTAATATATTCAACTTTTCTCTTTCCTTTTAAATTAAATTAAAATTTATTTATTTTTAATTTTTAATAATTATGATAAAAATATAAAATAAAATCAATAAAATATTTAAAATATTTTGCTATTTTTTAATATCTTCTATTTTATAATATCTAATTATAAAAGAATAAAAGATAAAATTGATTTTATTAATAAAAATTTTATAAAAGAAATAAAAAATTATTTCGATGTTAGTTTTCAAAAATCAACATTGCAACTTAAATATTAACATCGTTGTGGTGATGATTTTCAAAAATCAATATTATAGTATTATAAAAGTTTTAAATCATTTTAAGTACTATTGGAAGGACCTTAAAATAGTAAATGAGGATTTATTTGAACTCAAGTTCATCTAATAAACTCATAGAAGTTGGAATTAATCCTATTGGAGTTCTCTAGGTCCATCGATATATTTTAGTTAAAATTCGTTAATGGACTAGTGGACTCAAATTTATAAAAACTTGTAATGAGATAGAAAATGTGAGTGTGTAGAAGGGAGATATGATAAAAAAAAAAATTATTGTCCTGAGTATCCTACATGAAGTTATAGAGTCATATCAATTGGCAAAAAATGTGAAACTTTTTAAATGTTTTAAGCAATGTTGAAAATCATTTACAATGATAACAATGGGCACCTTTAGACTCTAAGGTGTTACAAAAATCTATAGGAGTTGGAATAAACCTGATCAAAATTTTTCTAGGTCTATCAATGAATTTTGATCGAAACTCATTAATGGACATAGACGATTTAGATTTCTAAAAAGTTGGCATGCAATTGAAGAGAGTAGTACAGTAAGTTATGTATGGTATCATATAATGATTTTGATATGATAAATTATATATATATATATATATATATATCAATTGCCTTAAAATTTTAGACATTCTAATCATTATTGTTAATAACTTCAAATTGATATCTTTGGGCACATATAGATTAAGGGAACTTTAAAAAACTGTAGCACTTAAAATGGATCAGATTGGAACTTTTTAAGTCTATCAATGAGTTTTGGTCAAAACCTATTGATAGACTTACGGTTTTAAATTTTTAAAAATTTATCATAAAATGAAAGAGGGTAGTGCAATAAATATATTGATGGTGTCCATAACTAATTCTGACATTCCTAAAATAAATTATAAGTAAAAATTAATTAAAAATATAAAATTTATTTTGAACCTTCAAAAAAATCTTATGATATTTTTTGACTTCGAAACATAACCCATTATGAGGTTCTGCTCGATAATAAATGTGAATCTCTAAACGAACTTCGATTGAGCATGTAAAACGTTCTATTTTTATACTAAGTTATGATCTCTATAAGTAAGTAGACATTTGAAAAACGATAATAGAAACGAGATATAAGAGAGATAAAACGAGAATAGAGACGTGTTTTTGAAAAAAAAAGAAGTAAGTCTTTTAAATATTCTTAAATTTGAAATGCTTCCTTCAAAATTTGATTAGGACATGAAAACAGTACGTGGTTATTCAAAGTCTCCGCTGATAGAAAAACTACACTCGAGTCACCGATGCACCATCTTAATTTTCTGCTCTTTTTCCTACTTCTGTAATCTGTATTCACATGCATATTGTTTCCTCCAAATACGCAAGATCGACCGAACAGCACAACGATCATTATTTAATTCTCAAGACTCATCAATTATTCTTTCGATATAAACTTCTAAAATTTCGTGCTTATTATATGTTTTTGCAGCTGTTCAAAATACCCTCTGTCGATTGAAGACAGAAAGCCTGACAGTGTCAATGTCTTTCCAGTCGTACATTATGATCCCGTGGATCCTTTGAGAATTGCTGTAGGATAGCTGGGAGACATTGTGAACGATAATTCAATGGTACACGGACCTACCATCCTCTAAGCCTTGTTCACCTGCCATTGCAAGCGAGCTCATCGTGTGTCTATATGTACCTTTATTTCAAATTTTCAAGTGACCATGGAGATGTTGATCTTGGCACCGTAGTGAATATTTCCCACAGATACAAAAATGAACAAGTGACCATCACGGGATTTGACTTGGAGAAGAGCATCCACATGAGGAAGCTTCTAAATATTACTAACCAAGGAGCATGCACGTCTTAATAACTAATGTGTTAGGTAGAATATTTGCAGAGTTCAGTAAAATATCACGTCTCGCATCACTAAAATAAATGTGCTCCAGAGACCAGAGCTAGGTATTTGAATGAGGTGATCAGAAGCACATGGTGGCCTTCAGACCCCGAGGCCACTTGCGTCTTCATGCCTGCCTTGCTTTGGGCCAAGGCAACCCCTGCCTCACTTGCACCTGAGCATGAGCTGTGTTTACTTTGTGGATCACTAGGCTTCAGATGCTGTCACCAAACAAGATCAAAAAGATAAAGCTGCTGCAGAAGAGGACAAGATCAGGATGATTTCAGCACCCCCACAAGATTTGCAGAGAAGGCAACAAAATGTACAGCTAAGATCTGTCTGCCAAGAAAGAAAAAGAGTTGTTACAGGCATTCATTAAATAACTGATGAAGCTTGTTTTACATGGCAAACTATGTTTTCGATCAGGATTAGACTCACCGTCGCGTTGTGAAGTTTGAGATCTTGGAGAAAAGGTACATGCTACGCATAGTGACTAAATTGTGGCAGTTTCTGAACATAAGCATGGAATTGTTTGATTCAGAAACAGAGAGTAGTGGAATGCAGCAGAGGCTGAAGAAAAAACGATATTGTGCCTCTGTTCGCAACTACACAGTTAAATCTTTAGCTAATGCTTTATCCTTCTGCATTCAGAGTACAAAAATTCAGCCAGGCCTTTTTGACAATTAAGACCTGAGAAAAATTATGCTCTTATTTACAGAGGAAGCAACACAAAGATGAAATTACTATCTAGAACTGCAGTGATCCATTGCCCGTGGTCAATTACTATTAACAAATCGATCAGATCCTTGTTTGAGGACGTGACGCTGCGGCACTTCGATTCTCCAAACGATTTTGTTGTCGCTCGGATCCTGCAGCTTCTCCACGGGCATGGCGGCGACCTTCGACCGGACGCCAATGCTGCTCCTGCTCCTGATCCTTTCTGCCTGAGGCTGCTCGCAGGCGCCGCTGATGGAGTGGCGCCTTATCTCGGCAGGGGGGATGAAACACTCGACAGAGAGGCCTGGCACGTTGAACGATACCTCTTCGATGGTCCAGACCTCCTCCATCCTCGTCTTGGTGTGGCTCATCGCCTCCTCACCGAACCTGAACAGAGTCACCACGGAGCGCCCGGAATGGGCGATCATTACACCCTCAACGGCGCGGTAGTCCTCGAGGAAAGAGTTGATTGTGGTCTCCCAGTAGACGGCGTCACCGCCGGTGTTGGATTGGATGCGAGTGAGGTGGGAATCTTCCAAGTGGACCAGGAGCCCTGTCCGCTGGCTGAAGTAGCCGAATAAGACGTGCCGGATGATCTCTGCAGGGCCTTCGCTTCGGGCCTTGAGCGTTTGCGGATCAGCGGAGAGCTTAAGTATGAAGCAATCCTCCCCGTTGATCTTTTTCTCCCCGATGCAACGTGCACTTGCAAACATGCTCGCCGTGGTTAAAGGATCGAGGCCCTGTTCGAAGAAAGTCCCTCGAGTTCAATCAAAGATGAAGCAATTGTTCGCTATGGAGGAATGCAGGAGCGCAGGTGATGTCTATAAGAGGTTTATACCTGGAGGGCGCGGCGGAGTGGGCGGACAGGGCCCTTCGCAGCGTGCGCACCGAGCCAGGGAGTGTGCCGCCAAACGATCTTACCGTTGGAGCCGGCGTGGACCTTGCTTCCGCCGACGGCGAGCTCGACGTACCACATGTCCGGGGCCATTTGCCAGAGAACAAAGCTGCCGGACTCCACGGCGTTTGCGCCACCGCGGTTCTTCACCACTTTGGTTGGCGTCTCGAACTCTGACGCCAGCATCTTCACTTTTCCCATCGCGTAAGCGTTGCGGATAGAGCTTTGCAGCTTGAGACCACCCGATGCGGCTGTATACTGCTGCAGTATGTACTGAGCCGATGAAGTTTCCTGAAAGAATAAGGAAGCAGCGTCAAAATGCGGAGACCGTAGAAGGAAATTAAATCACGAAGACTGCATTTTCCAAAGCGAGCTTGCAGTTCTGCCCTGGATCAAGATGATGACAAGAAAATCCAGTGGAATAACGGCATTGTGGAAAAGCAAGATCTATGCTTACAATGGGAGTGTCTTTAATGCTGAGAAGCGGGAGAGGATCGACGGTACTGACGTGAAGGGGAGCGAGCGGCGCCCCCATAACCCCGAGCAAGAGCCGAAGGTCTGAAGTGCCAAACGAACAACCGGTGGCGGCAGCCGAAGAGGACGTGACGGAAGGAGTCCGCGACAGCTGGCCGCGGACCCAGTGACCCCACCCTTCCCTCCTCTGACTTCCAACCTCCTCCGGCGCGTCACCGTCTGGGCCCTCCAGCAGAGGCGACAGTGCCTCCCCTACGGGCCGGAAGCTCGACGATCTCGCCATCATAGGCGCCTCCGCCAGCGCCTGATCCAACGGCTGGTGAGGTTGCCTCTCTCTGCCCTGCCCCTTCCGCCGCCGCGGGTTGATCAGAATTGCTCCCGAAGAGGATTCGCTCTTCGCCGCGAGGCTCTTTGTCCTCATCCGCGCCGGCGACAGCCCCCGCACCACTTCCTCGAGCGTCGAGAAGAACCCGTGTTTCTTCTCCATGGAATCAACCAGCTTCCTCGCTCCGACGCCTCCTGCAGCAAATCTACCGACCAAACGGAGATGGTGGAAGGACGGCAACGCGAGATTTATTCTCTCGAGGACCGATAAGGAACCACTGCCACTCCACTGCAGCAAAACAGAGCTGTCTGAGAAGAAGAAGAAGAAAGGCAAGTCGAGCAAGAAAACCAATAAAAGCAACTGAAAGAGGAGGGCAAATTGTGAATTATAAAATATGGAAGGCCAAACATGGAATGTGGCTGTTGAGTGCCTCGGTTCACACGAATACGGACAAGAGTTTCTCTCTCTTTGAGGAGGATCCGATCACCGTCAGTGCCATTATCTTCCCCTCTAAAGAGCAAACGGCTTCATTGAAGCCCGAGGCGATGAGAAGTTCAAGTGACCGCAAGTGAGCGGACTCGTCCGTCAGCTCTCGGCGGTGAGCCACCAGCGGGGAGCAGCACATGTGCGTGCGGCGCCTCACTAGACGGCGCCGTTACTGGAAGTTTCATTTCGCGTTGACCGAGGACGGCACGGTGACGGAAAGTAGACGGCCGATGCGGCACGTGACCGGCGGAGATTCCTCTTTTGCGTATTTAATTTCAGCATCAATGTATAACGTTATACAGTGCGACGACAATAAAAGATAAAGGGCAAGGGACCATAATCTAATCGACGCATCTCGTCCGTCCAGGGCGGTTCGGACGGCGGAGGAGCTCGAAGCTCGCCGACAGTAAAGATACAAGCTGATGATGGTGCGCACGTGACCGGTATCTTTGACGGTCGTCGTCGACTCGACCTCGTAAATGGCGCAAATCTAATTCACAACGATCAATTTACTCGATCGTTAAGCCTGATCCAATAAATTCTATTGGATCAGGAAACAGAAAGGCCGAAGCACAAAGTTGACCTGATTCGAGATGGATAGGGCAGCTGAGCCTGAGCCATGGCCCCATCAATCACAAAACGAACCTCTTAAGATCTCACTGGATATTTGTTTTGCCAGTCAATCAAATGCTAAGATAACACCGGCCCAATAATCGACGTTTAGGAAACATATTGTAGTAAATTAATAAGAAACAAACAATGAATGACTGTTCACCGCAGAAAAGCAGAGAAATCCAGCCAAGAACACAAACAAAAGTAGATTAGATTCAGGTTCGTATATATAATTAGATCCATCTGTCTTTATCATAAGTTTTTCCTTAAAAGAAATGAGAAATCTGCAGTATCCAGACTTTTGTTAATTGCAGAATTAATTAGTGGATTCGGTTCTAGCTAGATCCGCCTTTATCGCCTTATTCATAATTATCCAAATTCTTTATGATGCAGACATCCTTATTGGGGCCGTTCATTAAACAAAGTGGCGATCGCCAACAAAGTTCTCTTTACCATGTGGCTTACGGATCCTTCGAGTTCTATTGGTCAGTCATCAGTGGGTGAAAGTTGCATAGTTGTGAAGAATATGCTTCGATGGCGCTTAAAATTATTTGATACGTGATCTGATTGAACTTCAGATAATTTTTTATTACGATAAATTGGCGAATTATTTGATCGAAAAATATTTTAAAAATAAAATATAAATTTGATCTACCAAAACGATCCCTTATGCGAACTCACATAATTCAAAGTTGATAGATAGTATTATCACTCCGTGATCTGGTTTGAGATTAAGGATGAGTTGATTTCTTAATGTATCAGCTGTTTTGATAAGTCAGATATGCGTCGAGTTAGCTCTTCTCGAGTCGATTCCTGTCGGATTGATTTCTGTTGAGTTAGCAGCTATCTGATGGAATAATGCAAGATCTCCTATGGAAGTCTCCTACCGACGACGATGACAGAAAGAAAGAAGTGTAAATTTTGAAGGAAAATTGAAGAGAGAAAAATAACACAAGTGAAAATTAACAATCTCTAATGTCATTCTCTTAATATTGTGTTATCGGATCATGCTTGAGCTTGGTCGCGTGTCAGGTTGACTTGAATTGAATTAGAAATAGTTGGTTCGATTTGATCCGAGTTCGATCATGAACTGATTGACTTGACTCGAGATGGACTACTAAGCTTGCCACGTGCGACCCCTGTTATTCCCGGCGTATCACTCCGGTTTAACATTCAAGTACTCATTGTATCTGAACTAATTCCCACGAATTTCACGAGCCATTCCCGCAATTTCTTGACCACAGGAAAGTCAAACTAGATTAAACATTTATCCCCAAACGCAACTCCGCCGAATAGCGCTCTAGCAGAGTCAACGTCTGACTTCCATTTTACTTAGTGATCTAGATTCTGATCGAATTCTAACACTGGCTAAATCCAATCCACCACCCACTTGTTCGAGATTGAGTCCAGTTCTCGTGGAAATCTAATTAGATTCGGCGTCACGTTCACAAAATATTCGGGCAAATCTAATTTGATGCAACTGGTGTTAGAGTTTCAATCAAACTCAGATTTGCTTTGTTTAGAAAGTCCCTCAAAATCAATTGGGCCTCTAAGAAACGGCAATTAGAGACGTGACGAGCACTGATGAGATTTTATTCCTTCATTCTCAGGTTGATCTCTTTCCCTCATTTTCCCACACTGTAAGATCGTCTTCCTTCATTTCGTGGACATTAACACTGATTATGTTTTGGCTGAAATTAGATATATATATATATACATATAGTTATGGCATCACATAGTTGAAAAATAGAAAGGAGAAGAATCATTAAGAAAGATTAGATAATATTTGAAGAAATAAATAATTAATAAATCTACACCTCTGGTCCTAATGATAGTCGTCTTAAGATTTAGGACCTAACCTCTGCACCCCTTCGCCATCACATGTCAATCTCATCTCGATTTCGAGTCTTGATCTCGAGTTCTAGCCTCTGCATCAGCTCGGCATCATGCGCCGACCACCATCTCGGCCTCGAGTCTTGACCTCGAGTTTCACTCTCGACATTCACTTTGAATCGTGCACCGACCCCATCTCAGCCTCGAGTCTTACCTCGAGCTTCGATCTCGGCGCTCACTTGACATCACGCGTTGACCTCATCTCGGTCTCTAGTCTCAACCTTGAGTTCCAATCTCGGCACTCACTCGGCATCACGCACCGATCCCATCTCGGTCTCGAGTCTTAACCTCGAATTTTGATTTCGACACTCAACATCATCTACACCATCTCGGCCTCGAGTTTCGATTAACATCACACGCCGACCCCATTTCGGCCTCGAGTCTCGACCTTGACTTTCGATCTCAGCATTCACTCGACATCACGCACCGACCCCATCTCGACCTCGAGTTCCGCTCTCAATACTCACTCGACATCACGCGTCGACCCCATCTCGGCCTCGAGTCTGGACCTCGAGTTTTGGTCTCGACACTCACTCAGCATCATGTGCTGACCCCATCTCGACCTTGAGCCTGCATCTCGAGTTTTGGTCTCGACACTCACTCGGCATCACAGGCCGATCCCATCTCGGTCTCGAGTCTCGACCTTGAATTCTGATCTCGGCACCCATTCATTATCACACGCCGACACCATCTCGGCTTCGAGTCTTGATCCCGATCTCTCGGCACTCACTCGGCATCACGTGTCGACACCATCTCAGCCTCAAGTCTCGACCCCGAGTCTGGTCTCGGCACTCACTCGGCATCACGTGCTGACCTCATCTCGACATCAAACCCAGACCTCGAGTTCTCACCTCGGCACTTGCTCGACATCATGAGCCAACCTCATCTCGGTCTCGAGTCCCGACCTCGAACTCCAGTCTCGGCATTGGCTCGACATCACGTGCCGATTTTATCTCGACCTCGAGTCCTAACCTCGAGTTCTAGCCTCGACATTTATTCGATATCACGTGCCAACCTTATCCTGGCCTCAGATCCCAATCTTAGAGCATGCTTAATCTCAGGAATCGGTTGGCCCACGCAATTAGGCCAGGGAGTCTAAGATTGTTTCTTTCGAAAAAAAAGAAAATATCTCCCAAAAGACATGGACGATCAAAATATTTCTAAAATTAAAACGAGTATTTCAGAATATTTCTTAAACGAACGCTAATATTTCGGATATCAACTCTATAAAAGGTTGCTCATACCTATGACACAGGTATGTGCACATCAAATCCTAATTTCTCCAAGTCTTTAAACTCCTTTATCAGCAAAACCCTAACTTGAAAGTGGGAATGACTTGCCTCCATCCCATCACCATTTTAATTCTGTTTTTGAATACTTTTCAGGTCTATTTATCTTTTTGGATGATTATCTTCGAGAAACATGCATGTCAGTAGTTCATGAATCGATGACTTAATCATTCACGATGTATTGACCGGAAAATATATATAGAGGAGAGGGATAGGATGCCAAAAAAAAAACGAAGATATATAATCGGAAGAAGGATGCAAAAAAAAAACGAAGATATATAATCGGAAGAAAAAAAAAGTAGATGCATAGTCAATAGCGAGGTGATCCACTCTTAATATTAACCAAAATTCTGAAAATGGATTAAGAGATCTAACTATGGTAGGACATATGACTATAATTCAACGATACATCTTTTATGGATTTAAACTTATCCATTCGTGAGGAGATGCATAAATTGCAAGAGAAATGTTCTTCTCACTAGGTACAGATTCTTTTATATTTGATATGGATCCAATCCAAGATCAACAAAACTATTCGTGTTATATTCTAATATTGAATTATAATTTGCTTTCGGTGCCTCCAATGCCGTCGTTAGATGCTTATGATAGTTAATACTGAGCGTACGGCGGGAGCAAAATTATTTAGCATAGACCTAATTTTTTTATGATGTGGATATATAAAAATAATCATAGGAAAGTCATAAGAAGTTAGCCAATAATATAAATAGAATTGGCGTTCGAATTGTAAGGAAAATTATGTTAATCCGTTCGGTAATTGGATGGAGCATGAGACAGTGTGCCAAATTATTTTTCATTAACTATTTAACCATTACACGTTGGCTACATTAAAAGCATAATCACAATGCTTCACTAGAGTAAAAGAAAAAGAAACAAAAAGAAGGGATAAATCTAAATTTACTTAATTAGGTTAAAAAAACGAGAGGTAGGTCAAGCGTTGACTACCTTTTCGTTCGTTTCATATTCCCTTTCTCGATGCAGTCGGGCGGTGTCTCAGTTTCCCGGACGGCGGTGCGGCGACCACGTGGGCGGCGCGGGGCTGAAGTGGGTGGAGACGACGCGGGAGTCGAGGAGCTCTAGTATTGGCGGGAAGGTGACGCAGCGCGGCACCTTGTATTGGTTGATTGATGCTCCCCTTGAGATGGCGTAGTCCATCAGCTCCTCAAACGTGCCGCCGCGCACCACGCGGATCTCCAGCGGCCCGATCGACCCGTCAGCCATCCGACTCTGCCGGTACACCGAGTTCAACGCCTCCTCCATCGCCAAGCAGCACTTCTCCATCACTCCGACGTGCGACAGCGCTTCCAGCGCGTCGGCGTCGCCGGAGGCCCCCTTGGCCAGAAGCTCCCAGTAGATGACGTAGTGGCCGGGGATGGACTTGGTGTAAGCGTGGCTCGTGTACTCCACCACGGTCGCGTCGTAAGGCCGCAGCAGCGCCGACGCGCTCTCCACCGCTCGCTGCAGCTCCGCCTCGTCGGTCTTGTCGGACTCGATGCTGAGGAGCACGTTCTTGCGGCGCACGAACCGGAACTGCGGCGCCGCATTGTAGAACCCGGTCACCCGCAGGATGTCTCCGACCCGGTAGCGGTTCAGGCCGGCGTAGGTGGTGATAACCAGCTCGTACTCCTTCCCCGCCTCCACGTCCGCCAGATCCACCAGCTGCTGGGCCTTGTCCTGGCCGTGGCCGTCGCCGTGCGGGAGGAACTCGAAGTAGCCCATGTTGGGCATGATGGTGTAGGAAACCTCTGAAGGTTCGCATATGGGCCGCAGGTTGAGCCCGAAGTAGCACTCAGAGGAGGCATACATGGTGCAAGCCATGGGGAGGCCACCACTGTAGTACTCCAAAGTGGGGATGTACTGCGCCATGGCACCCGTCACGATCACGTCGAGGTACTTGGTGCTGGGCCAGATGCGTGTGATGATACCGGCCCAGTCGCCCTTGCTGCACTCGGCCGCCACGAACCGGGCCAGCGCCGGGTCCGGTTCGCGGAGGAGCTCGGCCACGGCGGCGCGGACTGAGGGATCGGTTACCTTGGCGGTAAGGGAGCCGGCGGCGATGTCGTTGGAGAGGTCCTGCCAATGGAGCTGCAGGAAGCGGATGGCTCGGAGGAGGCCGGAGGCGAAGACGGCGCCAACTCGGAGAACGTCGAGGCGCTGTAGCAGGCCGCAGAGCATCTGAGCGTACATGCTCTGGAAGGCGTCGGCGCAGAGGATGGCGGCAGTGGGGCTTGTGTACACGTTGTACGGGTCGTATGGGCGGCTTTTGAAGTGCTCGCTCTTGTAGTAGCTCGTGAGAACCGGCCGTGCAGTCAGCCCGCCGGGGGTCTTCGTCTCCGATTTCACGAAAAGGAAATAGAGCCCCTTCCCCTTGTCCAGCCCCGGGACGTAACTGTTAAATTGAAATTTTGCCCAAACAAAGTTAATCTTATAGATTTGCACTGATTGATTAATTATTTCTTGAAGAAGACGAGTGGGGCGAAATTTACAGGTTCATCACGGGCATGAGAAGGCTGTAAAGGAGCTGCCGACGGTCGAGCTCTTCTTTGATAGTTGGCATCAGCTTCCTCTCGCCAGCAGACGTCCCGGAACTTTAAATTACATCCAATTTAGCCTCGCATTCGTGCGTGATAAACAAAAATCCCAATTCGGAGGAAACATGGAAGATCGATAATAAATGTACCTGGTCAGGAACTCAGAGATTGGGTGGGCGGAGAGGATTGCGGAGCGATCTCCATTAGCGATTCTCTGTATCTCCGGCTGCAGGTCCTCGTAGGTGACCACGGGGACCTTGCCCTTGAAGGTGGCTCGGTCGGTGGCGCCGTCGAGCCCGTACCTCCGCAGGTACTCTGTCTCGGCGTTGCGCGTCAATATTTCCGCCAGCACCTTCTCTTGCACCGCGTCCGTGTTCGCGGTCATCTCCTCGATGAACATCAACTTCTCCGCGTCCTTCTCGTTGGTCGGCGGCCCGAGTTTGACCGCCGCGTTCGCGCTCGCCTCTGGCACAACCGTCTCCACCGCCATTTCTTTTCACAGAGCTTGGCGAACTGCAGTTGCAAGCAGCAGAGAGAGCAAGCGCTGTGGGCTGGAAGAGGGGAGGGAAAGTAACGGAAGAGGAGGGATGGAGAGGTCGTGGCCAGAGCGGAAGGCAAATTTATAGGCGGAGGTGATCGTTGGATGGGCGGTGGCCCCGCGGACGGACGGAGAAAGAGGCCCTCGTCAGGCCGTGTAGGCTCTGTACGCGACACCGTGGGCCCGGCGGTCGCGTCGTGACGTGGACACCCCTCGACCGCGAGGGCCCCCACCACGGGTGACCGCCTGGCAGGCACCTGTCTCCGTCCACCTCGACACCCGCACGCATGGCGCTCGCCGGACAGCCATCTCCGGCGTCCGGCGATCCTGCCAGCGTTCCGTCGCCCCCGCGACGTGGCGCCGTGTTCCCAATTCCACCTCGAGACGTCTCCAATTCCTTGCCGGGACCGAATAGAAGATCGCGATGTACGCCATGTTTAATTTACCGTTCCGGACAATCTCTGCTCACTTTGCTATCCATGGTTTTGGATAAAATAAAATCCGTCGTGGAATTCCAAAGCAGTAGCTTTAGAGTGCACGTATGTTGCATGATGCAGTAGCTTGAAAATGAACGGCCCCAACCAATATTTTTTCTCCCATCTCGCCATGAACATGATCAAATCAAAGTGGTTGCGAATTAGCACGTGAGAGCTCGATCATTAGACCAGTTAATCCATTGCAATTTGCAGGCTTTTGGGACCTTAATACTACTTAATTCTCGACCCATTTTGTGGTACCCCAGAAAGCATCGGTGCAGGAAAGACATATCATGCAAAGTGCCGTTTTCTTATTGAGAGATGAAAAGCAAATGCACATGAGCTGCAAGAGAAAGTTCAAGCTGGGCTCCGAGATCTGCAGGACGGATCTTAAAGAACCACTTTTTCCTGGATCGCTTTTTAATTTTCTGGAATGCAAACAGTAATATGCATCCGATGTGGTGGTCATCGAATCGGAGAGCGACTCTTCAACAACATCCTCTTCGTGGAGCTGCTTTATTGGGGTCACATATGTCTGCTCTGTTTTGCCAAGCAAAAGAAACTCAAAAACAAATGGTAGTCCTCGATACGATTCCATGCACGTCTCCGTCGTGACGTGCACCGGTAGATAACGTCGAGCCGATGAGTGCAGCAAAATGAAGGCATTAGATTTAATAATGCAGGGCATGCAGTTGATTGCTTGTCTGAAAGAGGAAGAGAAGGCCAAGGCGTTGATTCAATGCCCACCAAACAAACCAACCTAACACCAAGTTGCCGATGTTAATTAAGCATCTAATTTGGCACTGTGCTGTCAAGTCCATGAAAGTTAGGCGCCTGTAAAATTCAATTCAATTTTGCTGATGCATGAAACAGAGCTCTACGTCGGCGAGCTAGGCCGGTGAGGTTGATGGTCGAAACCAAATCCAGTTGTTAATAAATGTGCAAAGTCAAACGCTTCCTTTCCCTCTCACCAACCTCCTAACTCAAGAAAGAAAGAAGAAAGAAGAAAGAAGAAAGAAGCCATCTTTTCAAGCGTGGAATCATAATAATAATATTAGTGCAGACTCGAGTAGTGGTCAAAGTCCGACCCCCTCCATCTCACAAGAAGAATCGTAGAAGTTTCAATCATGTCAAATCGCATCGTTTTCAACGATGACTTTAACTTTATATAATTTGCATGTGTTTGCTTCATAATCCCGGACACTAATCCTTTGGTCAGAGTCAGACCCTTGAAGCTCTAACTTTAATTTACAGATTAATTAATAAAATGGTATGAACAGGCAGTGTAATTAGCTCAACCACGTTCCTGTTCCTGAGGCTGAGGACTATGTCTACACAAAGCATGCAACGCCATGCATGCCTCTCTGTCACCACATATAATTGAAACCTCAAATCCATGGTTTTGTTTTGCCAGAGATGAATGCGTCAAATACTGAGGCTGTACAGGTACAGACAACAGCATTGTATTTTGCTACCATTAATTCTGATCCAATAAGCAATTCATATGGCTGGAGGCCACAGAGCTACATGGAATAGGACTACATGCATGCGTCCCACTACTCTGAACACTTGTGAATCGTGTAGGGTTGGTGAAGGTCAAGGAGGTCCCATTCATCGCCACATGAGTGAAACTCCTCTTCATTAAATGAGGCGTTCTTGTCAAAGCATATATCCGAGCACTACGTACGTTGTTGTTATTCCACAGAGCGGAAGCATGGAATTTTTGTCGGACGCAGATATATTTGCATCGATCTTGATCCCTGTTTTTCATTTATTTATTGAAACCGAGTGGCACGCATTGAGAGGCGAGAGTTGACTAGATAGACACAATTGTTTACTGACCAGTACATTGCTCAGGTCCAAAAGCTGGCGATGACCAGGAATGCTCATCTCGCCTTTTTTGGTCTCCTTGTTCTAAACTCCGTGTGTGGACATTTATTCCATTCGGAGGAGACTAACCCTGCAGCAAGAACCAGGAAGCTTCGAGTTTTCAAGTAAAGTTAAATCAGCCAGTGGCACTCGCTGCGATCGAGATTAAAATTTAGCCGACGACGATGACAGCCATTTGTTAATGGAGATCAACCTCCGCGTAGAAAGAACGTTCCGCATATCTGAAAAGAATCAAACTCCAGTTAGTCAAAAAATTACAAAGAAAGACGGTGGCGATTATTCCACATGTTTTCCATGTTACACAAACATGAAAATTGATTTAACCATAAGAATTAAATTAACTCTCCTTTGACTCCCTTATCTGGTATAATTCCACGGTTGGTTTTGTCGATCGAACACAAATTATCTGTTTGACGTACATGCTTAATTATTGTGTACGTCCATGCACGAGTACCTGTATTTTCGTAATAATGCACTGAGAGAGTTCACAGCATATATATATGATTATATAAAAGCTAGCTAACTATCCAACAATTAATCTTTTGTCATATCATATGAGTCACTAGACACCTTAGAAAAGCTCCACTTTTGCCTGTTTCGTTTAAAGTGGTCTCATAAAAAGCGATGTTTTTAAAATTAGGCTCGACCAATTATATAGACACAACTATAAGATGTTGTATATTTTCTAACTTCATTTCCAAGTTCCAACGATTTAACAGATTGAATAATCAATTATAGTTTGTATTAAATGGATTGATAAAATAACTCGAAAGTCCAATATATCCGAGAATTCATTCTAAAGGATAAATGCAGGCCAGGCATGTATAATTGGCGCTAGGAGGAGAGCACATTGAAATAATGCGAAAGTGACCCTCTCTCTGGCATTAATGTGAGATGGCTTTAAGCTGATAGATAGATTACGTGCATCGTCTCCCAAGACAGGCAAGTTGATCTTGACTCCGGCCTAATACATGAAGTCGAATCATACACGGAGTGGTCGACGCCGTTTAACTTGACAAAAATGGTGGTGAATGGCACGGACACATCCACCATTGCTGGCTCAATTTGGGTGCTTGACATGGTGATGAAGATGGCTCATGCTGTTCGGCCGCGCAAAAGACAGACAAGTCGATGGCCATGCATTATGTACAACGTACATTGTTCCTGGCCTTTTAAAGCAGTAACATTAGGGATTGGCAATCGAGTAGACTTTCATCAACTACTCACGATGTCTATCCACAAAATGAGTTCCAATTTTGTCGGTTTGGATCCATATATAAAATCTCACAGAGATAAATTGATAAGATTTAGCTGAAAATTTACGTTCAGGATCGGACGTACATGTATATATATTTTACCATTCTCTTGCAAATTCTTCTACTGGACTTTCAAATTTAGCTAGCCTGCAATCTTCCAGGAAAAATAAAAATGAAAGATTTCGTGTCTGCTTTTAATTTTGTCATCCTAAACAGCTCATGTGCCTCCAAACTTACTTCTTGTATTTTTTTCCTGGCTAAGCCTAAACAGATTCCCCTTGAGGGCCTATCAGCTGTCTGATCAGTATAAAATAGCATGGATCATTAACTCCACGCCAATGGCCATGCATGCATGTGTTATGACGATGGAGATTGTTCGATAAACAATGTGGGCATGTACACAGCAAAGCGTACATGGCGTGAGTCATAGCCATGTGTTTGATGTGCATTGTGTAGGCTCTCTTTTGTCTCTACTCCTGTTTGCTTCGCGTGAGTCGCTGGCTACTTCAAAAACTATACTGGATGTGATCTCTGGTTCTTGTCAAGAGTCTCAACAAGGCCTCTTGTGTTAGTTAATGCTTGCTTAATAAGGTTGAGACATTAGGCAACACTAATTAAACCTTAATCTACATGTTGCTCTAGTGCCCCTTCAATTATTGGCCTTCTTGACTAGCTTATTATATGTTAAAGTGAGCTTTAAACCAACTTTCAAGGGCTGGAAATGCCATAGACAATCTAATATACTTCACGTGAAAACCTAGCTCAGCTAGCCTACTTATTACGTTCGGAACTTGTCGATTAATCTAACAATTGCAAAATTATTGCATGCTAATGAACGATCTCTCTGGACTTGTTTGGGAGGAAAAAAAAAAGGGGGCAATTTGATCCAAGAAAGATATACTTGCAACTAAGATGTGTTTATTGCATAAATGATATTAAATACAACGGTACAACACATGAAAACTTGCTGGAAATAACATTCTCGTCTGCACAGTTGTGCAAAAGTACTCCTGTTCCAGTTATTTCTCCCTCGGTAAGACACTAGTGACAATAGGTCTTACAAAGAATAATAGAGGATAAAATTTAGCCTCAGAATAACAGTTATCATAGAATGATTTCTTCTTGAACACTGACGTTAAGGGTTTTGTTTGGCAGAACAATACTATTGACCACCACAACTTCATCTTCAACTGCAACTGCTTCTCCTGAATTGAAAAGGAGAAAAAAGAATATAGGTGAGTAGAATGTCAGAGTAGCATCATTAGCAACTACAAGAAGAGCAGCTACCAAGGATGGTGATCCCAAGTTTGGAATTGTAGTCTCCCTCGGCCTGCAATATCAAATAGGTGGCCAACATGATAAGCAAGTTTGATACAAACAGAACAATACTAGTTCAAGCATCTCAGACACTGCTAACAGGATACCAGAATACTAGTGCAAATGATATCCTTCCATACAGATTTTTTTTTTTAAAAAAAAGTCTTTGTACCTACATGTTCTAAGATTAAAATGGCCTTAGATTAAGATTGCTAATTGCAACTAAATCCAGTCAAAGAGTTGTAATGAGAGTTTCTGCCATGATAGTAGGATTTAGACGATTTTTCCTAGTAGCCTACAATTTAAAAAAAAAAAAAGAAGATGAGAGAGAGAAGTAACAATTTGTATGATATCTCTCTTAATCTCCCACAATGGCATAGATATCCTTTACAATATTTTATATACTTGTTATACTCTTGGTCTGGATCTTTAAATATCAGGAAAATATATTAAAGCATATCAAGCCCCACTAAGTCACACCTTAATAGGAACAACACTCAATATGACTCTTTGGGAAATTACCCTGTTATATGTCGCTAGATTATGATTAATGCTACCTCTGATAATCTAAGTCAAAGCTCTTGTATATTTACCTTGTGGCAGATAAGTTATGTTACTGTGGAGGAAACCTCAATATTTTCTTAGGTCCAGATGAGAAATATTATGCATACCATTTTTCTAGTCTGGATATGCATAATCAGAGGCAGTCTTCTAAGTAGCCTATCATTGCACGCAGTTATATCGAGTAACCGCTTATCATATGAAAAATCTCCACTCAGAAATAGCTTTCAGGGTCCAGTGGTGACCCGATCGCTGATCACCCATTGCTCAGCAAACATACAACTTCAGCTTGCTTGAGTGAAAAGGAAATGGTATATGAACAGAAGATAAGAAATAAACTTGCCTGTACCCGTGACCATTTCCCTATTGAACATTTCCAACAGACAATGGCATGTACAACAACAGCATTTTCCTGTCAAGAAACAGACAATAGTCAGGATCTAAAGTTTTATGAACTTCCAAAATAAATAAATTACTACAGACCTTAATTTCAGCATCATCCAGTACGATGCAGCTGATTAATCTCACACCAGCACCAATACGAGCATTTGCAGATATAGAGACATTACGACCTATCTGTTCCAATAAGTGCAACCACATTGGCTGATAAAAAAGGAAATCATCTATGACACCGAATTCCAACATAAGAGTGGGTGCTCCCTACTCTGGTTTAATTTTCTATTCTCTTCAGAAAAAATAAAAAATAAAATATAATGAAAAATCTGAACTCATGTTACATGCAGTCAAATCACTTTTAATGCATACTAGTATAAATGTAGACCAACAAAAAAAATAAAAAATCAATTACAAATAATTAAGGAGTCAGCTCCAAAATAAATCTGTGCATGTGGCAAAATAAGCTTAGCAACCTTGTACTCGATTGCCTATTTACAAGCATAAAGAGTTCTTAAAGAATCCTATCAATATATAGGCTTCCAGATTGAATACCATTTGCCCTTTGGAAGTAATTTAAATACCCAAATATTGGTAAATGAACCGGATTTGATAAATTACTATTATTATTATTTAGAAACAGCTAGTTTGTTCATTCAAGCTGCTATAATTCTCAAACGAAACATCAGAAGTGGCAATTACAGAACCTTCGCATTTGGATGTACTTTAGCTGATGGATGTATATAAACATCACCAATAATAGAAGCAGTTTTAGTGCCATCTCCAGTAGGTAGAAGATTTGGAGAAGTAAAACAATATCGAGCCAGGTATAAGGCAGAGCATTTTAAAGATATCCTGACAAATCATATGAATGCAACAATGAGTACAAGAGAATTCTGAACTAGAAGAAAAGAACTTTTTAAATTAACAGCTACTCGCCCTGGGGTCTTGATTTGTTCCCAAAAGTCAAGTGTCTCATAAGTATATAATTTCTTCTTCCCAGCAAGTGATGACAGTATATCCTGATCCAGCCTAAAATAGTCTACAGGGAGTGCCCTGCTTAAAACAAACATATCGACGAAGTTACTCTTCTGGAAAGCCAAAAAGTGCTGATGCAGCAATAATTCACCAAGAAACTGAATACCTAGGTGCATACAAAATATGCAGTCTTAAATGTCCATAGCCATATAAAAGATTGAAAATGTCGTGTCAAATTCATCTGCAACTACCATTAATTGAGAATTCCAATATGTTCATCTGAAGTGATGGAACACAATCGGTATTTCACATAGTTGGTATCAAATGTGGTGCATTGGTGAAACAGTTATGTAGTTAGAGCTATTGAATATCAAATATTCAATCAAGCTCAAGAAGCATGCACCACACCATCATGTAGTGGGGCATATTTTCACTCCAGCTAGGAATAGCATTTAATATAAAGTCCATTATTTTCTTCGTGACATAACTACTTTGAAGCAATGTCTAAGTCTACTTTCCAGAATCTTAGTCTACCTTCCAGAATCTTTCATCTGAACTCAAACTGGGCCTGGTCAGCAAATAAATATTACAGATCTACAAATTACAGCCAGTTCTATATCCCTAATTGATAAGCAATCAATTAATAGAGCAATGATACACTACATGAAAAATGTAGCATGAAACTCAATATGACACACTTCATGTAATGAGATCCACATCCATGCAGTTAAGTGTATCATGTTGAGTTTCATGCTACATTTTTCATGTAGTGTATCATTGCTCCAATTAATATTCCTTATTTTTGTGAACCAGGTATAGTGCTAGTGTAATCATTTCTTGTATATCAATAGATTTTTAGCAGACTATATTTTGCTTTGTGTATAGTTTATTTTTGCTCAATATAAAATTGTGTATAAAACTAAGGGTGGTCCTTTGTTCAAGGTAGCATTAAGCAGCATCCAGTGCAATAAGTAATGTTTGCATCTTGAAGCGCATACAATTAATCACTGATCTCTGACCAGGCGCCTCATGGTGTTCCATGATTTCACTCTTCCCATGGTCATGGTTCTTGTTAATAAAAATCTTGTTGAACTAACAATATCATGAACAAATGATTGCTCAAGTATCCATAGCATGCAAAAATGGACAATATCATGTTGTATCTCTGAACTTGCATGTTTTTTATTTTAATCCAATTTCTTTTTTTTATGAGTGTGCTGGTCAGTTTGGTCTCTTAAAGTACCAATAAAAATGTATTTTAGAAGAAGTTAAGATACATCTCAAAAGTAATATGGGAAAACTAATGGCCCATATTGCATATAATGTCACGTGGCAGTAGGGGTGAGTATTCGGTTAAAATCGAATCGAACTGAACCGAATTAACCAAAAATCGAATAAACCGATTTTTTTCGAACCAACCGAACCGACCGAATTTCCCAATAAAAACCGAACAAACCGAACCGATATTTTATCGGTTAATTCGGTTTTCGACCGAATTAACCGAATTTTTTAAATATTATAAAAATTTTATTAATAAATTAGAGATTGATAAATTTATTTACTTAAAATTTATAAATTATTTTTTAAATTTAATTAATTCGGTTAATTCGGTTTATTCGGTTTAACCGAATAAGAAAATTTAAAACCGAAACCGAACCGAATTAACCGATTTTTTTTAAAAAATAACCGAACTTCCGAAATAACCGAACCGAATTAAAAATTCGGTTCGGTTTGATCGGTTTATTCGGTTTAACTGAATTTTTGCTCACCCCTACGTGGCAGCAAGTAATTATTAAGAACAAAACCACTTAAATCATCTAAATATGAAAAATCCTAATACTTGTGTTTGCTATACAGAGTATTAAAGAAAGTTGTTGAACAAAAGTAGACTATTGTGTGAAAAGTAATCTTTCATTAATAAATCTCTCATCTTAACAATTCATTGTTGCACGTAAGAAATAAGAATGAATCACCTTCTTCAATTTTCCTTTCAGACATAGAATAAAGATTATAGTTGCAATTTTAAATATAAAGGGAATAATTTATTTATTAGTCAATAGATTAGACTATCACTATAAGATCAGGTCAAACTAAATTCCAGGTATATATATTGTAAAAAGGCACTACAAAGAGAAAAGCCAAACAGTTCGTACTTCATTGCTGATTGAAGAGCTTCAAAGCTGTTCATATGCCGCATGTGAGCTAAGAACAACACAATAGTGGAAAAATAAGCCTTCTCATATAAAGAACTGATCCAAGAGAACCAACAACACAATAGTGTTGCATAGTCTACAGCAATATGGAGGTCTCCAATAAGTGCAAGAGTTTCAAGATGGAAGATAGATTAAAAGACACCAAAATAATTATAAAGGCTCTATAGCGGTGCTATTATGTTAACCAAACAAAATCTTCCTAGATGTACAAACTTTTATCAACTCTTAGTTACAATCAGAAAACCTTTCCATAGATCCATTAGCAAAAGGAGAAACTTTTGAAGTTCTGATTCTATGAATTGAATGATTGAGTAAATAGTTTGCACAATATGATATTTAAATAACTAAAATCCACCTTAATCTAGAATGGCCGAATGAATTGAGTTCATCATGCTGACTATTCTAACATATACCTCTAGTATTTATATGTTTTACTTCCTAACCATCACTTCCTTTAATATGTTTCCCTAACTAATTATGTACCACCAAAACTGTCAGAAAACATGCAACTATTGCCAACAGAATCTATTTTTAAACTTAATCTAAAATCTAGCTGGCAAAAAAAATACCCATCATGTGCTTTAGTTTCGGCTCACATAGTCATCCATACTTCCGCATAAAATAGATAGTGAGCTTTAGAACTCAAGAAAGAACAAGGGCGTCGTAAAAAATTTCTCAGAAAAAATGATCTCAAACTATCTTATGGTAGATACTGGCGGGTCCAATTTCATGAAACAAGGACAAGTGGATGACACATAATTGTAAGTTCAATTAAAGAAAACAGGGACATGTGTCTTCAAGATACTACAAATATTAATACAAGTATTACCAAAAGTTCTACTATAATTGGGGCAAAAATATTAGCAAAATATTAATACTACTATAATGATTATATGAAAGGTAGATGTAAACATCATGAACAATCATCTTGCAAGATACAAAGATGAAAGAAAATATCCACCTTTGTCTCTCCTTTCTGTAAATACACCTTGGATTGCAGTAAAGATATCTGGTGTAAATATGTAGACACCACAGTTGATGAGGTCACTCACCTACAATAAAAAAAATTCATTGCCAGCATCTTCTAACTAGTTCAAAACTAAATAAATTGTACAAAAACTGGGACGTAAAAAATCAAATAATTTTATTCCAATGAGGAAGAAGAGCATACACACAAAAGTTTCTGGTTTCTCAGTATAGTGTAATAGTTCTTTTGTCACAGGATCTGCAACCAACTCACCAAACTGATTGGCTGATTCAGCAGATACCTAAAATTGATCAAATGAAAATAGAAAATTGTAATTCCAAGTATTTAAGATAACAGGTGGTAGAAATAAAATAAAAGTTAGAATAGTGACGAATAGAATCGATGAACCTTAATCACTAATAATGTTCCCATCCCAGCATATCTTTTATGAGCTTCTGCATTAACAAAAGAGAAAAAAACAACTTGAAAACCAGTATATCAAAGGATTAATACTCCAATTAATATTCAAGAGAGATATTCTAAGTGTTAAAATTTATGTTTCATGGAATGAAACTAATTTGGTATGAAGACAGGTCAAGTGGTATCTAGCAGAATTGTATCCCATTCATCAGTTCAAAAGGCCGACAAATCCAATTTATTTGAGCTGCAACATAAGCAACCTGAATAATGACCCAAAAAGAATCTTGCAATTATTTACTATGCAATCTGGCAATCCTATACCTTATACCTTCCGCGTGGAGAATGAATCAAAAAAGAATGTCTAACTTCCTATTTGCTTTTTCCATAGTTATCCAAACGTTTATGGCAAGGATCCAATGGAATGAACATTTATTTACAACTTCTTTCTCTATTTAACTACATGGAGTAACAATTACTTTGTGCTTCACAAACAAATGAGTCTTAGTAATCTTAGTGGCAGGGCGTTACACTTCCATATGGGAAGGCAATGTTAAAGGTGTTTTCTCCTAACTCATTAAATTCAAAATAGTAAGAGAAATATGACGAACAAAAGGGAGGACTTCATCATTGAAACAGAAAATGACCAATACTACTGTGTGATTGTTGTTCATGCAAGTGTACAACTAATTTTACATCATATAAACATATCATACTGGTAATTGAGGATATGAATAACATAATATTTCTCAGGTTCTGATAGGATTAGTCATTGAAAGAGTAATATCAGAGGATTACCCAGCATATCTGGCAAAGGGAAGTTAGAGCAAACATCAAAATTCAGAAGAACTAAATGGGACTGCCAAGACAAGACACCAGTTTAGAAGATAAGTAAGCAATAAAATTCAGAACAAACAAATCCTATGGAGCTAAGAAACTATCAGTAATGGAAGGAACAATGAACTTTTAACCTTCTGTATATACAACTATACAAAGTATTGAATATCAAAATGAACAGACAAGCAAAAGGGAAATGACAAACTGGATCGTCGTCCATGATATGATCTCTGAAACTATAAAGCCCTCCTGCAGAACCATGCGGCTTATCTTCCTTCAGATACCTTAAAGTTAACAGGCAAAGAAATTAGCAAAGCAACCAAACAAGAAGCCTCTAATTCTGAAAATTCATGTGGTAGTGAGAAACAAACACCGAACAGGAACTCTAAGCTCATTGGAGATAGCTGAAACGTAGAGCGCAAACTCCCTCTCCTCATAAAACCCAATCAGATTTGCACCAAGTTAGGGATCTAAACCAGAACCAAAAATAGTGAAATAAGTAATTTAGGACATACGAAGTCGCGAGTATCGAAAAGTGAAACAGCGAGAGACTTACTCTTTTAGTTTACAACCCAATATCGGGTGATGGATGGGGATCGCCTAGATTTAGGAATATAATCTATAAAAGGAATATGAGATTGCTTTGAGCAACAACATAAAATAAATAATAATAATGATATTTTACTAAACCTTATAAGTAACTTTAGATATTTTTGAAATTAACTAGTAAGTTTCATAATATTTAAATCATATATTATATTTCTCATACGTCCATCAATTAATTTTAAAATTTTAAATTATTTTAAATTAAAATTAATATATTCTTAAAAATCTTTTTGATATATTTATATCTTCATATTTAAATTTAATAGTGTAAATTGAGACAAATAATTTAAATTTAAAATATATTTTTAAAATTTTACTTTACTAATTTAAAATTTACTGTTCTCAATTTACACTATCAAATTCAAACTTGAAAGTATAGATATATAAAAATAAATTTTAAGAATATATTAATTTTTATTTAAAGTGATTTAAAATTCTTTAGATTCATTAGTTAGTTTTGTTCGAAATTGATTGATGGGTTTATATCATTCAAAAATTTAAAAGCTTGATATTTTTTTCAATAAAGAGAGTCCTAGAAATCTATTACTGGTGTTGATTAATAAGAATTATTATCTTAGATCTTGTCATGCTCCTCACGAATTAGACTTGTCGCGATACTAACTTCACTCGTCATATGTAAACTGTAACAATGTTAAAGCAAAATATATAATAAAATTAAATAACCTGATTACATGTATACTTTTGAAATAACTCTACTAGCGTTATTATGTATATGACTAATTACAACTTCCTGATTTATCTCCTTATAAATGATGATTGACCATGAGATAGTTGAAATGATGGATTCCACGTTATGCTGAAGAATAAAGAAAAAATTTATTAATTTAATAATAATAATACCAACTTGTTAATCAGTCATATTTTTAAAAAATAATTGATTTAAAATGGGAATAAATACACAAATCGAAGCTCTAGTGTTGAAAATGACTAGATTAGATTCACTTATACGAAAATGCGTCCTCAACGATTTATTTGACCAAAATATATCTGATTTTACGCCGAGAGGAACTGAAAACGTGCCTCTCCGTCCCGGTGTTGTCCCTCATGTGCGGCGGAGAGCTGCGGACTAGGTCTTAAAGGGGTCTGTGTCGATACCGGTGCCGATGCTGGGCATGGACTCTTACAGAGCATATGGGTCCACTAGCGGCTAGCGTCTGGACTTGCCTCTATAACATAGTCGAATTAGTCACATGTGGAAGCAACTTTTGCAGAACTGGAGGCGAAGGACTCGGTGTTACGCTACACGCCGGCCCACCTGCAGCTGGAAGCGGTGGTCTAGCTGAAGTATACGGTGTCTGCGGGACCCGCGAGCCATCCGGGTCGACAACGTGCGGTTCCACGTGGTCCGACTCCGGTTGGGGCGGCGCAAGGACGAGGAGTCGAGGAGGAAGTGGGGGCGACGGCACTTCCCGTCGGGGGGCCTGGGGATGGGTGGGGCCGGAGCTGTGGGCGAGAAACGCGAAGGGATCAAGCCAGTGGGAACCCCGAGCTGGAGCTAGAGGCGGCGCAGACAGCGAAGTGGCGTTTCGGAGGCGGGAAGGCGGCGAGTGTCAAGGCGGTGGCGCGGAGGGTCCGGCCCAACATTGCAAATGTCCGGCCCAACATTGCATAGATCATGAACTTTGCGTAGCAGATGCCTGGCCCAACATTGCAGCCCGGCTAATTCCTTGCTTCTCTGTTTCGATGTGTGTGATTCCAGAGTTGCAAAAGCAAATCGGCCATATATAAGATCCAGTGAACCTTGCAATGATTAGTGCACTGAGAATTTATAACTAGTTGCGGCGCTTTGTCGAGAAAGAAATTGCACTTATTTGGAAGGCAACATGCTGCGCATGTGGTGGACTAATGGCTTGACGTGTGTCCCCATCAGATCCACTTTTGTAGTCAAAAAATGAGACATGGAGTTGATAGGAGTTAGGCAGAGTGGACATGGAAGTGATAGAAGTTGGGCAAAGCTGAATGAAATGTGCTTAGAGACAATAATGATATGATGGGTGACGTTCCGATACTTGCTGCTCAACGATTCTCTTAACAGTCGTCATAAAGCTAGCCGGCACAGTCCATCTCAGCATGTTTTGCATTAGAAAACAAAAACAAAAGAAAAAAAAAAGAGAGAATGAACTGACCCGCTAAGCGTTGAATTGTGATCGCTGTGTTTTTCTTCAGGTTTAGATGGTTTATCATTTCTGCACAAATGTAATAACCATTTTATTTTTGCCCAGTCTAAAATTTGATTTAGTGAAGTAAGTTTTGAATGAATTGATGAACATTCAATCGATCAAGCCAAATGATGCATGATTTAGTTTTAGAAGATCATTTTGGAAATTGCCGTCGACTTGACCTCTTCATTGGTTAATGCTAGATTTCCTAAAAAACATAATAAAGTTATATATTTTTGATTATTATATATATGTTCTGTTTTGCTTACTAATAACATAAAATGATATCTCAATTTAATTTAAAATAAGTCTAATGAGTTTAATTTACAAAATTATAATCCAAACAGATCAATAAGAACAAAAATAAAAAGGACTTTCCACATTAATTTTAATTAATCATCAAATGAATATCTTTTTTATAAAAATTTTCAAATGAGTGTTTGATCATATATTTTATATCTAAAATACTCTTACTTTTAATGTTATTGTAGTAGATATAATTAACTATTATAATGTTGCAGCAACTCTTGCTTCCAACACCATTATAGTAGATATGATTAATTATTATAAAATACAATAGCTATTCTATTATAGTATTATAATTGATACATGTAATTTTTAATATAACATTGTTATAGGATTATAGTAACTAGTAAGTTGTTGTTATAATTATTTTAAAATAATTTTTATAAATTAAAAATAATTCAATTAAATTTAAATAATTTTAATTAAGTTGATAAAAACTATTTTAATATAATAGTATTTAAGATTTTAAGATTCAATTATAACCGTTTAATAATTAATAAGTAGTTACTATAACAGTCTAAAAAGTGATTTTGAACTATTAAAATAATTTTAACTAAGTTGATGAAAAATAATTTTGATATAATAGTATTTTATATATAGAATTTTTAATTAAAATAAAATAATTATTATTTTTCATTGTTAGTAATTATTATAATAATATTGAAATAAAAAGATATTTTTTATATAAAACATATGCCTTTTTATTAATTTTTTTGAAAAAAAAAACATCTTTTAACGATATACATATAATTTGAAACCATCTTCTAATTTGGTTTAGTGAAGTGAGTTTTGAATGAATTGATGAACATTCAATCGATCAAGGCAAATGATGATGCATAATTTGGTTTTAGAAGATCGTTTTGGAAATTGCCGTCGACTTGACCTCTTCATTGGTTAATGCTAGATTTCCTAAAAAACATAATAAAGTTATATATTTTTGATTATTACATATATGTTCTGTTCTGCTTACTAATAATTTGTTTCTTTTGCTCACCACTTAGTAATTTGTTTCTTGATTTCTGCCGAGATGTCTGGTTAATCGGTATTTTTGATCTTGGTTGTCATCTTTCTTTTTTTTCGTAGATTTGTTTTCCAGCTTCACATGGCTGAGCAACGCATCAAAGCGTTAGAGGTAGGGGTGAGTATTCGGTTAAAACCGAACCGAACCGAACCGAATTAACCGAAAACCGAATAAACCGATTTTTTCGAACCAACCGAACTGACTGAATTTCCCAATAAAAACCGAACAAACCGGACCGAAATTTTATCGGTTAATTCGGTTTTCGACCGAATTAACCGAATTTTTTTAAATATTATAAAAATTTTACTAATAAATTAGAAATTTATATATTTATTTACTTAAAATTTATAAATTATTTTTTTAATTTAATTAATTCGGTTTATTCGGTTTAACCGAATAAGAAAATTTAAAACCGAAACCGAACCGAATTAACCAATTTTTTTTAAAAAAATAACCGAACTTCTGAAATAACCGAACCGAATTAAAAATTCGGTTTGGTTTGATCAGTTTATTCGGTTTAACCGAATTTTTGCTCACCCCTAGTTAGAGGAAGAACTTACCAAGGTACGAGAAGTAGTTGTGCCTCAAATGCAAGCAGAAATCAATGCTTTACGGGAAGAAAAAGAATGCAATCGTCAAACCCTTCTGCTTGTGCAACATGATTTGCAAGTATTGGAAGCTGAAAAGGCAGCTGCGGCAATACCACAAGAAGATTGGGCAGCACGGGTGGCAGTCGCGGTGCTAGGCGTCACAATTTGTGTTCTTAAGTACCGTTCTTAAGTACCACCAGCAAGGAGCTCCGGAGCTATTTGGAGCTATTTTCACTTTCTTTTTTGAGCACTAATAAAATAAGGAAGAGATGATATTCATGTAACATTTACTTTCTTTTTTGACCAAATAAACACTACAAGAAAACTCATAAATAGCGATGGATTTAGCGACCGATTAAATTTCGGTCGCTGAATTTAGCGACTGAATTTACAATTCAGTCGCTAAATTAGCGACCGAAATTTAATCGGTCGTAAATTTACGATCGAAATTAAAAATACGTCGCTATTTAGCGACTGAAACATAAATTCGGTCGCTAATATAGCGACTGAAATATAATTGAGTCGGTAATTTTAGAATCGTACGATAAAAAAGAATTTAACGGCCGAATTCACCGAATTTTTGCTCACCCCTAGTTTAAGGAAGAACTTACCAAGGTACGAGAAGTAGTTGTGCCTCAAATGCAAGCAGAAATCAATGCTTTACGGGAAGAAAAAGAATGCAATCGTCAAACCCTTCTGCTTGTGCAACATGATTTGCAAGTATTGGAAGCTGAAAAGGCAGCTGCGGCAATACCACAAGAAGATTGGGCAGCACGGGTGGCAGTCGCGGTGCTAGGCGTCACAATTTGTGTTCTTAAGTACCGTTCTTAAGTACCACCAGCAAGGAGCTCCGGAGCTATTTGGAGCTATTTTCACTTTCTTTTTTGAGCACTAATAAAATAAGGAAGAGATGATATTCATGTATCATTTACTTTCTTTTTTGACCAAATAAACACTACAAGAAAACTCATAAATAGCGACGGATTTAGCGACCGATTAAATTTCGATCGCTAATTTAGCGACTGAATTGTAAATTCAGTCGCTAAATTAGCGACCGAAATTTAATCGGTCGTAAATTTACGATCGAAATTAAAAATCCGTCGCTATTTAGCGACTGAAACATAAATTCGGTCGCTAATATAGCGACTGAAATATAATTGAGTCGGTAATTTTAGAATCGTACGATAAAAAAGAATTTAACGGTCGAATTCACCGAATTTTTGCTCACCCCTAGTTAGAGGAAGAACTTACCAAGGTACGAGAAGTAGTTGTGCCTCAAATGCAAGCAGAAATCAATGCTTTACGGGAAGAAAAAGAATGCAATCGTCAAACCCTTCTGCTTGTGCAACATGATTTGCAAGTATTGGAAGCTGAAAAGGCAGCTGCGGCAATACCACAAGAAGATTGGGCAGCACGGGTGGCAGTCGCGGTGCTAGGCGTCACAATTTGTGTTCTTAAGTACCGTTCTTAAGTACCACCAGCAAGGAGCTCCGGAGCTATTTGGAGCTATTTTCACTTTCTTTTTTGAGCACTAATAAAATAAGGAGGAGATGATATTCATGTATCATTTACTTTCTTTTTTGACCAAATAAACACTACAAGAAAACTCATAAATAGCGACGGATTTAGCGACCGATTAAATTTCGGTCGCTAATTTAGCGACTGAATTGTAAATTCAGTCGCTAAATTAGCGACCGAAATTTAATCGGTCGTAAATTTACGATCGAAATTAAAAATCCGTCGCTATTTAGCGACTGAAACATAAATTCGGTCGCTAATATAGCGACTGAAATATAATTGAGTCGGTAATTTTAGAATCGTACGATAAAAAAGAATTTAACGGCCGAATTCACCGAATTTTTGCTCACCCCTAGTTAGAGGAAGAACTTACCAAGGTACGAGAAGTAGTTGTGCCTCAAATGCAAGCAGAAATCAATGCTTTACGGGAAGAAAAAGAATGCAATCGTCAAACCCTTCTGCTTGTGCAACATGATTTGCAAGTATTGGAAGCTGAAAAGGCAGCTGCGGCAATACCACAAGAAGATTGGGCAGCACGGGTGGCAGTCGCGGTGCTAGGCGTCACAATTTGTGTTCTTAAGTACCGTTCTTAAGTACCACCAGCAAGGAGCTCCGGAGCTATTTGGAGCTATTTTCACTTTCTTTTTTGAGCACTAATAAAATAAGGAAGAGATTATATTCATGTATCATTTACTTTCTTTTTTGACCAAATAAACACTACAAGAAAACTCATATATAGCGACGGATTTAGCGACCGATTAAATTTCGGTCACTAATTTAGCGACTGAATTGTAAATTCAGTCGCTAAATTAGCAACCGAAATTTAATCGGTCGTAAATTTACGATCGAAATTAAAAATCCGTCGCTATTTAGCGACTGAAACATAAATTCGGTCGCTAATATAGCGACTGAAATATAATTGAGTCGGTAATTTTAGAATCGTACGATAAAAAAGAATTTAACGGCCGAATTCACCGAATTTTTGCTCACCCCTAGTTAGAGGAAGAACTTACCAAGGTACGAGAAGTAGTTGTGCCTCAAATGCAAGCAGAAATCAATGCTTTACGGGAAGAAAAAGAATGCAATCGTCAAACCCTTCTGCTTGTGCAACATGATTTGCAAGTATTGGAAGCTGAAAAGGCAGCTGCGGCAATACCACAAGAAGATTGGGCAGCACGGGTGGCAGTCGCGGTGCTAGGCGTCACAATTTGTGTTCTTAAGTACCGTTCTTAAGTACCACCAGCAAGGAGCTCCGGAGCTATTTGGAGCTATTTTCACTTTCTTTTTTGAGCACTAATAAAATAAGGAAGAGATGATATTCATGTATCATTTACTTTCTTTTTTGACCAAATAAACACTACAAGAAAACTCATAAATAGCGACGGATTTAGCGACCGATTAAATTTCGGTCGCTAATTTAGCAACTGAATTTACAATTCAGTCGCTAAATTAGCGACCGAAATTTAATCGGTCGTAAATTTACGATCAAAATTAAAAATCCGTCGCTATTTAGCGACTGAAACATAAATTCGGTCGCTAATATAGCGACTGAAATATAATTGAGTCGGTAATTTTAGAATCGTACGATAAAAAAGAATTTAACGGCCGAATTCACCGAATTTTTGCTCACCCCTAGTTAGAGGAAGAACTTACCAAGGTACGAGAAGTAGTTGTGCCTCAAATGCAAGCAGAAATCAATGCTTTACGGGAAGAAAAAGAATGCAATCGTCAAACCCTTCTGCTTGTGCAACATGATTTGCAAGTATTGGAAGCTGAAAAGGCAGCTGCGGCAATACCACAAGAAGATTGGGCAGCACGGGTGGCAGTCGCGGTGCTTGGCGTCACAATTTGTGTTCTTAAGTACCGTTCTTAAGTACCACCAGCAAGGAGCTCCGGAGCTATTTGGAGCTATTTTCACTTTCTTTTTTGAGCACTAATAAAATAAGGAAGAGATGATATTCATGTATCATTTACTTTCTTTTTTGACCAAATAAACACTACAAGAAAGCTCATAAATAGCGACGGATTTAGCGACCGATTAAATTTCGGTCGCTAATTTAGCGACTGAATTTACAATTCAGTCGCTAAATTAGCGACCGAAATTTAATCGGTCGTAAATTTACGATCGAAATTAAAAATCCGTCGCTATTTAGCGACTGAAACATAAATTCGGTCGCTAATATAGCGACTGAAATATAATTGAGTCGGTAATTTTAGAATCGTACGATAAAAAAGAATTTAACGGCCGAATTTCTATTCGGTCGTTATTATTTAACGACCGAACCGGGATTTGGTCGTTAAATTAGCGACCGAACCAGTTTCGCTATATTAAAAATTGAATTCGATCGTTAAATTTCAGTCGCAATATTAAAAATTGAATTCCAAATCGAACAGCCAATATTAGCGATCGAAATCGGATTCGATCGCTAATTAGCGACCAATTTTGATTTCGATCGCTAAAATTAGCGACCGAAGTTGATTTCGGTCGTTAAAATTAGCGACCGAAATCGGATTCGGTCGCTAATGTTAGCGACCGAAATCAAAATCGGTCGCTAATTTTAGCGACTGAAATTAAATTCGGTGTAATTTTATTAATCGAATTCGGTCGGTAAATTAGCGACCGAATTCGATTTCGGTCGCTAATTAGCGACCGAATTCGATTTCGGTCGCTAAATCAGTTTACGATTATTTTTTTCAATCGCTAATCGGTCGTTAATCGGATTTAGCGACCGAATTTTCGGTCGCTAATTACTGTTTTTTTTTGTAGTGAAAGATCGATTTCGTATGCAAATATCGTGGTGTCTTCAGGTTTAGATGGTTTATCATTTCTGCACAAATGTAATAACCCTTTTACTTTTTGCCCAGTCTAAAATTTGGTTTAGTGAAGTAAGTTTTGAGTGAATTGATGAACAGTCAAATCGATCAAGGCAAATGATGCATGATTTAGTTTTAGAAGCTCGTTTTGGAAGACTAAGGCCTATGCCTAAAGCCGGCACTGGCCGGAAATGCAAGAAGAAATAAATTCGTTACGGGAAGAAAAAGAGAGCAATCGTCAAACCCTTCTGCTAATGCAACATGATTTGCAAGTTTTGGAAGCTGAAAAAGCGGCAATACCAAAAGAAGATTGGCAGCACGGGTATAGCCGTCAAGTTGGGTTAGGCCCGCCGGGTTGGCTCGCCCCGCCAAGAAATTTAGGTAGGTTGGGTTGAAATTTTATTAACCCATTTTAAGATGGGTTGAGGCGGGTTGGCCCGCCTAGGCCCGCGACCCGCGTGGGTTGGCCCGCGGGTTGAGAAAGTTTATATATTTATTATAAATTTTAAAATTAAAATATAAAACTTAATGAATTAGTGGGTTTTCTATTTAAAATACAATTTAAACTTAAAAATTATAATTCAAACTTTAAACCTTCAACTTAATCAATTTAAATTATACTTTAAACTTAAAATTTTAAATATTTTAAATATTTTTTTATTTTTTATCAGGCTCGCGGGTTGGCCCGCCTAACCCGCGGCCCGCCTTGAGTTGGGTTTTTAGATTTCCCAACCCGCCAAAATTGGTGGGTTAGCCCGCCCCGCCCCGCCATATGATGGGCCCGCCATGGGTTAGCCCGCCCCGTCATGGGTTGACCCGTTTGACAGTTCTAAGCACGGGTGGCAGTCGCGGTGCTAGGTATCGCAATTTTTGTTCTTAAGTACCGTTCTTAAGTACCACCAGTAAGGAGCTCCAGAGCTATTTGGAGCTATTTTCACTTTCTTTTTTTGAGCACTAATAAAATAAGGAAGAGATGATATTCATGTATCATTTACTTTCTTTTTTGACCAAATAAACACTACAAGAAAACTCATAAAGACTGAATTTAAAACCGAAATCGAACCGAAATTAACCGATTCGTAAATTTTCAAAATTAAAAAATAGCGACTGAAACATAAATTCGGTCGCTAATATAGCGACTGAAATATAATTGAGTCGGTAATTTTAGAATCGTACGATAAAAAAGAATTTAACGGCCGAATTCACCAAATTTTTGCTCACCCCTAGTTAGAGGAAGAACTTACCAAGGTACGAGAAGTAGTTGTGCCGCAAATGCAAGCAGAAATCAATGCTTTACGGGAAGAAAAAGAATGCAATCGTCAAACCCTTCTGCTTGTGCAACATGATTTGCAAGTATTGGAAGCTGAAAAGGCAGCTGCGGCAATACCACAAGAAGATTGGGCAGCACGGGTGGCAGTCGCGGTGCTAGGCATCACAATTTGTGTTCTTAAGTACCGTTCTTAAGTACCACCAGCAAGGAGCTCCGGAGCTATTTGGAGCTATTTTCACTTTCTTTTTTGAGCACTAATAAAATAAGGAAGAGATGATATTCATGTATCATTTACTTTCTTTTTTGACCAAATAAACACTACAAGAAAACTAATAAATAGCGACGGATTTAGCGACCGATTAAATTTCGGTCGCTAATTTAGCGACCGAAATGTAAATTCAGTCGCTAATTAGCGACCGAAATTTAATCGGTCGTAAATTTACGATCGAAATTAAAAATCCGTCACTATTTAGCGACTGAAACATAAATTCGGTCGCTAATATAGCGACTGAAATATAATTGAGTCGGTAATTTTAGAATCGTACGATAAAAAAGAATTTAACGACCGAATTTCTATGCGGTCGTTATCGTTATTATTTAACGACCGAACCGGGATTTGGTCGTTAAATTAGCGACCGAACCAGTTTCGCTATATTAAAAATTGAATTCGGTCGTTAAATTTCAGTCGCAATATTAAAAATTGAATTCAAAATCGAACAGCCAATATTAGCGATCGAAATCGGATTCGATCGCTAATTAGCGACCAATTTTGATTTCGGTCGCTAAAATTAGCGATCGAAGTTGATTTCGATCGTTAAAATTAGCGACCGAAATTGGATTCGGTCGCTAATGTTAGCGACCGAAATCAAAATCGGTCGCTAATTTTAGCGATTGAAATTAAATTCGGTCGGTAATTTTAGTGACCGAAATCGAATTCGGTCGCTAATTAGCGACCGAATTCGATTTCGGTCGCTAAATCAGTTTACGATTATTTTTTTCAATCGCTAATCGGTCGTTAATCGAATTTAGCGACCGAATTTTCGGTCGCTAATTACTGTTTTTTTTTTGTAGTGAAAGATCGATTTCGTATGCAAATATCGTGGTGTCTTCAGGTTTAGATGGTTTATCATTTCTGCACAAATGTATAACCCTTTTACTTTTTGCCCAGTCTAAAATTTGGTTTAGTGAAGTAAGTTTTGAGTGAATTGATGAACAGTCAAATCGATCAAGGCAAATGATGCATGATTTAGTTTTAGAAGCTCGTTTTGGAAGACTAAGGCCTATGCCTAAAGCCGGCACTGGCCGGAAATGCAAGAAGAAATAAATTCGTTACGGGAAGAAAAAGAGTGCAATCGTCAAACCCTTCTGCTAATGCAACATGATTTGCAAGTTTTGGAAGCTGAAAAAGCGGCAATACCAAAAGAAGATTGGGCAGCACGGGTGGCAGTCGCGGTGCTAGGTATCGCAATTTGTGTTCTTAAGTACCGTTCTTAAGTACCACCAGTAAGGAGCTCCAGAGCTATTTGGAGCTATTTTCACTTTCTTTTTTGAGCACTAATAAAATAAGGAAGAGATGATATTCATGTATCATTTACTTTCTTTTTTGACCAAATAAACACTACAAGAAAACTCATAGATAGCGACCGATTAAATTCGGTCGCTAATTAGCGACCAAAATGTAAATTTGGTCGCTAATTAGCGACCGAAATTTAATCGATCGCTAATTAGCGACCGAAATTTAATCAATCGCTAATTAGCGATCGAAATTTAATCGGTCGTAAATTTACGACCAAAATTAAAAATCCGTCGCTATTTAGCGACTGAAACATAAATTCGGTCGCTAATATAGCAACTGAAATATAATTGAGTCAGTAATTTTAGAATCGTACGATAAAAAAGAATTTAACGACCGAATTTCTATTCGGTCGTTAAATAATAACGACCGAACCAGTTTCGCTATATTAAAAATTGAATTCGGTCGTTAAATTTCAGTCGCTATATTAAAAATTGAATTCCAAATCGGACAGCCAATATTAGCGGTCGAAATCGGATTCGGTCGCTAATTAGCGATCGATTTTGATTTCGGTCGCTAATGTTAGCGACCGAAATCAAAATCGATCGCTAATTTTAGCTACCGAAATTAAATTCGGTCGGTAATTTTAGTGACCGAAATCGAATTCGATCACTAATTAGCGACCGAATTCGATTTCGGTCGCTAAATCAGTTTACGATGAATTTTTTTACGATTATTTTTTTCGGTCGTAATCAGTCGTTAATCGGATTTAGTGACTGAATTTTTGGTCGCTAATTATTGTTTTTTTTTGTAGTGAAAGATCGATTTCGTATGCAAATATCGTGGTGTCTTCAGGTTTAGATGGTTTATCATTTTGCACAAATGTAATAACCCTTTTACTTTTTGTCCAGTCTAAAATTTGGTTTAGTGAAGTAAGTTTTGAGTGAATTGATGAACAGTCAAATCTATCAAGGCAAATGATGCATGATTTGGTTTTAGAAGGTCGATTTGGAAGTTGGCGTCGACTTGACCTCTTCATTGGTTAATGATAGACTAAGAATTTTCTTGCCTACGTACTATTTTTAGAGAATTTTGTCTCAATTATTGTTTCCTAAAAAACATAGTAACGTTATAAAAAACATATATTTTATATCTAGAATACCCTTATTTTTAAATGTTATAATGTTATAGCAACTCGAATTCGAATTCAAGTTCCGCTTCGATTAATTTGCGGTCGAGTAATTGCGGACCGGTGCCTCATCGCACGAACCACTTCATCGTCCATTTCCCGTCTCACGGACTCAAAAGTAGAAGTGCAATAGGAAGAGATTCGACGGCTTTCCGCGATCTCAATCCGTCATTCTCTGGAATCGTCCCAATTATCTTCTTCTTCTTCGATCGCTGCTTGACCGGGAGGTTCCAGGCACGGTGGTCTCGGTGATGTGATGTGACGTGACGCCAGATCTGGATCCCCGACTCTGCTTCCGATTCGATTCAGATCCGAAGAAATCTCGTGTCGCCGCGCCAATTCGATGGCGGGCGCCGTCTCGGCGCTATTCCTCCTCGACATCAATGGTCGTGTTCTCATATGGCGGGACTACCGCGGGGACGTGCGGTTCCACATGGTCCGACTCCGGTTAGGGCGGCGCAAAGGACGAGGAGGAAGTGGGGGCAACGGCACTTCCCGTCGGGGGGCCCGGAGATGGGTGGGGCCGGAGCTGTGGGCGAGAAACGCGAAGGGATCAAGCCAGTGGGAACCCCGAGCTGGAGCTAGAGGCGGCGCAGCCAGCGAAGTGGCTTTTCGGAGGCGGGAAGGCGGCGAGTGTCAAGGCGATGGTGCGGAGGATCCGGCTCAACATTGCAAATGTCCGGCCCAAGATTGCATAGATCACGAACTTTGCGCAGCAGATGCCTGGCCCAACATTGCAGCCCGGCTAATTCCTTGCTTCTCTGTTTCGATGCGTGTGATTCCAGAGTTGCAAAAGCAAATCGGCCGTATATGAGATTCAGTGAACCTTGTAATGATTAGTGCACTGAGAATTTATAACTAGTTGCGGCGCTTTGTCGAGAAAGAAATTGCACTTACTGGAAGGCAACATGCCGCGCATGTGGTGGACTAATGGCTTGACGTGTGTCCCCATCAGATCCACTTTGATCCACTTTTGTAGTCAAAAAATGAGACATGGAGTTGATAGGAGTTAGACAGAGTGGACAAGGAAGTGATAGAAGTTGGGCAAAGCTGAATGAAATGTGCTTAGAGACAATAATGATATGATGGGTGACGTTCCGATACTTGCTGCTCAACGATTCTCTTAACAGTCGTTATAAAGCTAGCTGGCACAGTCCATCTCGTTCTCACCATGTGCTGCATTAGAAAAAAAAACAAAAGAAAAAAAAAGAACGAACTCACCCGCTGAGCGTTGAATTGTGATCACTGTGTTTTTCTTCAGGTTTCGATGGTTTATCATTTCCACACAAATGAAATAACCATTTTATTTTTACCCAATCTAGAATTTGGTTTAGTGAAGTAAGTTTTGAATGAATCGATGAACAGTCAAATTGATCAAGGCAAATGATGCATGATTTGGTTTTAGAAGCTCGTTTTGGAAGTTGGCGTCGACTTGACCTCTTCATTGGTTAATGATAGACTAAGAATTTTCTTGCCTACGTACTATTTTTACAGAATTTTGTCTCAATTATTGTTTCCTAAAAAACATAGTAAAGTTATAAAAAACATATATTTTATATCTAAAATACCCTTACTTTTAATGTTGATGTACTAGATACAATTAGTTGTTATAATGTTATAGCAACTCTTACTTTGAACACTATTATAACATATATGATTAATTATTATAAAGTATAACAATTATTTTATTAAAGTATTATAATTGTGCAACGGTAGGACATCCGGGTTGTAACTCAGGGACTCGCGGTTCGATCCCCAGCTACGGCGTATTTGCAAGAATTTTCCTCCAAATGGGGAACGCAATCAAAGGATGCTGGGCATCCGGATTGGCCGACATATGCGCTTTCCGATTTACCCTGGTGGTCGGTGGGAAACTTCCTTGGGACCGGACCGGCCACCCCCAGAGATGTGGCTACTGGGATTATCATTTTTTTTAATAATTGATACATCCTATAACAGTTAATATATATAACATTGTTATAGTATTATAGTAATTAGTTAGTAGTTGTTAGAATTATTTTAAGATGATTTTTATAAATTTAAAATGATTTAATCAAATTTAAACAATTTTAATTATGTTGATAAAAATTATTTTAATATAATAGTGTTTAAGATTTTAAGATTCAATTATAGTTGTTTAACAATTAGATAAGTAATTATTATTTTTGGCGGATTAAAATAATTTTAACTAAGTTGGTGAAAAATAATTTTAATATAATAGTATTTTATGTATAGAATTTTTTATTAAACTAAAATAATTATTATTTTTCATTGTTAGTAATTATTATAATAATATCAAAATAAAAGATATTTTTTATATAAAACATATGCCTTTTATTATTTGTTTGGGAAAAAACATCTTTTAACGATATACATAATTTGAGATCATCTTTTAATTTTTTTGCCAAATTTAATTAGTTGCTAAACCAGACCATTTGTTTGCAAATAACATAATTTACATTGTAAAAAAAATGATATAAATAATAATTTTCTTTTTTTTTTATTTATTTCTGTCATCTTTTCTCGTCTTCGCCTTTCTTTCCTTTCCATTTGGCAGTCTATTCCATGATACGACTCGTTGTCTGAAAAACACCGCGGACCTATTTTCCATGAATGGATTCGATTTCCTCTAGTCAACTCTTACAACATCATCAATAAATCTTATCACGCTTTGAAAAGAAAAAATATCACGCATAACAAGAACCGAGATTATGTCCTTTACCTACATCCCCCGCACTCTCTCTCTCTGTTCTCTCTCTCTCTCTGACTTGAGACATTTAGCTTACCCAAAGATACCTTTTTTATCATGAGACTCCGCAGAGATGTTCATTCAATGCCGCCCTCTCCAAGTAGAATAAACAGCTGCTCCTTGATCAATGCTCAATGCTCATTTTTTTATGGAAATCGAAAGGCCCTTCCTTGCCCTTGCCCCTGGTATTTACTGCAGCCACAAGGCAAAATAAAAGTTTACATGCCCACTTTGAGAATTTAGTACAGGGGCAGTGTTAACATCAGTGTGGAAGAAGATACTTTAAGACCCAATGGATCTTCTCTCCTTACTTCCTTCATCCTGCCATGCTCACAATCACTTCTGCGCACCCTGGCTCCACCTTTTCCTTGTCCTGTCTTCAGCATCTCTGCCTACATCCCCTCTGTCTGTCCCTTCTTCCCTCTCATGCTCCTCTTCCTATCAATCCTAACAATACATAGGCGCCAAACGACTAATACACTGATAGATAGATACATAGATAGACAGAAAGCTTGTTGACAGAGAGGAGAGAATGGAAGAAGCAAAGGATGATGGCAAGGCACCAAGCAGCCCAATGGAAGAGAGGAAGCTAATGGAGCTGTGCGATCCTAGTCACCATCATCATCGCCATCCACTCCATGGTGCCTCATGCCACAACACCAGGAGATATCAGGCTGCTGCAGCTTACCCAGCTTTACTACCACTTCCATTCGCCTTGCCTTTGCCTTTGCCTTTGCCTTTGCCTCCTCTCCTCCTTCATATCCCTCCTATGGCGTCCCTCCCGCAGGGCATCAACATCCCCAAGCCGAAAGCTCACATCCACAAAGCCTTGTGGAGGGAGAAGCCCGTTTGCGATGGAAAGTTGGAGGCCAAGGTTGCTGTCTTGCCGCTCGCTCCAGGTGTTCTTGAGTTCCTTGTACTTTCCCTTGTTTGTTGCATACTTGCACTTTTGTCATTGTGGTTCTGTGCGTTGTGGCATGACACAAAGTAAAGTTTTTATCTTTTTTTTTCTTGGAAAAAGAAAAAGAAACAAAAATCACGTTAGCATGAGTGCTCTTTGATCTGAACTTATATCATAAACCTGATTGCAGAAATCAAGGTGATCAAACCACAAATCAACTCAGTTCTTGCACAAAAAAGCTCCAAAATAGATGAAAAATGCATGAGCTTCGACCAAAAGTCTCCGCTTGATTTACAAGCATTGGTTGCCACCAAGAGGCCTGATTCTGGAGGTGGAGAGGGGTCTACAATTCACCTCCTAGCAAATCACTTCCTAGTGCAGTTTGACCCCTCGCAAAAAGTCTACCATTATGATGTGAATATATCCCCACGCCCCTCAAAGGAAATTGCTAGAATGATCAAGAGAAAACTCGTAGAAGACAATTCGGATGTGCTTTCGGGTGCCTTGCCGGTTTTTGATGGCAGAAAGAACTTGTACAGTCCAATTGAGTTCCAAGAACACAAGCTTGAGTTCTTTGTAAGTCTCCCTATTCCCGTTACCAGATGTTTGCCTACTCAAAACGGAAGCTTGATTGGGAAAGTGAAGTCTAAGTTATTCAGGGTGAACATAAGATTAACTTCCAAGCTCAGTGGGGAGGACTTGGACAAATTCTTGAAGGAAGAGAAGGATGGTGTGCCTCTGCCGCAAGACTTTCTTCATGCGTTGGATGTTGTCTTGCGAGAGAATGCAACAGAGAATTGCATTCAGATGGAGAGGTCGTTGTACTCGAACACCATGGGCGGAGCAAAAGACATTGGTGGTGGAGTTGTGGGTATGAGAGGCTTCTTTCAAAGCCTCAGACCGACAAAACAAGGCCTTGCGCTTAATGTTGATTTCTGTGTGACTGCCTTTCATGAGAGCATCGGCATCATCCCGTACCTTCAAAAGCGTTGTGATTTTCTACGAGATCTCTCTCAGAGGAAGACTAGGGGATTGATCGGAGAAGAAAAGAATGAAGTTGAGAAGGCTTTAAAGAACATTAGAGTCTTTGTTTGCCACCGAGAAACTGATCAGAGATATCGGGTTTATGGCTTGACAGACGAAGTGACTGAGAATCTCAAGTTTAGAGACAGAGATGGGAAATACTTGATGTTGGTTGATTATTTCAAGGACCAGTATAATCATGACATACAATTCAGAAACCTCCCATGCTTACAAATCAGCAAAAGTAAGCCATGTTATCTGCCAATGGAGCTATGCATGGTTTGCGAAGGCCAGAAGTTCCTCGGAAAACTTTCAGATGAGCAGGCGACTAGGATTCTCAAGATGGGCTGCCAGCGACCCTGCGAAAGGAAGGAGATCATCAACAATGTTATGGGAGGAAGAGCTGGCCCAACAAGGTGAATTCACAGTTATGATACATAGGAAATATGACCTTTGGCAAAAGTTGCATTGATAGATTGGTTTTTCTAACATCCATTTTCCTTTGCAGTGGATCCTATGCAGGTCAATTCCAGCTTCAAGTTTCTCGCGAGATGACACAACTCTGCGGTAGAATTCTTGAGCCTCCGAAGCTCAAGCTTGGTGATGGTGGGCTTGTTAGAGATGTAACACCTTCACGGTACGATCGACAATGGAACTTTCTTGATAGTCACGTGACTGAAGGCTGCCATATCACAAGGTGGGCTGTGGTAAGTTTTGGTGGAACACCAGAGCAGAGATCCTGCATTCCTAAGTTCATAAACCAGCTCTCTTATAGATGTGAACAGCTTGGAATATTCTTGAATAAGAAGACAGTCATCAGCCCAATTTTTGAACAGATGCAAGTTCTGAACAATGTTCCGGTTCTCGAAAGCAAGCTCAGGAAGATTCATGCTGCTTCGGGAAATTTGCAACTACTTGTCTGCATAATGGAGAAGAAACATAAAGGTTATGCTGATCTGAAGAGAATTTCCGAGACTGTCATTGGTGTCATAAGTCAGTGTTGCTTATATTCCAACCTAACCAAGCTCACTTCACAATTTCTAGCAAATTTATCCCTAAAGATCAATGCTAAGCTTGGTGGCTGCAATGTAGCATTTTACAACACCCTTCCTTGCCAAATTCCGAGAATTTTCTCCGAGGACGACCCCTCGATCTTCGTCGGAGCCGATGTCACTCATCCACACCCACTTGATGATGTTAGTCCATCTGTTGCAGCTGTTGTTGGCAGCATGAATTGGCCGGCAGCAAATAAATACACATCGAGGATGAGATCCCAAACTCATCGCCAAGAGATTATCGAAGACCTAGCTGATATGGTCGGCGAGCTAATTGAGGAGTTCTTTTTGTCAGGTAACAAACTTCCTAGAAGAATCATCTTCTTCAGGGATGGTGTAAGTGAGACTATGTTTCATAAGGTGCTGAAGGAAGAGCTCCAGGCCATTAGGGTGGCTTGTTTGAGATTCCTCAATTACAAGCCAACTATTACTTTCATTGTGGTCCAAAAAAGGCACCACACTAGGCTCTTTTTCAATGAAAAGAAGGGTTCTACTGGCCAGTTCTTCGAGGAAAACATACCACCTGGAACTGTTGTGGATACTGTGATTACCCATCCGAGGGAATTTGATTTCTATCTGTGTAGTCATTGGGGGATGAAGGGGACAAGTAGGCCAACCCATTATCATGTTCTATGGGACGAGAACCAGTTCAAGTCTGATGAAGTGCAGAAACTGATACACAATCTTTGCTACACATTTGTCAGGTGCACCAAACCTGTATCGCTCGCCCCGCCCGTGTATTATGCTCATCTAGCTGCATACAGAGGCAGATTGTATCTCGACAGGTCAGACTCTACTGCATTCATGAGACAAACGCTATCGAGAGCTGGACCTCTACCGACTGTGCCATTGCCGAAGCTCCGAGACAATGTCAAGAAGCTAATGTTCTACTGCTGAGCAGTTTCTTCGTTAACTATAATAGATTTTGAACAAATTGGACGACGTGTGAAGTAAGAACATTGCCAATCAATTATAAATGCGAAACAATATCCAGAGAAGAGAGACCTTTTTTGTAATGTCTCTCCGTCGAGTATGGTACTTTGATGTGGTAGTAGTAGTAGTTCAGAATACTCAGATGCCAAAAGCCACTTGAAATCTGGCCAGATACAAGAAAATTCATTCCGAAAAGGATGCAAGCAAAGTGTATTCTTTCCGGAGTAATATCATGATTTTACTTCTGTACGTTCTGCTAGTTAGTATCTGTGTAACGAGCTAGGCTGTGTATTGAAAATTTATTTGTCAATAAAAGTTGCATGTAAAGAGCAAAGGACTCGACAAAGGATTGTGACAGGAAGATGGTGAAATGCAAAACGAATCTATTTATTGATTTGAGCATGGTCCACGTACCTGTACATGTATATATTAAGCAAGATGACAGTGAAGAAGATAGCTACATTTGCACACAAAGAGATGTTCCATTCCATCACAAATGAAATTGATCAGCAACAGGATTGTGACATAGCGAGGCATTAAAGATGATGCATGTTGTAGCTCTTCTGGACCTGGTAACGTAAAAACGGCAGCGATTAATTAGTTGCATGAGGCTTCTGCCATATCGTAGCTGTGTAGCTTCAGTCTGTGTAAGTAATGCATTAATTAAACGAACTATGCGAATTATTTAGCATAATTTGATTCCCGTTCCAATTAATTTTATTCAATGGCGTCACCTGAACAACTTTGTCATGTCAGCGACATAGTCGCTCATAACAAACAACCTCAAGATTACGGCGATATATAACATTTAATATTAAAAAAGTATGCAAATGTTTTTAGTACGATATTTTTATGACGTAATAAAAAGAAGAGACAAGGACGTTTCATGCGAATTAAAACTCTCCGTTCTGTCTCCCCGACGACGCGTAATAAATGTCGACCCATCTCGCTGCCACTGCAACCCGAATCACGTAACAAGTGCAGCAGCACCAGCATCCCTGCCACAGCATAATATACAGCCACAGAACCATCAACAGTGCACCAGCTCAGCTGCTGGCAGAGTCGAGTACCACTGCTGCAGCACCAGTGTCTCTTCTCTCACTCATGATTCCTTCTGTCCTACTCCTCTGCGAACGATTAAACCCCTCCTCCGCCCCATTAAATGCAGCCCAAAACACAGGGCTCAAAACTGACCCTCACATCTCCCTCAAATCTCCAACCTCAAATTAATTAAAAAGCTAAGCGATCTAGATTACAGCCGTCGTAGCCTTCATCATTTGCCTAGCTAGCGACGTAGACGTATTACGTTGACGCTTCACTACTGAAAGGCTGAGCCGCAGGACAGAATTAAACTACAGTCTATGGATCACTCACACAGTTAACACCTTGCTTCTATACATCTCCAACCTCCTCGTCTGCCACCAGGAACAGTGACAAGTCGAGGCGTTGGGGTCCCCTGCACCCGTCTCTGTTGAGTCGGTGTTGGTCCTCGTGCATATATGGCTGGATGCGCCTTAATTTTATTTACTGTGGGACTACCACTGCTCCCACCGCTCGCTTCCCGTTGCCTCCTCCTTTTCAATTCGAAAAATGTGTTACTGTTCTCGGAGAATTCTGCGCGCTGTAAAATGCTGTGAGGATACGCTGTCCGCAGGGGAGCGAAGGGATAACATCGACGAGCCACGTGAAGACTGAACAGGCGTCGTCGGTTTGGTTGGAGTGGCACGTTGTTAAAGGGCACGACCGCCACTGGTGCGATGAATGTACTGTACTATCTATGACTGGACTTGTGGTGGTGGATGACTTGAGCTGTTAACTGAGCGGCTTAGCCTTTTTGGTTTTTTTCCCCTCGACTAAAAAAACTTAAAAAGGCTTATTTGGGCCGAGCCAAGCGCATGTCAGCCCATCACGCTTCAATTTTATTTTCTTATTTTATTAATCTTTAATTAATCATAATTTTCGTAATTTACTAAATTATCCTTGTCACTTCCAAAAATATCTATAGATTCTTATCTTAACTTTTTTTTTAAAAAAAAAATTCATTTTTGTTATTAAATTTTTAGTCTGGTGACATGCATGGGATGGTGTGATTAGAGTCGCCCAACAATCCTAGTCTCTGTATCTCGCCCTCTTTTTTGATAAAAGGTCCATAGAATTTACTGAATCATACAATTTATATGCTTAAGTACAATAAAAATATAATAATTTCTCATCAATATGAATCCTGAGGAGAAGGAATGAACCACATTAAATTTATTATACAATCTAATAATCATAAAGTCACACTGCATTATCTCACCATCCCAATCGCACTGAAACACCACATGACAGTTTTGCATTCGTTATGAGGCCCAATTATGACGGCCCATTAAATGGGCTTTTGAGTATTAATATTGTCTTATTAAATCGATTTAAAAAGTTAAATATGGTCTGATATTTAAAAGAAGACGCCATGATTAGAATATATCGGAGTTAGCAAACACACTATTTAGTGATTGGATTTGCTAACCATTGGCCGAAAGCAATCACTATCTTATTTATTTATTCGCACCGGCTGCTTGTTTAGTTCTAGATAATTGCAAAATAGGTGATTCCAAGGGAGAGAATTGCATATTTCCTTGCAATCATACATATGCAGCTATCTACTAGCACATCTTGAACTAAATGAAGAAAACATTGAACCCGACCACAGTCCACATGAAAAATCCTCCCACCTATATAGCAAATAATGTCCTAATTCAACATTAATTGCAAAGTTAAACAAAACAATAAATTTTAATTGATGTTGTTCAGAACCTAACACCACCATGAAGTTTACTGTCCATCAGTCCAGGCATGGATTAGACAAGTGCACATCTGGTGGGGAACAAACTGTTTGGTAGATTAAACTCTTTAGGTGTCACTCCATAAGCGTTGTTGGAAGGCTTCCTTTTCGTCTGAATACGATCACTTTAACGAATTGAAAGGACGACGATGATTAAGGGCTGTAAACAAAAAAAAAATTATTCAAGCTATTTTCTTCTTGTTTTTAGGTGAAAAGGATGCTGCTCCACCAAGCAGCGTGGAACTCGCAGTAAACAAAGCCAATCAGGCGACCAGGTTCCCTTTTCTGACGCAAAAAGAAGCTCCGAATAGTTCACATCAATGTTCTACACTGTACCGCCGAGTCGAGTCACTTCATGCATGCATGCCCTTCTTCATCATGGGATCCAACAAATCGTGAACAAGAAACTATCAGTCATTTCCGGGGACCGGCGACAGGGACGAGTTAACAGATGAGGAGAAGAAGCCGTGGCAGAGCAACAGGTGGGTCAGGGTGGATCGGCCAAAAACACAACAAATTGAGGGAGCGCGCAGGCAAGCAGGTCCCATGTCCACCTGCTGAGAAAGTCAAGTACTGGTAGCTGAGCTACAAGACAAGGAGAGCCGACGACGGAAGACCACTAGATGCATGCAAGCAGTCATAGTCCATGGAAGAAGAAGAAGAAGAAAGCAATCCTATCTGCCCTGCTCTGCCCTGATCATGTATTTATCTGGCAAACTACTTGAGTTCGGGACAGTAAGTTCTGCTCTTTCCATTAAGATCTCTTGACCATGTTTTTATTATAAAATGTGTTAAGTTCTGCTCTTTCCATTAAAATCTCTTGACCATGTTTTTATTATAAAATGTGTTTTGGAACTAACAGAGATGAGATGAGGCCATCTAATAAATCCTGAATTGACACTGACAGGATCAGTCATGGTGCCACGATATCAAGGAGGAAAAGAAGATGAAGATACTGAGACCAAAAAAGATCATTAACGTTTATTTCGTGAAGCTCTTGGATTGGATGATTTTTTTTTTTAAATTGCATGTGATTTTCGGGTTTTGCATACATGCCCAAAACTAACTTCAAAATTAAATGTAGTAATCCAAAATTGACACTTCAGATTCCAAAACATAACTTATTGAAAATTTCCCAATTGATAGAAAAAGGATAATTTTATCAATTTCCCTGAAAGAAGTTAAAGAGAATCTGAACATCATTATTAGTTACAGTAGATTGAAGATAAAACTTGATATGAAGATCCCTTTATCTAAGATCTACAAGAATTTCAAAAATAGATACGTGTCACAGTTTAGTGCTACAAATTTAGTCATAACTACTGCTCAGTAAAAGGTTTCTCATAAACATTTTGTCCCATTGAGGATTTGTTTCATGCAAATTTAGATGCCTCTATTATTTTGAGGGGGGGGGGGGGGGGTCGTTTTTTTGGATTCAGCGTTTCATGTTCTTAATTATTTTAGTGCTTCAATTCTCCAGATGATATACTGTGTAATCTCGCTTGGACTTTTTCGGGAACAATGTCAATTTCTGACAGTAGACAGGTAGATGCACCAACCAAGAAGGGGAGAAGAATTCACGGTCGGCGTCATCTTTGTTCTTTCTTGGACTTGGCCTTTCCATATCTACTCCTTCACGTGAGGAGAGCGACGGCTTTCCGACTTTGACGATTCTCAGTCTCGATCAATCATCAGGGAGGCCGCACTGCCAGTCTCACCTTGGTTACCAAGTATAAGTACATAAGGAACGCTACGACGATCTTCTCTCTTCCTCTTACTCGCCCTCCTTCATCCCCTCATTTTCTTTTTGTAGTGAGAAAGGAGAGATATTTTCTGGTAAAATATTTACTCTAGTATTTGTTTCTTTGAGCGTTCCTGGGTCGTCTTGCTCGTCTTCCTCTCATCTGATGATGGTGATAGAAGGCTTTAAAATCTAAACTAGTAGGTCTTCTCTTCCCTCTACAGTACACCTAGAGCTACCAGGATGCATTGTCCCTGTTTAAATACCCGTTTATTTCTTATTACTCGAGTTTTTTTTTTCCTATTCGATCATTGTGAAGATAAAACCGTGAACTTTAATTCAAAGATAAAGATCGTCAAAATCCATTTTTTTAAGGGCAAAAGATACCTAGCCAATGCATAGTCTTCGTCGGTTGGTCTTCTAATTAATAACGCCTTGCTTTCTGTCTGTCGAGTCTCATTCTGCAGTCTATCTAATTAAATGCATTTATCCCATTTTTTGCTGGAGATTGCCCTTTCCTGGCTTTTTCTCATACTTTTTTATGCTCTTCTTTCCTATAAATATCTGGTTTTGTGGATTAATGAAGCTATTGAGTTGATTATAGACTAGCTAGAGTATCTGAGTAAATCTTTGTTTTTTTCTAATGGAATAATCTTCTTCCTTTCCTTTTCTTGCTTGGGCTTCTTTTGTAGATTGGTCGAATTATTGCAATATCTCTTGTGCTGATGTTCCAACTTCGGCTGCCTCCTGCTAAAGATATTAATACTATTGGCATTAATGTTTGAGTAGATCTAGTTTTATGTCTTATCATGACTTGCTACTTTTGTTTGCCATTTACAATCTTATAGTGTTTTTGGCCATCTTTTAAGAGTGAAAGTTTTAAACATTTTTATGGAGTGTTTAACGTTTCCTCTGTTCATTTGTTTGAGGAACAATAAAGGATGCGAAACTTAGTGTCAAGAAGTTGGATAAATGTCTCTAATGTTCAATTGATTTTGATGAATGAAGCAGCCAAATCATGGAATTTGACAGTAAATAAATGATAGCAAAAGTTGAATGTTTCAGCTAAAGTATGCCTTATTTTGGATGTGAAACTGGAATAGCAAAATTACATTTATGATTTGTTTCAACACTTCTGCACTAGATTTCTACTTAATTCACAATAAGTTGATCTGTTGAAACAATATTTGTAGGATCCTACTTGGTATCACTTCGTCTATGCGTCGGTGATATCATGGGGGTGTGTGTATCAATAGGGCTGGGTCGGTACGGTATATCGATTTTTGCATACGATACCGTATACCGTACAAAAAATTTTGACATAAAAAAATCTATACCGTTACCATATCGAAAATCGGTATACCGGAATTTCATATACCGAAAAATCGGTATACCGAATATACCGAATTTTCGATATATTACACCGAAAATACTGAAAATTTTGGTATACTGATAATTTCGGTACGGTATTATACCGAAAATGTTGGTATACCGAAATATCGAAAAATAATAATTTCATACCGATACCGATACCAAAAATTCGGTACGGTATTATACCGTACCGAAATTTTTGGTATACCGAAATTTTTGATATGCATACGATACGTATACCGTACCGGAATTTCAAGAAGTTGGATACCGAAAAATATACACCGAAAATACTGAAAATTTTGGTATACTGATAATTTCGGTACGGTATTATACCGAAAATGTTGGTATACCGAAATATCGAAAAATAATAATTTCATACCGATACCGATACCGAAAAATCGGTACGGTATTTACCGTACCGAAATTTTTGGTATACCGAAATTTTTGATATGAACGGTAAATATCGGTATGGTATCTGCGGTATACCAAAAATTTGTATATATTTTTTCTCACCCCTATGTATCAAAATCAAATTGTAGGTCCAGAAAGAGGTCGGGCTCCCACTGGTTCAGAAGATCCCACATAAAGATTTTGGCTTCGATTCCTGATGCCAGTAAAGCTCAGATTTGGGGTGATGAAAATCAGTCTGTTCAAGTTGAAACCTCTTCGAAATAACAGAAAATCTGAGGTCTCTAATATGATAGTCCATCTCACTCAGTTGCAGTGGCATCACACTCAGATGGAAGCTAATGGTATATTTTTCTCCCTTTTTCTAGCGGCATTCAGAAAGGTAAAGACACTGCAATTTTGATTTCGCTTCTTCGCCTGTGTTTACAGTGATCTGCCAGGAAGATGCATGGTTTGATTCTGTCAGTATCTTGGAATCTGATTCTGATGATGATTTCTCAAGTGTCCATGGAGGTAGTATTAGTGTACTCTTAAGAGATGCATCATGATCACACTACAGATCTTCGAGATAGCGATGATTTATTTTAATGCTTGCAGATTGTATTCCATCAGCAAATGCAACAGTTGGTCACCCATTGCAGTATGAAAATGCTTCACGCAGTTTGGAGCCCTCGTCTAAGTTGGAGGATGTAGGGGTGGAAAAAAATATCGAATTTTCGGTATACCGCAGATACCATACCGGTAAATGATATTTACCGTCCATATCGAAAATTTCGGTATATCAAAAATTTCGATACGGTATAATACCGTACCGAATTTTTCGGTATCGGTATCGGTATGAAATTATTATTTTTCGATATTTCGGTATACCAACATTTTCGGTATAATACCGTACCAAAATTATCAGTATACCAAAATTTTCAGTATTTTCAGTGTAATATATCGAAAAAATTCGGTATACCGAATTTTCGGTATATCGAAATTCCGGTATATCTGAATTTTCGGTATGGTAACGGTATAGAATTTTTTATGCCGAAATTTTTGGTACGGTATACGGTATCGTATGCAAAATTCGATATACCGTATCGACCCAGCCCTAGGAGGATGTTTGTCTTAGCACTCCATTGACAATGGCTCCTACAATCAACTGTTTTCCAGCTGAAAGATTGGTGAATTCTTGCGGAAGCTTTCACGAGCTTCCTAGTAAGGTTGAGGAAGCTAGAGATAAAACTCAGGGAGCAGACATTTACACCAAAAGGAAAAAGGGTTTGAATGAATCATATGGTGGTTTGAAAGGCTCCAAAGAGGTACATGAGACGGATGACAAATCTCATGTCAACAAGGCTTCATTGCACATCTGCAACTTGGTCCCTTCTGTTTGTTTTAATAAAAAAGTTCAACAGATGCCAAATGCTAGTCCACCATGTCAAAAGAAAAGATCAGCAGTTATCAGGCTTTCTTATAAGAGAAAGTCTTGTGATGGAGAAGAGATAACTGAGTTGTGTGAGTAACACATTTCTATTTTAAAGTTTTTTGGGGTCTCCTTAGTGATGTTGCAAACTGATATCTGGCTACTTAATGTATTAGGTGCATCAAACAAATTCCTTTGTCGCCCAAAAGGAGGGATAGTCGTTCCACGTTTCCCAAGGGAGAAATCTATGCCTAGATGCTGGTCCTTCCTCGAACCATCTACCGTTAAACTTCGCGGCCAGAATTACTTCAGGCACGAGTTGCTCTGTTCTATTTCATTTACAGAACTTTTGTAGCTATTTGTTGCTAATAGGGCTGGGTCGGTACGGTATACCGAATTTTGCATACGATACCGTATACCGTACCGAAAATTTTGACATAAAAAATCTATACCGTTACCATACCGAAAATTATACCGAAAATACCGTAAATTCGGTATACCGAATATACCGAATTTTCAGTATATTACACCGAAAATACTGAAAATTTTGGTATACTGATAATTTCGGTACGGTATTATACCGAAAATGTTGGTATACCGAAATATCAAAAAATAATAATTTCATACCGATACCGATACCGAAAAATTCGGTATGGTATTATACCGTACCGAAATTTTCGGTATACCGAAATTTTCGATATCGACGGTAAATATTGGTATGGTATCTGCGGTATACCGAAAATTCGGTATTTTTTCCCACCCCTAGTTGCTAACAACAATTTTCTACTTCACTAATTTGAGCTGCACCTTGAAATGTGCAGAGATAAGAGGAAGCTTCCTGCACCAAACTATGCACCATATTATCCGATTGGTGTCAGACTTGTTTTTATCTCCACGAAAGATGCATCACATTGCTCAACATATTGAACTTCCAGCAGTTAAGCCTCATGAAAAAGTCCCCTCACTCCTAATTGTCAATATTCAGGTAAGACTTTTTTCGTTAGTTCATCATGAAGCTGCATGCTCGTTTGCTGAAAGTATATGCGCTTTATCATATATCTCCTCTACATGTTATGAAAATTTGTTGCAGATGCCTACTTATCCGGCTGTAATGTTTCTTGGTGATAGTGATGGGGAAGGAATGAGCCTTGTATTGTATTTTAAGATTTCTGAATGTTTTGACACAGAAATGTCTTCTAGTTTCCAGGATTTGTTACAGGTAATACTGTCCACAATGCTGTCCATATCTTAAAATAAATTTACCTGGAGTCGTATGTAGTGATTAGGGCTGGGTCGGTACGGTATACCGAATTTTGCATACGATATCGTATACCGTACCGAAAATTTCGGCATAAAAAAATCTATACCGTTACCATACCGAAAATTCGGTATACCGGAATTTCGGTATATCGAAAATTCGGTATACCGAATTTTTGGTATATTACACCGAAAATACTGAAAATTTTGGTATACTGATAATTTCGGTACGGTATTATACCGAAAATGTTGGTATACCGAAATATCGAAAAATAATAATTTCATACCGATACCGATACCGAAAAATTCGGTACGGTATTATACCGTACCGAAATTTTCGGTATACCGAAATTTTCGATATGGACGGTAAATATCGATATGATATCTACGGTATATCGAGTGATTCAACCTTGTAATTCTCACCTTCTGCAGAGGTTTATCGATGATGAAACTGAAAAGGTTAAAGGAATTGCGATGGATTCAAGCATTCCTTTCCGGGAGAGATTGAAAATAGTGGCTGGGGTGGTTAATCCTGAGGATCTTCCTCTGAGTGCAGCAGAAAGGAAGCTGGTACAAGCGTATAACGAAAAACCAGTGCTCTCGCGCCCTCAACACAGTTTTTACTCGGTAAATAAAAGGTTCCTCTTTCATACTTTTCGAGAAATGTTGAAACATTTGCCTGTCACCATTAACTCCAAAGCTCATCAATCTTCATGTTGGCCCTGATTGCCTCACTTCAATTCGCAAATTTACCATTCAACATTTCTCTAAAGCACATGCATCTTTGTATGTACCTAATAGCATGCCTATTTTTGCAGGGTACAAATTACTTGAGATTGATCTTGATATACATCGCTTTAGCTACATATCACGAAAGGGTCTTGAAGCGTTTCGGGAACGTTTAAAACATGGAATCCTTGATCTAGGACTGACCATCCAGGTTGGAGCTAACGAGTCTTTCTCTGATTTGGCTTGCTTCATTTTCTGGTCGTTTTACGTGTTTTATTAAGCAATCCTGAATGAACTTTTCTCCTCGTCCAAAAAAGAAAGAAAAAAGAAATCCCTGTTTGTTCTCTATGCCGTGCAGATTTTATCTGTTCCATGTTGAACAAAGTTCTCATCTCAGCTAAACTAAAACCTGTCTGTGTTCGGTACTATCTTTCAAAATGCAGGCACAAAAACAGGATGAGCTGCCGGAGCATGTACTTTGCTGCTTGAGACTGAACAAGATAGATTTCGTTAATCATGGCCAGATTCCAACAATTATCACGCGCGAAGATGATTGATTTGTTCGATCCCCTGAAGGGCCACAATGCTATAGAGCAAATAACTATTTGTATTAGATCAGGGCAAATTCAATGTCTTCATTGTGAAGGCTACCTGCAACGTTAACACAGAAAAAAGGGTTACAGCCTGCTGAGAAATTGTCAATTTGACACAAATGTAGTGATGTAGTAGTAGAGAAAAAAAAAAAGAGAGAAAAAAAGGTTGCAAAACAGGTTAATATTCGGTTTTTTCTGTTCATCGTATTCAATGTTATTTTAAAATCGTACTGTATCTATTTTCTCTAATAACAGGTTAATATTTTAAATAATATTTATCAATATTGAGTTTTAAGGTTTTTTGTTCACAAAATTAATCTTACATTGATTAAAAAAAAAAGAAGAACCAAGTGCGTTTTTACACATTTCATTGGCACTATAATGTTAGTCGAAGACTTGTCATCTCAGAAGGAAAACAAGTATTACATCTAGTGTATGATCATCTTATTCATTAATATCAAAGGCCATTTGAGTCAAGACACAAAATATTTGCTGGACAAACAAAGCTCTGGTCTTGATCATCATGTTTTTCTTTCATTTCTCTTCACATTGATAATCATGGAAGGATTAGACTTCCAATGAAACCTCAGCACAACATAGTTCTTGTAGTTAAAAAGAATGTTTCATTTAACCATCGGGTTTCAGCATACATGTATCTTTCACGTTAGAAAATGCATGCAAATTAACGTTTACAAGGGATTCATGACTCTATACACTTATATTTCCCATGAAATAGCTCCAATTCAAAGCTTTTGCAGCGTACAAAAACAACTTGCAAGGAATTTTTATTTGAGATGTCACCTCTTGAACTTCTTGAACAGAGCTTTGATCGGCACCAGAAAAAAGATGAATGAATTGGATACCGCTATAAACGCATCTTCTCTTAACAATGTTATTTATATACAGGAGGCAGTAGGCTTGTAGAAACAATTATAAACATCTATAGCAGCTAATCAATTAATTCAGATGTCATTGTTGAATTAGTTTCTTTCACCTCGGGAAATTCTGTTGGTTAAATACTATTTTTCCACCCAACTTGTATGTACTTCTGTATGCTTCTTTTCATTCTGACAGAAACAAGCTTTTACTTCCTCGGTCTTCTCCCTGCCACTGAATAATATCAAGAGATCCTCAGTAAAACTAATTAAAAATTTTTTAAACTAAATGTTTCATGCCTTACACCAGACCACCCTATCAAATTTAACTTGAACCATGTAAAAGAAAATTATATTGGCGTTTTCAGTTCTCATGCTGAAATAGGACTTCTAATTAAGTGTATTAAATTCATGAGTAGACAGATCATCAAGCTGCTAAAATGTACACAATTTTGTAAAATAAATGCTTTGACAAGGGACATAACAAAGATTTCCATTAAGAAGCAAGTAAAATTTGGCTAATTTGCTTTAGGCCTAGTGCTAAATGATTTTCTATCATAAAGATTATATAAAGACTTGGACAACATATTTTGTAAAAGGTCTTGGCATACCTCTTCGGAACCATGATCTCCTAACTGCTTGCCGAATCTGACGTTCATGCTTCTGCAGGAGTTCATCAACCTTGCGAGTCTGAGACAGTAAAGGTCCTGAAAACTCAACTCTGTCTTGGTTGTGGAAGCCCTGAGATTTATCAGTAAAGTTAGATAGTTGTCAAGACAGTGTTAAACATCAAGGGACATCAGATCATGCCAGACTAGCTTGCATACCATATAGTTATGCCGCATTGAAGATGGATCTCCATCGTACAAGGCTTCAGAGAAGTCTTGAGAAGGGAATGATTCTGAAGTGTCAAATGATCCCGGATGTTCTAGTTGTGCCCATCTTTTCAGCATTGCAATTTTTGCCAACTCTTGTGACTCATGGTGTTTGGAACCAGCATGAAGATCACCATTTTGTGGACCCTTGGGTTCCAACTTGCTTTTGACATTTTCAATACTGGACAGATCTCTTGCAGCAGATAGATTTCTTCTTGAGTTGCGCCTACTCTGAGATCTGTTATATACATGGTCTTCTCTCTGCCTCCTTGCCCATGAAAAACCACTGGAAGTAGAAACACGTAATGGTCCTGAAAAGGCAATATCCTGTTCAGAGTTGTGCTTCATGTGATGACCTTCATCTGGATTTTTAATTGATGGCATTGGCTGGAGATCTACAAACAATCTGGTTTCACCATCTACTCCTTTGAGACCTTTTTGTTCATTGTGTTCAGTGGCTTCAACATTTAGCTGTGTATCCTGATATTAGATGGTGTTATTATTATTCATCAATACAAAACATTATAACTTGTCCTCCACTTGCCAAAAGCCTTTACACCAAAAAAAGGTGAATTACCTTTTTGCTATCTGCTAATTTGCTGAGCCCACCTGATTGCCCTGAAGTTCTATCTACTTTGAATGGTCTTTTGATGGCTTCTTGTCTTCCAGCAATTCTTCTCCTAAGAGACAAACAAGTATGCTAGCTGTTAAATACTTTCAACAAGTGAGTTGCATTTACAATGTCAGAAGGTCCTACATTGACTATATGTATAGAAATAGCTTCATCTAAAATTTAAAAATTTAAAAATTAAGTAAAAAAAATCTATGGCCAACTGAGCAGATGCCACCATGAGACATCCAGAACGTAGAAGCCTAAATGCTCCTACAATCAACTGTTAGTAAAGAATTCAATTATATGTATTTATACAAAAATTGTATAGAGAGTCAATCTTTGCAATGCATATGCTTGGAAAGTTTGAAGCAGTAAATGACCTTTATCTAAGCAGTTCAGAAACATAAGCTTACAGAAACTAACATAGAATAATAAAATATTTTTTCAGGTATCCTTTCTAATGAAACTGAATTATTGACCTCCATTATGAATAAAATTTACCTCTGTGATGCTTCTCGATTCTTTATGTCCATCTCTTTAGTAGGTGAGTACTTTGGCAAACTTGAGGGTTCACAAGCATAAGGCATTGTTCTAAAATACTGAAAAACATATTGAAGAAAAATGTAAAAGGTAAGGAAAAGTCAATAACAGAATGCAATTTTCAGATTCTAACCAACAAAAACTGAAAATGTAAGAGGAATATCTTAAATTTGTGTGAGTGAAAGGAAGGGAATGAGAAGGAAGAAAGCTTCTCCCCTTACGGTCCCACATTGTTAAGTGAGACCTCTTGGGCATGCTAAGTATCAAAGGGATCCCCACTTAATGACATTGGCATTTTTGGTTGTCACATGACATCAGGGCTAGTCCCTCGCCTGGTGATGCTGAGACCAAGGCATGCTTAAGGAGTAAAAAAGAAGTGCCGAAAGGAAGAAACTCCTCCCTTTAGTCCTACATAAGCGAGGCTCTCTTGAGCATGCTTGGATACTCAATTGTCTTTTGGCATTTTGGGTCAGAATGGGCAGTTTTCACAAAATTGCCATGCCTTTTTGTCTCTGATAGTGCAACAACACGCAGTAAAGTGCCAGCTTAGGTATCTTCCAAAAGCTGTATGCAAGATTTTTGGAATTGCCAAACGATTTGATTGCTTTAGAATAGAAATTAACTTATGAGTTAATGTTTATTTGTGATGCTTAATTTAAAATCAACAACCACATCTTGTCTACCTAGTAGTTGATGGCTTATGCAGGTCAGCAGGTGGTTTCCTACAATTCTCACTGTATGCCTTTTCTATTCCATAACGCAATAGACAATTCTAATAAAGATTTTAAGTTCCAATCATCTGCATGATATTTTAGATTCTGTTTTTGGTTTTTGTTAAACCTAAATAATGGCACGAATAAGGAAAAAAGATGTTTATGAAGATCAACAATGATATGATTCTTTTTCTTTATTGGCACCATTGTTAAGGTTTATAATGAAAAAGCAAGAATGGTAAAATAATAGCATGTTTAGAAAAATAACCCTTCAAGAATAAAAGCAAAACAATCATTCGGAGGAGCTAAAAGAAAGTGATGGGAGGAATAATGTCTCAGTATCATAAGACAAATAAAAGTACCGGAAGTATGCTCACCTCTGATGCAAGGGCACTTGTGGCACTGCCACGCTTATAAGGTTCAACAGACAGAAAAGTCTCTAACAAGCTAATGGCTGTTCTTGGTAAATCTCGGAATGTTCCATAGAGGCTATTTACATAGGGACGATGTGGTTTGAAAATTGTAGCATGCGGCAACTTTGACTTCTTCCAAAATTCTTCTGGAGGCGAACCACATAGCCGAAATATTTTATGTAATTGTTCAACCTGATAAACAAAGTTAATCTTCCATCCTGAAGTAGAAAAAAAAATCTGACACAACAACATTTTCTAGTCCAGCACCATTAATGAAAAAGTACTTCTCACAAAGAAATTTCAATTGGATGATAAAAATTACACCATCAACAGTTACCAAGTATGCAAGTACTAAGAGAAGATATAGAGGAGGCCTAAACTAAAACAGTGGAAAATTGTTTGACTATTATTGTTTTTCTAAAGGTCAATGACACTAGAAAATATCATAAATCCAACCCAAATAGTTACGCCATTATGGACTTTGGTAATTGTTCTCTCAGTTTAGGTGATCCATTTCTTTTTTGCTTGTTTTGGAGATCCAACAAGAAATAGCTACAAAGTCATAGAGACACTAATAACACACAAGGTTTGACTGAAAAGCTTGAGTTTTAGAGGTTATTACCTCAGTTCTGCCTTGCAAAATAGGTCTTCCCACAAACATTTCTGCAAACACACAACCAACACTCCACAAATCTACAGTAGCTTCATAGTTAGTTGAACCCAACAGTAGTTCAGGAGGTCTATACCAGAGAGTCACAACACGGCTAGTTAGCGGATACTTATGTCCAGGACGACAGAAATTTGCAAGACCAAAATCAGCCATTTTCAGAATTCCATCATTATTAACCAAAAGATTTGCTCCTTTTATGTCCCTGTGTATAACACCCCGCGAGTGACAATGTTCAAGTGCAGATAGCAACTGATACAAGTAACACTTCACCTGCAGATCATGGACAGAAAGGCAGACACAAAGTTACATATTTAAGCATGCTACCACTAGAAAGTTTAAGGAGACACTTCCTATTTAGTATTCAAAGAATATAATCATACCTGTGATTCAGAGAGTACAATATCAGAAGAGGTAGAAAGTCCAGCTAGATCGTGCTCCATGTATTCAAATACAAGATAAAGGCTGCATGATAATCGAGAAGCAATCAGACCTTCCAACTTCATAATATTTGGGTGGTCAAGCGTGCGCAGTATCTTTATCTCCCTGGCCATAAACCTAACACTCTCTGGCTCAAAATTGTCAAAGCGCACCTTCTTCAAGGCAACCATCTTTCCAGTGTCAAGATCACGGGCTCTGAACACACTGCTGTAAGTTCCTTGTCCAATCTATTCATGCAAAAGATCAGTTAGAATGAGATCAAATTATAATTAGTTCAGAAGCAACAAAGGAGCCAGGTAAACTTGAGTCCGAACCAATAATTTTGAAATTAAATCATTAAGTTGATCCAATTTAGGTGAAAAACTTATCTAGCAAAATTTAGGAAACAGCTTAGTCCTACAGATCAAAGCAACAAAAATAGAAACAGATTGAAAAGAGCTGCAATCACGCATCTGTTGAGAATAACAGAAAAATATTGCATGGTCAAGTCTAGTGCATTTTATTCTTAATGGAATTGTGTACGTCATACAAGCTGACTACTCGAGCCAAAGATGGGGTATCTTGAATTGTAGATTGAGTTGCGAAAAATGATATGTAGAAGGATAACTCGTCATAATCGCTGCATTACCTTCTCCAATTTCTCAAAGGAATCAGCTTTAAGAGGCACCCAACCTTGAATAGCTTCCCCTGCTACAGCACTGAGCCAAGAGGGCCATCCTGCAGCGACCTGCTCCCCTTCGATGTATTTGTGAAGATTCCCCAACCGTAGGCTCTGCAAGCTAGTATTATCCTCGTTCACCTTCCCTTTTCCCCCCGATTCAAGGCGACCATTTTCGTCCTCCCTCTCCAGCTGACCGTTTTTTGTTTCCTCTCCAGTTCGGTGCCGCCCAGAGGGCGCTGAGATCAGCCCCAACCGCTTTTGGTGGTTCCTTAGAATGCCGGAGGAATCAACTACCGGCGTAGCCGAGACCGCATTCTTCGACACAGCACAGCCCATGGCCGCTCGATCCTACAGCATTAGCAAGCTCGCCGGAGATAAAAAAAATTGCCCGGACTCGAGGAAAACTGGGGAAGGTGAAGGAGCCCACGGACGTGAAAATTAAGGGTAGGAAGAGGCAACCAAAGCTAGTAAATGAGGCAAAATCGGGTGGCCCGTAGATCCGGCAGCGATGAAAGCACCCCTGAAATAGGAAAAAAAGAACCTTTGGGCTGTAATCTTTAGGGTTCCCCCTTTCTGGCGAGATTAGCGGTGGATGGGGCGATTCGTAGGGGACCTCGTAGTGGAAGACCAAGACCAAGAGACACCTCCCGAAATCGACCAAGGAACGAATGAAGAGGATGAAACGCAGCCTTAAGTGTGCATTGAGCATCAACCCGCCCCCGTCTCGCCTCAGTCAAATCTCTTGGCTTCTTCTGGCCTAAAAATGTTCCCTTTGTTGCTGTATCTGTCCGATTGGCGACATGCGAATCCCTCCCCCTGTTTTCAAACATGCGTTGACGAAATAGTGTGAACAGGAAGGAATGTAGGCAGGGCATGAGTCAAAGTTGGGAGGAAACGGAGCATGGATCTTGGAATTATTGAATGGCCGAGAGGAAGAGGAAGAGGAAGAGGAAGAGGAAGACGATGGCACCATCGCAGTGCCCACTGGGTGCGGGAGATAAATTTGCTATATTCGGGGCAAATCAAACAACAAGCTGTCTGCTTTTGGTGGGTGGAGCGCCACAACCACTGTGCAAATATATCTACTAATTTGATAGCTAGATTGACTTTAGAGTCACGTTTACGTGACTGATTTAAATGATCTGATATACCTATCAAAAACAAGACTTTAGGTGGTTGTAATCATGATGATGTCGCTTTTCAGTATTTTTGACAGTTATTTTTTTATTTTTGCGTTTAATTATGAAACGAATTCAAATCTACCTGAACCAATGTCGATATGGTGGAACTGTTATCCCTAACCCAAATTCATAATAGATATTTTTTTAACAGTTGATGGTAATTACATTGATGTTTTAATAGTTGACAGTGTAAACAAGCCTGTCAAAGTTGGCACGACATAGATGAGTAAAAGAGATCATATTCATACTCTTTTTCTTGAAAGAGATGGCACTTGAAATCTTAGAAATTAGTCTGCATCTAGTAGTTCAACCATTGCATAATAATCGCTCCCGGAGTTATAGTGAGATGGACTCTCTAGACAATGAGAGTTCAAATCTCATACAAGACATATTACATTTTGGGAGTTAAAAAAACTTGTGATCCATGAGAATCCATCTGCTCATCTTTAAGATTAACCCGTGAGTTTGGCAACAACTTCATTGTGATCATAACTTGGGCCAAAGCTTGGTGATGCGAACTCTGTAAGCGTTGGATGAAATTACATTCGAGGTACAAAAATAACAATTCGTAACTTTCGTACTTGCATCTTCAACATCCGTCCAATTTTGTAAATGTTCCATCCAGCACACGGTTTTCTTTAGGACGTTTCATATGAATTGCTCGTGACAACGGGATAGATTCCTATCGAGTCAGATGTAGTAGCCAAGTTCAGCTTCATTGTACTTATCTGGACAGTAAAATGAAGAAACTGGAAAAATTGTTGTTAAATGTAAAAATAAATAAATAAATAAATAAAGCCCACTGGATTAGACTTCTCACATGTAGCAACTTTAGTTCTTTGCAGAAAGTTAGCCATCGAGTGTATCCAAGCATACAACAGATACAAGGCATGTATCTCTTGCACTTGTTTTCTATGTCGCCGACAAGTACACAAGCAGCAAAGCAGAGACCAGAAAACAGTAAGTATAATCCTATCTGAAGCTCAACTTTGCCTGCTCACGAGCACCCATCATTGAAGCAACCAGTCCTTATTACCAATTTTTTTCTATTAATGCGGACACTTCATTCGAGGAAGACAAGAACATTTTTTCATGTGAAACGCATCTCACTCTTCAGCTTTTGTCGGCATAGTTTGAAAGCAGAGTCTCACATTCACCTGCACGATTAAGAAACAAGGAGAAATACCAATCGACAGGGTTTGGCCCCTTTCATCACATGTAATACTATCATTCCTATTTTTCCTTTATTTGCCTTCTAGCCTTTTCCTAAGTCACAAAATGCTGGTAGGGTGGCACTTTGCTACCCCATTTGGTACAGAATTATAATTGTTCATGCTAAATTCTGAGGATAGATAGCATCATAGTTCTCCAAAAATTTTAAACTAAAGCAATGTGCAAATACCTAATGAATCATTTTTATCGTGGTAGACAGCTTGTCAGCATGCATAGTGTAGAATTGACCTCTACATGATTCATGAGGACTTTAAACTTGTCGCCTAATTGAAGGAATTGGTGTTTTGTTTTACCTGTATAGGTAGATCATACAAAGAAATAAATAAAAAAATTATGACCACAGAAACCTTATTAAATGATTCGAATCACATGAAGATATTACATTTCTGTCTGTCAAACATGAAAAGCTCGTACATGCCAAGAATTTTACCAGAGTAATTTGTCAATGCATATTCATCTGAGGTCTGGGAAGTGCATCCTACAATGTTGACATCAGAAGAAATATGTAGAATGAATCAAAATCATGTCAAATGTATCAGCAGATAGTGACATTTCTTTCTGAAGCCAGACTGTTCCCCAAAATTAAATTATATAATTAATTCAAGATTATAATGCAATTGGCTTTAACAAATAGTTACAGAGATGCTATATACTCACCATAGCTTCTAGTAACAGCTCTTGACAAAGCAAGCCATCAATCAGTTTGCATTCTACTAATGTGAGAATAGTGAATGTAAATCCCTCAGTAGGGTGGAGAAGAATACATAAATGAACAACCATCAAGTTTGGATATAGACAAGAAGTTAAATAGTTCACACAAAGATTAACAACAACGTGCTGAACCACGACTCACTCTCTCATTTTTTTTTCCAAAAGAAATGTTCACGCAACAAAGAACTAACTGCTAAATTGCATGAAATTGCATTAGAATCTCTTAACCATATCACTTCCTGCATGAGCTTCTTGCCAAAACTCATGTAGAGAGTATTCTTGTGAATTGGGTGATTCGTATTCCTACCCTTTGGTTGTAGTTTCTTCAGTTTGCAGACACAAGAGATACATGATTAAATGCTACATTGTCGGATGCAGATACACAGTTGCTTGGCTGCTATTTCTAGCACATGCAGCATCATGGCGATGTTTTCCTTCATGTTGTTATTACAGTATTGGAATTGGTAGGAGATCTCTACATCTGGTATTGCTTGCTGAATAAGCAAACTTACAATAAATTTCCCCTTGAAAAAAAGATTATGCAATGAAGACTTGGTAGATACTCACTTAAAAAGTTAAAATTATGAGAATCAAAAAGTTAAAACTACCATCATGTGGCAAAGAGGTAAAAAAGAAGGTAGATGGATCTTGTGACAGAGAAGAGGTATAAAAGCATAATCATTCAAAGTCTTAATCAAGCAGAGTTGAGACAACTCTAGTGTATATATATAGGTTGATCAAGATTGAAAGAGTCTATGAAATACTTCTATACCCACGCGCCAATAGTAGAAATAAAATTAGCTGTGTCCTTGGGTAGAAGATTCGGACCAACCTGAACAAAGGGCCAAATTTCTATTTTACAAAGGTGACCTTCAACTTGCCTCTGGATTCTATTTTATTATTATGTTGAATTGTTTTATCTTCATGGCATAAGTTTTACTGATAGTTAATCTTCTAATCCTAATACGCAATGATTATGTTATATGGTTCCAACACAGACAATGTGTGATCATGAGTTGTTAGCCCACAACAGGGAATCCAAGAATAATTCAGCAATCGATGCTCATATGACATTTGTAAATGGGATATGAAATGCATATAAGGATGTGAGAAAGAAACGGGTCTAGAGTACAAACATCAAATTTCTTCTCAATCCTGTGTTGTGATACTTGTGGCTGCCAGAGCTATAACATAATCATAACAAATATGAAATAAAGAAATTTAATGCATGCTAGTCCATCGCATACGCTACTTGCTAGTGCGAACATTTTTGAGAAGTAAACAAAAGCACATGAATATGTGTTTGACCTATTATATGTGAGTGGTAGAAGTTAATTTATACCTAGAAAATGGTTTTTCCCTATTCATGCAAATGAATCTTGTTCTTAGAAAAAACTTACTTGGGAATACGGCACATAATAATTTTCCCACTTTGAGAAGAAGAAAAAAATCAACCTCAAATGAGAACATGCAAAATGCGTCAAATTTTCTTTTATATATATAAATCTTCATTTACAAGCTAATGTAGTTTCTGATGGAAACAGGTAGAAATGGGGAAGAGTAGAAGGCACATCCATACGCTCCGCACTATGAACATTAATTCAAAGTTATCGTGATAAAAATGAGACAGGAAAATACATGGATTAGGAGAAGCGGAGGGGCACATCCACCTCCACATTTCCATGAATCCTGGATTGGTCATCAAACCCCTCAAGGCCGTCGCGCGGCGACAATGCCTAGGGCCTGGACGCTTTGCTGCGGAGCCGGAGGAGTTCTTCGCCGGTGGGGGAATCATCGTCGGAACCGTCGTCGAAATTGAGAGCATAGCTGAGGGCATCGTACCTGAACTCGGACGAGAGGCGCCGCCGGTGCTTTCCCCCGCCGAAGCAGAAATGCAACTTGGGATGGAATAATGCCCGTGAATGACGGGGGGATTCTACCCGCTCTCCAGCGTCGCAGGAGGCCAATCGAAAGCAAAAGCACGAGGCGAGGGAATGGCGGTGGTGGTGCTTCACTTTCGGAGTCGGCGGCGGCGAGATGGAGGAGCGGCGATCGTAATCCATTCTAATTTATTCGCAAACACTGCGATTAAATTCCTCGGCGCCTCCACGTTATATTACGGCATCCTCGCTCCAATTAGTTTTAGAGGAAAAAGGTGAGGTGACGTAACAAATTATGATCAATTTTAACTAAAAATACGGTGAGCCACTAATTGGAGCCACTATTTGGCCGATCTTTATGTATTCATATTAATTTAAAAAATCTTTTTTTATTTTTCTCCCTAAAATAAATATGATATTATTAGATTTTAATTGCATCTTTTTTTTCGCTTTAACAGAGATTTTCCATCTAAGTAAACAGGGGTCAGTGAACAAAGCCTAGCTGATGTCATCCTCTTCCCCTCCGTCGCATCTCTGTTCTTTCCAAGTAAACAGAGCCAAATTTGCGGCGTAGCGAACCGGTTCGATCGCATTGCGGTCCAACGTAATCTGAAACCCCGGCTGCTTCTTCCGCGCATCTCCTCCTTCTTCTTCTTCCCCACTGCGGTCATCCTGCCTCTCGCTCACCGATCCCTGTTTCAAATGAACTCCACAAGAACCCTAATGGCTGGCTCCGCTCTCTCCTCTGCTTCCCACTTCAGCCTCTCCCTGTCCAAGCGATTCTTCCCCTCCAACCGATCGGCTTCTTCCTTAGCCGCCGCCACTTCCTTCTCTTTCTCTCCCTTACGCTCTCTAGGGTTATCATTTTGTTTATCGAACTCCTACTCCCTCAAACCTTTCTCGTCCCGGTCTTCCGCGGCTGCGCACGTCGAAGACCCCTTTGACACCTCAGACGACACCGTGGAGGACTTGTTGGCGCGTAGAAAGGACCGCATCGAACGGATGATGAAGATGGAACGCAGGTCCGAATCCGAGGGCGACGGCGCATGGCGCCGTTGGTTCCCCTACCGAGACGTCTTCAGGTCAGGCAGCATGGCGCTTGGGAGCCGGGAGGTGATAGAAGCGCTGGACCCGTACATGCTGGATGCCAGAAAGAATCGAATCCAGAGGACGGTCGAGAACCGTAGCTATTCATTGTGCCTAGTGGTCGAAGGGCTCACGGATTTCGGAAACGTATCTGCGGCATTCCGGTCGGCCGACGCACTTGGAATCCAGTCGGTTCATGTGATTTCGCAGGGCAGTAGCAAAAGGTGCAACCATCTCTGAGGTGAAAAGATCGTTTTAGTTCTACTAAGCTAATGAATTATGATTATGTCGGCAATCTTCTACGTCCATATAATCCCGAGTTGTAGCATTCTCGTGTTGGCATGGAGTTGGTGTTCGTTAAAAAAAACAAAAATTTACCCAAATGTCGCCCACACTTTAGTTATTGAATGTGAAACTAAAGACTGAAAGTACCTTTCTAGTGATGAGCCTTCCCCTGATAATATCTGCCTCTTGTAGTATATTTTCTCCTCTACCAGTGTTGATTCTTAGCTCCTTTTTATTTTATGGCTGACCAGGTATCGTGATAATCGTCATGTTAGCATGGGCGCAGAGAAGTGGCTGGACATTGAGCTCTGGAATTCACCTCTAGATTGCTTCGGAGCACTAAGAAAACGTGGTTACCAAATTGTGGCAACTCATTTAGGGATTGATTCAGTAAAATCTTCTTGTCTTTTGATATTGCACACTTTTAAGTAATTTCTTGTATCTTACATCAGAAGAATTCCATCATCATATGATTTTGATCGTTACCACGCACCATATTGAAGAGGAAAAACAATAAATAATTGGGATCAATCTCTGATAGTTGATAAGGAGTTTTAATTTGCTTAAAGAGGCAAGGCTTTTGTATGCTTAGGTGTTAACGGCAAATGCAGTGTGTTTTGTTTGCCACCTTTGACACTCAGACACCTATCAATAATCCATGTCCGACTCCGCATTCTAGTCTCTAGGGACTTTTATGAACTCCTTTCCTTATTTCGCTCGCCTGTTAAACGATTATAGTCTTGGTTCATAAGGAACTTGTTTTGCTCTCAATATCCAATGTATTCTGAATAGGATTTTTTTTTGTCAAATCTAGTTTGAAAGAAATATACTGCTCAGTTGACATTAAAATTAGTTCTAGTTTGATTTTTAACATTAGAGATAGCCAAAAGTCATAAGGAACTTGTTTTGCTCTCAATATCCAATGTATTCGGAATAGGATTTTTTTGGGTCAAATCTAGTTTGAAAGAAATATACTGCTTAGTTGACATTAAAATTAGTTCTAGTTTGATTTTTAACAATAGATATAGCCAAAAGTCTTACTGGTGCTAATGACCATTCTAGCTAAAAGAATGTTCATAATAAATTTAATACTTCATGACTAAACTGCATATTATGTAGTTTAATGTTTTTTCAATTTTTTTTACCAAATGTCTACTAAGTTGATCCATTGTGATAGGTTTCTATATATGAGATGGATTGGTCACATCCAATTGCAATAGTGGTGGGAAATGAACACATGTGAGTACATTTACATAAATGACAGTTCCTGCTTTTTGTTTTATTTTGGTTAAGGACAAATCATCTTAGTTCGTTGCTTTGGTCAACCATTTCTTGGAAGTCAAAATTCTTGCATTTTTGTTGTTGTTGTTGTTCCTCCGTTCTCAGGATAATTGTCAATATGCATCATGATCTGGCAGTTTTCTATTTTGTGATTCTTAAAGAAAGACATTACTTCATCATATCAAAACTCAAATCAATGTATACCAAATGTAATATAAAGGGAAAATGACAAATCACCCACATGAGAGATGCAGATTCTCACTTTGCCCCTTTGAGATTTTTTGTGCCACTTTGCCCACCTGAGGATGATCTCGACAGCTGTGTGCTTTGTTATTAACCACTTGAAATATCAAACCATTTCACGGCCCTTTCAAAAAGATATCAGTGCTCATGTGTATATCAAAGAGAATGGAAAAATTGCGAACTGTTTAAGCTAGATTGATTCTTCCTTTCTTCTCTCTCTGTACTCTCACTAGCTGATGACTTACTCTCTTCCTTTGATATCCTTAGGTCTCTTCTCTTGCTCTACCCTCATCTTACTCACTTTCTTCCTTTGATCCCCTCAGATCTCTTCTTCTCTTGCTCTACCCTCAACTCTCTTCTTCTCTTTCTCTTGCTCCATCCTTGTTTTCTTCCCCATTCAAGTTTAGCACTTGATTTTCTCCATTCAGCTGTCAATGGGGATGACAAGGAGGGAAGGAGAAGCGTGTAATTCAATAATTGTCCTCATCATGATTTGAATATGCACGTTCTAACAGATACCTAGATCACCATGCTGAACCTCAGCGGTAGTGAAAAATCTTTCCTTAACTTAGGAGAAATTCATGTTGGAAGAGGGAGAATAAGGGCAGGATGAAGATGGGTGTGAAAAAGAGAGGAATAAGAAGATGGGTTCATGGAGAGAAGAGGAAGAAGATGGCTGGATTTCATTGAGATGAAGATGCAAAATGGGAGGAAAGATGGAAGAGGAGCAAGATGATGAATGCCATATTATGAATTTGTTCATTGCCTTAGATAGATTGGGACTATTAAGGATTATTGTATAATTATTCAATAATTAGCCAAAATTCTCTGTAGTGGGTGACAGAGAGTTATGTGCTAGAGTTAAACTTGAGCGTGCATTAAATTTTATTTTCCTCATATTAGTGCATATGTAAATTATGCAATTATTGCTTCATGTCGACCCTGTTTTTTCCCCCTAAGACAAGCACCCTGTTTTTTGGGGCAAATCTTCTAGTTCTTGTGTCCGCAATTTTGGTGGTGCAGGTATTTGCTATACTTTTGACATTTTATGATTATAGTCTCATGGATTTACATCCCTGGTTACAGGGGTATAACAGAGGAGGCTTTGAGATTATCTGACTTGCACTGCTGCATTCCAATGAAAGGGATGGTAGATTCTTTCAATGTTTCAGTTGCTGCTGGCATCCTGATGCACCATGCTGTCTGTGATAGAATCTCTCATCTGGCAAGTTGTTGATATTCACATGTTTTAAGTTTTTTTTTTATCTGGGAATTTATTAATACGCCTGCCACACCCGCACAAATGTTTGGATCTTCAATATAAAAACATGCATCTGCTTTTTACTTTTTATTGTATGCTACATTTAATAACATAATCAATGTCAACATCAACTATCTATTAAATTATTTCATCTGATGGCAACTAAAGCATAGTTCAATTAACACAATTGTTGGCAAGATCAGATGATCCTGAATCTTATGTCTGCAGGGTCACCATGGGGATCTAACATCTGAAGAAAGTCAGATTCTACAAGCAGAATTTTACTTGCGCCATAGAGAAAGTATGATTGGGATTGTTGATGAGTATGCAAAAAGGAAGATGGAAGGTGTCCTTGGCAAACTATAAAAACTGTCATCTCTTAGGTGGCAGAGTAGCTTGAGCTGGATAAATATCCAGGTAATGTACTCCTACAGTCGTATGATTCTTGATACCAGAAACATGTATGCTATGTATTCGGTTAAGCCCTCTCTCTCTTTTTTTTTTTTTTTTGTCTTAAGTAAGGTTAAGGCACATCCTCTCTTTTATTATTTGTCATATTTGAAATTATTGGCAGAAAAAGAATAATGCTATAGGATCAAGGTTGTCTTCTAATTGAGGTTAATGTAAATCCCTCGTTTTTGTATTATTTAATGTCATATTTCAAATCATCAGCAGAAAAAAGAATAATATTACAGTACCTAGAGATATTAAAGCTACACTACAATTCTTTTTTACTCGAGTCACTAAGTATATCAAAATTGGAGAAGTTCCTCTACAGTAAGAAAAGGTCACCATGTGCTCCACTTAACCTGAGAATATTGTTGTAAAGCTTATACTTAAATCTGGCAAAGAAAAAGTTTAGCAGAGATGCTATATTTGGAGCACGTATGTGGTTGGCGTGTTTTTGACTTAAATGTGCAAACTTGATTATCAGTCAGATCTTACTGTCTGAATGACTAAAATTTGTCAGAGATCCGACTTTTCACAATATTTATTCTTTGGATTGCCTGTGATCTGCATCCTCTTTTTGCACTAACATGTGTTGGCATGTCACATGTGAGCCTTCACAGGGCAAGTGCCCTCTGCCGATGGCACATTCATGGCATCTGTTGCAGTTCACCAGACCCCAGAGGCTAACATTAAGGATCTAGGATTTAATGTTTCCTTCCTGTGTAGCACAGCAAAGCCATATTCTTTAACATCAGATGATTTGTAGCAACTCCTTGTGCTCAAGGTATCATCAAGATGTATATTCTGGAAATTGCAAACGGCTAGAATTAACCATTTGTTGGTTTATATCTTTGAAGGCATTATATAAATTGAATTTGCTTGCTTTCAGTTTCCGGAGGTGATGTGCTAAATTATTTTGACTGGAGAAGAATTCTTCTCTGAGATACAATAAAGAATCTTATCATCAATTTTTAAAATTCATTTTAGGATGGACATCCTTTTAAGAGCAGTCTTGCAACTTTAAGTCTGTTGTCAAAGAAAAATAGTTATCGTAAACAATAATGAGCAAGATTTAGTCTAATAATTCACACGTAATTAAAGTTTTGCAAATCTGACTTTTGCATATACATCTTCTTGACAAATTTTGCAAATCTGACTTTGGAGTTAAATCTAGAGTATTTGATCCTTTGTGGAAACCACGCTGGAAATTACGTGGTGTTTGATCGTTTGTTAAAGCCATGCTTACAGCTTCATTGCCCCTTCAAAAGAACCGAGGTAGCAATGGACGAAGCCACATTCCTGCATGAACCAGAAAACACATACAGAGTAATTTAGCTCATTCTAGATGATCATGCGTCTAAACATAAAATAAAAGTAGTTGAAACAGAAGCATCCTTTCGTAGCTTATGATGCACACATAAATTGAAGATTCCGTATTGATGAACTGAGAACGATGTGGCCCAAAGGGGTGACCTGAGAACACAGACGAATCAACAAGGCATGTTGCCACATGGTTCTGTGTTCTCAGGCAGCACTCCTCTGGGATCAATCACCTCTTCATCACGCACGCATGAACTTGTAGATACTCTGGGTTCTCAATCCATGGAATCCCATTTATTTATATAACGTAGTAGTTCTACATCTCATTCGGTGGTCATCATGTCGACACATTACCACACTTGCAACTTCTGGAATATGGCCACACATGTGAATAGAGATAGAGAGAGATTTGACAGAAAGCTTAAGATTAGGATGACATAAATACACCAATTAATTCGCACAGAAAACAGTCACCGGTTCATCTGTAGACCCACCATTCACTCCAACCGTGTCCAGATCTGTTTTTTTCTCCCCATGAACCGTGTAAATGAAATAATTATTAGACGCGCTCCTCACGCTGAGAAAAGATGCTGCAGCGTGGGAAGTTTCCTTTGGCCAACGACTTCCCCACAAAGTAAGGATGAAGACGATATTTAAACGCCATCCCGTTTCCCTTTGGAGAGCCATCCTCGTCTCCTCAATTTCTCTGCTACAAAATCTCTGCCCATGGATTCGGATCGTTCTCAGAGCCACAGGCCTCATCCCAAACCCACCCAACTCCTCTCCAGCGCCAAAGTGGTGGCCGGCGCCGCCAAGTCCGCCCTCGGCCACGAGGCCGACAAGATCGACCGGGCCGAGGTCGCTTCCGCCGCCGCAGACCTGATCGGCGCCGCCTCTCACTACGCCAATCTCGAGGAGAAGCGGTTCGGGAAGTACGTGGGGAAGGCGGAGGATTATCTCCACCACTATCACTCGTCCCATTCCGCCACCGCCACTGCCACCGCCGCCGCCGCCCACTCTTCTACGGCCGCGGCCGCGGATTCTGCTTCGCCTAACCTCGGCGGCAGCGGCGAGGGACATCACGCCGGAGGCGGCCTCGAGGACTACTTGAAGATGGCCCAAGGTTTCTTGAAGAAGCATTGAGTTTGGTTGTTTTATAAATTTTATTGATTATTGAGAAATATATAGATTTCAATGATTCTCCGAAGCGCGGATTCATGCATTTCTCGGTATTTACTTGAAAAGACATAATCTATGGATTGGGTAAACCCCTGGATTGAAGATCGCAAGTAGAACTGAGAAGCTGATTAGGTCGAAGTGAAACGACGATGCCACAATTCCATAGATCCTTCATGCTCAAGCCTATAATCTAATCTCCGACTTGAAACGGCCCAAGTCAACACAATTTTTTTTCTTCGCCTTTTTAAACTTATCCTTTCACCCCCTTCAACATAATAATAGAGCTTAAAAATAACAATAGAAAGATGCATATACCTTAATGATCCGATTTGGGCGAAAAGAGAGGAAGGAAAGTTATTCTCCGTGTTTCACGGATTAATAATCCGAGGACTGAAAAGAAAAAATAATTAAAATAAACATCTAGTGATGATACATATACTAGATATATTTTTACAAATTGCATTCAATTCGACATTTTGTTTTTATTCACATAAAAAAATAAAAATACCTTTCAAATGGTTTGGACAGAAATTCAGGAAGACTTGAAAAAAAAAAATCTTATGGGACCCATTTGTTCTTGGGCCCCACGTATTGGGTCGTCAACGGCACTGATACCTGATTCAGTTTATCTTCTTCCTTAATTATATGCTCCCCATCGGAAGAGTCGGGGCTTCGAACTGTCACCGCTCCGCACCGATTATTTTTCGACGGCCGAATCGGACGGTTTCATTCATGGCGCAGCCCTCCGTTCACGTCATTATCAGTTTCTGCTCTGCTGCTCCTCCTCCTCCATCCATGAACAAACCCGCTGCTTTAAAAGGATCTTGCCCCGCCCTCAACTTGTCGCAAAGGGTCTTCCTTGTCTCGTGGTGGGAGCCTCCCGACGACCACATCCTCTTCTTCTCCAGTTGCTCAGATTCGCTTAAAGGTGATATCTTCCGCATCGGATTTCGTCGTTGATTGATGATCCTTTATCGATTTTGGGGAGGGGTCTTGTTATTTTTTCTTTGATTATGGAATGTCTATGTCCGCATTTTAATGTTAAAGATTATGGTGATTTCTTCAGTTGAGTTAGATGAGTGGGGATTACGAAGGTACCATTTTTATCCGTAAGGCAACTTTCCGTGGATTATTCCATGTTGAGGAAGTTGTGGTCTTACTCTTGTTTTGGATTCCGTATCGTGTAATAATGTGAATGATCTCAGCGATATTTCTTCAGTAGGAGGGGTCTGTGTATTTGAATATTTATGTCCTATCCAATGACATAGAGTGGTGGCTTACATCTTTTCTAGTTCTCCGCCCTTTCATTTCTTTGGTTTTACCTTCCTTGCTTTGAATCAGTCTGTATCAGCTTTGCGACATGCAAATCCCTTGCAGTCCGTAATCCCTATCACAACTTCATCAGGTGGACTTGAACCGTTTTATTACTCTATATGTTTTACTACCAGCTCTTTGGAATCCTTCAATTGCCTATACCAGTATGAATAATATTTGGTTGCAAAGACAATTTTGATTCAAGAGTTTAATTCAATATAACTCCCACGTATTCATGTGTTTGCCCTTACGATTTCTTCATGTTTGATTACTTGTTGTCACCAGTTTGACAGATGCGGCAAGACATGCTTCCATCAACGTGGATGGCTGCATTTAACTTATATCATGTTAAAAGAGTACTTTTTCTCCAGTATCAGTGTAAGAGGCCATTCTATCAAATAGTCAATACATAATATGATCTGGTTCACAAATCAAAGCCATGATCCTGTTTTCTTAGGCTCACAATATAAACCAAGTGTTGAGATTGATGGTGTATCATAGTTTTTTGCAGTTTCGAGTAGATTTGGATGGATACCCTAGCAGATTCCGATGTTCCATTAATTTTCGTGTAACTTCTTTAACTATCTTCTCAGGTTGAATGAGGTGATTTGGGATCAAATGCTTAACTCCAACTCATATTTGAATAACTCACCAGGTACTTTTTTCAGAAGTTTCTGATATTTTCTGTCTCTGAACTGAAATTTTAAGTTCATTTTCTTTAGATTCATAAAGTAATAAGAAAATGTAACATAGTTGCTTTACAAAAAATTGTCATTGAATTTATCAGTAGTTTCTTCTTCTTAATCAAAACTCCTCAATTCTCTTTTCTATGAGATGTTTATCTTGCTTATATGCTTCATAAGAGTCATTCAGTTGTAGCTGTCTGCTAAAGATTGCACACTCTTGTTCCTATAATTACAGGCAGGGAGAAGCATTGGAACTCAGCAGATAGAATGTCTGTAGAACCAAGGGAAGGAACAAGAAGACAATCAACTGGTCCAACAATTGCTGGAGGTCCACTATTTTCTTCTGATAGTCACAGAAAGTCTCTTCCTACTCACCTAAGAAATCCTAAGGCTTCTTGTCATGATTATTGCAAGTATGGAATCAAGTACGTCACTGAAGATGGCAGTAAAGGTTTCGCTACTGAAAGTTTGGGTGAAGAAATGCAACATAAAGGTCTACGCCAAGTGAACAACTTGGATTTAGAAGAGACTAGAAATGCTCATACGAAGACATCTCGGAATCTAGATAAACCAAATGCCATTAAGGAATCTAGATGGATGAAAGAATCTATCAACTTTGAAAGAACTGCAGCTGTGCAGCAGACAATTGCTCGTGTAGCTTCCAGAAGTGAAGATAAGAGTGAGCCTAAGACAAAATATCAAGCAAAAGAACCTGCTTTCCGCTTAAACAAAGCATATTCTGCTGGAAAACACAACATACTTAAGAAAACATCTACAAAAAGCAGCAATAAAGCTTATGAAAGCCACAGATTTAAGCAAACGGCTTCATTGCTAACCAAGAGGATTGATACTATCACTTATCTTGCAAAGGCAAACACAATTCCAGTAAGGATTGAATCTCGGTCTACTATTCACAGCTCAAATAGTTCTAGAAATGAATCATATAAGAGAAGAAATATCAGAGGTATGCCAGGAATGGTAGAAGAAACAGTGAAATCGCAAATGTCTTCTCATTCATACAACCATGCTGACAATGATGAGCTATGCTTGGAGGCAATGAACAATAACCAAGAATTTCAAATGGTGAAACCTGATGAAGAAAACAATGAGGATAAAACAACTGCTATTCGGCCCAAAGTAGATAGCAACTCTGATGGCCTTGAACAAAGATCAAATAAGGAGAATTATGGTTTTGTCTCTGTAACTCAGATGTCATGGAAGTTGGAGGGCATTCTAGATTCTTCACAGCCTGAATCCCCACAATCAGAATCTGTTGACTTTTCTTTGGTCAAGCTAGGTTCCCCAATGGAAGAGGAGAATTATCCAAATGGCATAGAGCGGGAATCTAGCAATGACTGGCCATCCCATTCTTTGGCATATGATGAAGAAACTGAGGAATCCCATTCTGCAATTACTGAATTAACTGGACCAGAGGATGAAACCGAGGAAACAGAAACTGGCAGCGACACCAAAATCGACGAATCAGATTCTGCAATCAGCGAATTCAGTGAATTAGAGTACGAAACTGAGAGAATCAAAAGCGGCAGTGATAGTGAAACTTCAATGTTCAGAAGGAGAAGGTTGAAACAATCTGCTTGTGTTCATCCTGAAGAAAATCTTTCTGTGCCTTCCATGCTGAAGTTCAGAAGAAGAATTCCACATCAGGTTGAGAGTGACAATTGTGCTCAAGTTGGAAGGAAAGACTTTCTACAAATGCCTAGGGTGGAGGTTCTATCTGATCTTGATCCTGAGGCGGCAGCATTTGGGCTGAGGCGTCAAGATGTTCTGGAAAAGGACCTGCGTGGTCTATTCAATAATGTGATTGAAGAAACTGCAAGCAAACTTGCTCAGAACAGAAACAGCAAAGTGCAGGCATTGGTTAGGGCATTTGAAACCGTGATCTCTCTCCATTCTCCAAAATAAGAAACTAGCATCTGCAACTCAATTCAGCTGCTGGTGCGTTATCTTTACGGTTAATTGCTCACGATATATAGAAGGTGACAATCAATAGAATTAGCTATTGACTATAATTAATTTTAGAGCCTACCTCAGTATGACAACTGGGAGTTGTAGAAAAAAAAACGCTCTAAAAGAAAGAGTGACGCCTCGTTACATGAAATTCAGCGAAGATTGTTGCTTGGTCTTAAAAAGGGTGTAGTGCGATCGTTGGTCTACCGCCAGCTGAAAAATATGTTAATGCATGTGACAACTGGAATATCAAAATTAAAGCTACAATCCCTAACATTTTAGTTAAAAGAACAATGGAGGGATTCTCCAAGTGAACAGTGCAATTTTCCCTCAGTGATAGCAGCAAAATCAAGTGATTCAAGCCAGGTGTTGCTCCATGGTTTCCATTTGCAACACTTGAAGTGCTGACGATAACAATGAAATCACCATTTTGCTATTGTGACGTTTGATCCAAGAATAAATACAATTCCAAAAAGTAATTTTTAGATTAATGTAAACAAGAAAAAGCCAAGCATAAACGTAGGATTGCATGCAGCTTCAACAATGCCGCAGTGCAGCTATATATTCTTTGAATGTGCACGAAGAAGAATTATACAATGCGATGTGCTCATGTGCCTACGGTCAACCCAAATTAATGGATAACCCTCTCTGACTCCACTACAAGGCCTCAAGGGTATGCATGAAGCATGCAACGTTGTTCTAAACTCGGAAATTACACGGTTTACACATTAATGAAAATTTTGCCGTAACAATCATCATACCCATCACCATCGATGCACCGTAAAGGACTAGCTGCCACTGATAGGTACTCTGGAAAACTCTGCTGGGCCAAACTGTTCAGTCGCTATAATCGATGCTCGATGCACTAGTCTTTTCCTTTTTTGTCCCCTTTTGTGGGAACATTTAATCGGCAGACATGTCGATTTGTCGCCCTTTACCAGTCCAACCCATGGGCCGCGGAGCACATACCCGGCCCGGCCCGGCCCATCAAACCGAAGATGGATGGTGCGCTGGTGCTGACAAGCGAGCGCATTGCGCGCACCGCGCCAGGCGTCCACTCCCTGTCCAGCTAGCCGCTGCACGCATCATGTGGCGGTGCATGCACCTCGGCGCGCCCCCACATCCACATGCACCATGTGCCATGAACCCCCTCGTGCTCCACTGCACTGCACTGCGCCATCATCTCAGCTTCTCTAATCCTCCAGCAACTCGGCGGATGCAACGCCGTCCCGCTCCTCACATGCATTCCACCCATTACCCACTCTGTCAATCCATACCACATTTTCTCCAGCGCATGCATGCAGCCCCCTCTGCCACCGCCAGAGGCGTCAGGCGTGCCTCGTCCTCGCCTGCTTCACTCCATCTGCGCTCACTGTTGAGACGATCTCATTATCGAAATTCAACTCAGAAAATAGGAATTGGCAATCTGTAAACCTGCGTTTCCATTCATGGACCTGGAACAATAATGGCACGCACTGGTTAACACTGTTCTCAAGAAACTTAACGCACATGAAGATGTTCGTTCTATGGATGTGATTGTCACGCTGACACTGGCAATGTGGCCCCCGGGATCTCACGCAGGGCCCACATGCATGCCCTTCCAGTTTACACAGCCAATATTTCATCAAGACGTACTGGACGCGTGGACAACGGTTGCTGTAACGCCCGCTACTGCGAGCCGTTATATATGGAAATCCCTCTTCGAATGTGGACCGCGCCTTCGAGGAAGAAGCGTTACGGGAGGGAGCAAGCAGGCTCTGGCGCCCACGTGCAAGTAACATGGCGCTTCGTTGCACACGAAGCGTACGAACCCTGACCCAGAGATTTACCCGCGGGCACGAGCCATGCAGTGCCCACGCCTTGTTGGGTGCCGACTTGTTGGGAGGTATGACTGGCAGTAGCTTTTTGGCGTAACGGAGTCTTTCGGCAATTGAGGCACGTGAATATTTCGGGTCCCCACGTGCCGCGTGGTGGGGCGACCATCGTGTTTCCTGAGATTTAACTTTTTCGAGGAGATTTTAGCCCTTTCTCTGCCACATAATTACATCTGTACCAGAACACACACACACGCTCTCTCTCTCTTCGCAGTCTTTAGCTTGCTTTTTGTGGGTGGTAGTTTCGTGATTAAATGCAATGCAGAGGGCTATTTGAATAGAGTCGAGCTCCATAAGAGTCGAGCGGGCGACGCTGCTTCCCATCTTATTCCCCGGCGGCCACTTGTTTCGGTATATCACCTCCGCGATGCCGATGGCAACGAGCATTGGGTTGGATCAGCAGATCGGGAGCTCGGTTATGAGGATGAGCGGGCGAAGGAGAAGGAAGGGGGTCCTCAAGCACTCGGGGCGGCAGCGGCGGCGGCGGCTAGGCGCCGGGAGAAGGAAACAGCGCCTAGCGTCGTCGTCGAAAGCGGTGGCGCAGCGGCTGGAGGCGCTGAGGAGTCTCATACCTCAACGAAACAGCGGCGCCAAGGAGGAGGAGGCGGCCGCCGACCGGCTGTTCGAGGAAACGGCGGAGTACATCCTGCTGCTCAGGACCCAAGTGGCGGTGCTGAAGAGGTTGGTGGACGTCTACAGTCCCGGAATCAGCGTGAAGAACGACGGCGACTGTGCATGAGAAAATGGTATACATATCAGGAAGTGGTGAAATGATTGAGCTCCAAGGAATTGGTTATTCTTCCTTTTTTTCGTGGCTTCTTGTTAAATGTTGCGATGGATCGCAGGTGTTCTTAGCCAGTATTCTGGCAGATTCTATCGCGATCTCCATATCCACATCTCAAATCAGAAATTAGCTTCTTCTCGATATGTACCTATATTTTTTTTTAGTGATCTGTTCATTGCAATTACCATCTGCACATAGCAATCGAGTGGATGATGAGATTACAAAAAATTATGAAAAGTTAAGAATACTCCCCATTTATTTCTATTTATATATTGGGAAATTATCAGAAGATGAACACGTTTCAGTAGCGTTGCTGCCACTTTTTGAGCAAAACGTCTTTCGCTCAGAATTTTCTTTATACCTCTGGACAACAATCTTAAATCTCGTGTTGGAACTCGACCAAGTTGTTTCTACTATAAATTCCCCAGAAACGAGGACAACTAAAGTTAAAAAAAAAAGAAAAAATATATATATACGATTTTGATTTCTTTCCAGGAAAAGAGAATGAATCATGTTATGGGCCCGCGTTTGTTTGTGGCTTTAATAACCGTGCTTTAATATTCGCGCGCGCAGTCATAAAGATAGAAGAATAACAAAATAAGATTCATAAGGAAACAATAAAGTCTTCATTTCCAAGTGCTTGTTTTAATTTTTTTTTTAGAGACAAATGAATCTTGAATTATTGTTGTTTTTTATGGATGGGGCTTTGTGAAAGCCAATATTAAATTAGGCCTCTAATTATATGCTAACAGGTTATCCGTGAAGCTATTTTTTAAAACTCATTATGCACAAATACACAAATATATACAAATAAATATGTAAACAAATGTATATAAAAAAAATAAACATATGCACCTATATTTATGTATATATAATAGGCTACATAACTTGTACATTTAATTGGTACAGAAAATGGTGTTAATTGCTGCGTCGCTGGTAAAGCTGAGTCTTGATCAAACAATAATTGCAACATACAAAAGCAATTGTCCTCTATGCTAAGTAAATTTTCAATCCAGGCAAAAATGGAGAAAATATTTTTCACCGTCGTTCAAAAATGGAGAAACTTGAACTACTGTTTACTCTGGCATAACACAGTTGTAGTTACAAGTGATAAGTGATCTTTGCTCAATTTGGAAAAGCTGAATGCTCATCTATTCGAACCAGCTGCGGATAATATGAGATGGAACATTCAACCGGTCGAAGTTCTAGGATACACTTGCATTCTAACAAAGAAACCAACAAAAGTTAGATTCAGCCATATGTAATAAAGAAATTTATCGATTCTTAGGCTTGTTGCGACCAAAATAAAGAAAATTAGCCGTGTACTCACTGATGGAAAGAAGTCCAACAAACAAATATTTCACATTTTTTTCATTAAACTTTTTTCTATATTTTTTTCTCTAACTGTTTTCTGCTTCCAGTATAGAAAGCAATCCTTGGTGATCAAAGCAACCAGATTATGGAATCTTGACATCAAAACTAATTTATCTAGTCATTCCATCCTCAAATGAGATCATGCTTGTTTTGTCTCTCCAAGGAACTACACAAGTTCATCTCCAATTTTCATCCATGCTACACTAATCTTTATTGTATGTTTAATTGCCAATGAGTCCCAACCACTTAGTGTTGGATACATGCGCATCTTAGTCTGCTATTGATGACTGAACTACAAGTAAAATTAAGTTAGGGTCATTGAGCCTAATAATTCAACTTGTTCATTCATAACCAATTCTTTGCCTTCAAATATTCATATCAAGTTAGTCTATGTTCACATATGTGTAAGAAAAAATTATTCTCACCGTTTATTCTATTAAATTGACACTCCAGAACATACGAGTAACTTAGAATCAGCTCCTCCACTAATGATAGAGTCATCCTTCCACCAATCCGCACATAATACCTTTGTCCAACAAAAGAATAAGTCAGAACTCAGGGCCTAATTCTTATGCTGAATTGAGAAAGGAAAAGGCCAAGGGTACCTTGTCTTTGTGTGAATCAATGATTGCTAATGGCCACTGGATGAAAATTATCATCAGAAATCAAAAGATGAAGAATGTATTCAAGTGTAATGTGGAAAACCAAAAATAAGGTAAGAAAAAATTACCGCAGTTCTAAGGTCCCATAGCATCACCTTGCCATCATAAGAAGCTGATAACAAGTGGAACCATGACTTCCGGTGCCACTTGCAAGCTGTGATCCAAGATGAATGGGATGAGAACTGGAAAACAGGAGCCAGAGATCCTGTTCAAACAGAATGCAACTCCATTTCAATGCCAGTAGAACAAAGAATGTTTTAACTGGTATAATATTTTCTCATTTGCTTCACCTGGTTTGCGAGGGTCCCAAACACGGAGGACAGGATCGGAGCCACCTGCTGCGATGAGAGCAGAGCTCTCACCACCAACATCGAGGCAATTCAGAACTTTCCCGCACATCTAAGCATGGACTAAAGGATGTCAAGAAAACTAAGTATGCAAATGGACAGTAAACGCAAAAGTAGCATTTTCAATAAATACATATCAGATGTGAATTAAGCATTACTAGAGCATTGATTAAGGATTGGAGATAACAATATCCAAAATCAGCCCTAACCAACTACCAGGTGGCCAAAACCCAACTGAAGTACCTAGCATGAAGCCTGACTAAAGCATATATGAAAATGTATGATGTGTTAACACTCATAATTATAGCCGATAAGGATCTTAGCAAATCAAAAACTGAAGAAGAAATAAACAATCTTATACTTGATGACAGTTCCTTATTTTGTTTTAATCTGTAATATTTATATCTGAAAATAGATATATGTTTGACAATTTACATCATACCATGTTCCATGTATCTTTGCCAGTTTCTACATCCCATTGTCGAATAGAATGATCCCATGATGCTGAGGATATTGTTTCATGCTCTGGCCAAATTACAGAAGACACTGACTGTGAGTGCCCCACAAGGGTCGTAACAGCCACACCCTGCAGTCAACCAGTAAGATTACTAGATACTAAGCAACCATCATTAAGAAACTGAAAAACTAAATTTAAGAGAGAAAAAAGGTATCATGAACAATATCAATTTGTCAACAGCATCCAATACAAAAATCATAAACAATGCATATTAATCATTAAACAGGAGATTAAAAACATTAGAAGGGCCAATCTGTCAATTTCAAAAAGGTAACACCAAATGCTAAAATGTGGATTCATGACAAGACAATATTGTAAATGGTTCAATGTTTGGGGAAAATACTTTTGATGATCTGTTTGATACAATAAACATACACATAAAATATCAATGCTACTAATGACCCGTCATGAATTGGCATGAAAAGAAATCAAGACCAATTACAACAAGGAGCCAGGAGTCACAACAACAACAAATAAAGAACAAGTACTTAATCTAATTTCCAAGATTTAATGCAATGCTCTTTACTGAAGTTTCCAGCAAGAACAATATCATTTTGATATCGTGTTGTGCCACAATCATCAAATACATTTATCTAATAGACCCGTCTACTTATTTGTTTAGCTCTAAATATAAGTCTATAGCAACTAGAAAACAAATTGAATTAAATTTTAAAGCATGAAATCAAAAGAATATACCAACCATCTCGACTTGCGATTACAATTTATACTAAAATGAAAATTGTAGATCAGATAAAAATGTTATTACTTGTACATTTTGTTAAATCATCTTTATAATTTTCCAACTCCTAAATTAAATAGTGCTCCCATAATCTCTAGTATTAGAATTAATTTCTACACATGCCAATAAATATATCTTCTTAACTACTTGCAGTTGAACTTATGCTGGCATAATTGGAACTAGAACTAGTATACGAAAATAAATGTATCTTGATTAGCTACTTGTAATTGGACTTCCACTGGAATAATTGGAACTACAACTAGTATAAGATATGAATTCATCTCATTTTCTCTAACTTTAGCATCATTCTTTTTGCTGTTGGTTGGTGCTCGGGTTGATTTCTCCTCTCCTCTCTCTTTTATAGTGTCCCAAGTTGTCTATAAGACCGACTAAAGAAATCAAAGATGAGTCACACAAGAGAATTCTATTTTCTTAGCTAGTTCTGAAAGGTGCTGGTTGAAACATACCCTGTCTTGTTAGTAACACTTAACTGTGTCGGTATAAGTAGCACAATGACATTTACTCATGCAAATACAATATAGCACGAGTGAACGTTTTGAAAGTACATAAATGGGCCTATGCACCGAAGATCACCATGAAATTTACATCTTTATTATGCCCCTAAATATAGTTTTGGTTAAAATATCTGCATTGAAACCTACATTTCTTATTCCTAACTTCAAATTTCTATTCCAAAAACAAGAGGATAGACCAACTGGCACAATAACAATGACTCTGCTTTCAAAGAAACCAATAAATCATGCAAAAAGGTCACTGTATATTTCCTGTTACTAATAGTACCCTATATAATTGTTCCATACTTCGACCTATCATGACAAGGCAAACAAAAGAAGTAAATAGCCAAAGAGTAACCACAACAATTTATACCTCCAACTGTGACTCTACTTGATTTGCAGTTTCAGATACTAGTTTTCTTTTCTTTATAGATACACTATCATCATCTGCATCGGAGTTCTTCACTTCCCACAACTTAATAGTGCCATCCCAGGAACCTGAGCAAATCTGAAAGAAATTTTGCAATAAATCAGACCCAAAAAGAAGATAATCCAGATTACATTATCTTTGACAGATCAAAGGAAATTAGGATTTGTGCCATGTCTCCTGAAGGGTCTGAAGAGATGCTCTGAACAGAAGCTCTGTGCCCTTGTAAAATTTTTGATTCTCTGACATTCACTGGTTGCTCTGAATAGTCAATGCCATCAGAGTTGGTAGACAGTAGCACCTATTAGATAGAGAAAGCAAAAAATAATCAGCAAATTCTTCATAAATAGTGTTGTAAAACACAATTAGCCTACCTTCCACAACCTCAATGACCTATCTTTTGAACCAGTGGCAATGTGGAAGGTATGTTTACTATCATCTGTTGAATAATCACATATGTAAATTATTGATATTAATCATCTAACAAGCAGAAATACTAATTCAGAGTAAGTGGACCTTTTCCATTGATTATAACAGCAGAAGTAATTGCACCAGTGTGCCCTGCTAGCATATGTGTACACTCAGCACCTCCTTTCCACAGCCTAAAAACAAATAGACAATGTCAAAATAAACCTAAACAAGCAGTCTCACTCCTGTTTATGTGCCTAATCTCCTGATGGAGAAGGCTAAGAAGAACCACAACTTACAGTCAACAATGAGAATCAGAAAATTTACCTTGCAATGCCATCATAACAACCTGTTAATATGTAACTGCAATGGAAAAAAAGTTTCATCAGGTTAAAATTTGATATAGAAGTCTTTCTATACTCCAAGAGCATCAACAAGGTAGACTATCAGCAAAGAGAAAACAAAATATAAAGTAACGCCAAAAAAGTAATGAGTTCTCTTTCAATAATAAATGTGTTTGAGTAAGGCATGTGTGACTCAGTATTAGCAAAAAAGTCCAAAATTTTCAAATAGTTATTAGTGACAGAAAGATACATACTAAACAATATACAATATGAATGTGTACTTTAACAAGCCAATACAAGTTAACTAATCACAATAAAGAAGATTTAATACAAATTCTTTACAAAATCCACAGAAAAACAAGCAATAGTTAACACAGGACAAGGTATGCAATATCACAGCCTATGGAATTTATGCACAATTCAAAATTCTGCCAGATATCAAAAGGCAATTTTAGTCTCTTGCATATTATAATAAAAATTGATTCCGAAAGAAAATTACTAATAAAAGTAAAGTGCTACAATATCAAAAATAAGGGGGAAGGTCAAATAATACAAAACATGAGACATAACATTTTGAGTTATAGGTCAGAGTGTTGTTGGGTGGTTAAAAATTTTTTTTTAAAATGCATAAAGAAGTTAGTGTAGAAGAGATAAAAATTGGGGAATGTTTGTGTGCACTTGCTGAAATAGAGAAACAAAAATGAAAGAAGTAACGGAAAAAATGAAAGAAAATAAGCTTAAATAACCGGAAGATGTTCAATGATAATGTGTAAAAATTTAAAGGTAATGGCAGTAGGAGTACAGAGAAACCAAATTAAATTTATCTGAGCATAATTGAAACTTATGAAAAAAAGAAGAGCCTTGACAATGTTTTGATGCAGTAGTCTAATAAAGATCAACGGTCAGTAATGAGATAAAATCCATGTGTATGTAGTTGGGCGTATGACTTGTTGATGCTGCCATCTGGAAGTAGTAAAATGGTCAACCAAGTATAATTCATAAAAAATGGCCAATGAATTAGCTAAATTTGCAATGCTGCGCCTTTCTCCACATATCCATCTTATTGAAGTAAACCATGTAAAACGTACACTTTCTACCATAAAAAAGTTAAAAATACAACATAAGAAAGCCATAAATGCCCTTTGGAAAATGTAGATGTATCAAAGTACACAGTGTCTGTCAACAGCAAGTATCAGTGGGAGACCCGAGACTTCAATGAAATTCAATAACATGGAATGCAAAGTATGGAAATAAAATTTAGGAGGAACATATGAAGAGGGGGAAAAAGTTGTGCAAAATTTTGAAGCGACTGCAAGAAAGCCAATAGAAAGCTGATGACCAAATTAAGGAAAACCATATGATGAAAAAAAAAGCACCTTGGATTAGAGCCGTCCGCAGAACTAACCCAGTCATCGTGCAAAGAAGGATCTGGTTGCTTCCTTGGAGCTATGGCCTTTATGTACTCAATTTCAAGCACTTTCTCCTGCAATTCAGAATAAAAGCAAAATCCAAAAAATCAAAGGGATGTCCACAGATACTAAAAATTAATAAATAATAATAAGATAACAACCACACACCGCCGATATTCCCTTGGCCAGCAGGAAATCCTCAAGTGGCAGTCGGACCAATTCCCCGTCGATCAGGAAATCAAAAGGTTGGACCTCGTGCTCGTCGTTAGCTGCACGTAGGGTTAATTTCAGTGTCCTCTAGTTAGAAGGTGCCGCAGACTCCACAAGCACATGAAGTAGGGAAGTTACCGTTCTTAAGGAGGAGATTTACGATCTCGGAGAGGCCCATCCGTGTGAGGTTGGATGGGACGGCTAGAGATGCCGAGGGCACCCGAAGCGGCCGCCCGAGCTTGGTGGTGAACCGCACTTGAACTCGCCGTGCAGCCTCATCGCCGCCGCCGCTTCCTAAGCCGAATTCCATCTTCCTCAATCCGATAAGGGAGGCGAGGTCGAGGAGCGAACGAAGGCGTGATATGATTAGGGTTTTACAGTCTTCACCAGGTTTCAAAACCACACGTGGCGAGTTAGCGTTTCCCTGACTCGGGTTAACTACGCCGTCCAAACCCAGCAATGCACTCGGTCTGGTTCAGTAGCTTAAAACAAAGCAATTTTCTGATAACGAGCAAAAAATAAAAATAATGTCTTTGTTTAATATATTTATTCAATCCGTAATTATTTTATTTGGATTTTTTATAATTGTAACGTAAGTATCTACAATGATTTCAAATATTTAATAATCATGGGTCATTAATCTCTCTAAAACCTATCTCAATCTATTTTACTAGTTTCACCAAATTCAATTATCTTGAGAGGTGGACTGTCCTCGTTCTGATTCTATCGAATAAATTTGAAAATATTGCACTTAATAACTGACTTCCACAATCTTATTCTCATGTATTGCATGCCCCAACTAGATATTAAATCACGATGCTTTACGAATCCACCAAATGCATTATGGTTGCACCGTGCTGTCTATTATGTAAGAACAGTAGTAACGCCTAGAGTTGGTTTAGTGAATCTTTTGAATTTTTATATCCGAGAACAAATGAAGTGAAATACTTTATTTACTTCTAGCAAAGAAATCTTACTAGAACTAGAGTAAGTCCTTAGATTCCAAATTTTTCCAACTGTATGTGGATTTGCTCTCCGTGGGAAAAAAAAATCTCTAAAATGTGTAGAAAATAATAAGAATGTCTTTTTATTTATATTGTTAAAAAAACTATCCTTTTTTAAAAAATATTTAAAATAATATATCACCTATAATATTTTTTCAAATACTTTATCCTCCACCTTAAAAACTATTTTGTACAAAACAATATAAAGATGGTGTTTGACCAAAACCTAGTTAAAATAATTTCAAAATGAGTGTTAACATAATTGGTCAAAAGAACGCTTTGGTAAAACAGCTTCATGCAATTTTGTAAAACACACCTTTAAGATGGAGTAAATAAAATAAAATTTTAAAACACTGATTTAAAATGTAACCATTAACCATCCTAATTAACTTATTTTTCAAATTATTATATGAATATAACCAGTAAAATGTGTAGCAAAGTAAGATGCCAGTTGATACAATATGACAAACGTATCAAAAGTCTACCACATCCATCAAATGAACAACTCCACAGCACGACAAACAAATTAATAGTCAAGAGACAGGATTCCAACACAACCGGGTTTATATGGAGAGACCACGAAAGTATAATTATGCGCTAGTTAAAGGCTGAATTTCATGTCTAAATTAGTTTGTCATGAAATTAAAATAGCACGAGAGATCCATTGGACACATTTTATCTGATTCCTAGAGCTTACGTATTTATTTTCTGGAATACTGGAAACTCACTGACTGAAAGTTCATAGTCTGAGACACATTAACACATCAGCCTCGCTTGTTGGCATAGTCTTCAAACGAGTCATCAGAAATGTTGCCACCAGTAGACGAGCTCTCGCCGCCAGTGCCAAAACCACTCCCATAACCAGCTGCATTGCGGCTGCCACCATAGCCACCGCTGCCACCACCAAAATTGTAACTGTCACTACCACCGCTACCACCACCACCACCAGTACTGGTTTGGTCATATCGTTCAAAACTGCTTCCATAGTTGGCGCCACCACCTCCATAGCTACCACCACCACCACCTCCATATCCTCCAGCTCCATAATTTCCTCCACCACCACCTCCATATCCTCCAGCTCCATAATTTCCTCCACCACTGTAACCACCACCACCACCATAGCCGCCACCACTGTAGCCGCCTCCACCGTAGCCACCTCCACCAGTTCGTTCATTTGCATAATTAACTCTCACTATCCGGCCATGAAGATCCTGACACAGTATGATTCATTGTTTATAGAACATAAGGTTGAAACCATGCATGCATGTTAAACAACATACACAGAGGTACTATCCTCCTTTATTAATGATTAATGTAAGATTCACTGTAAAATGAATGATGCAACAACATCTACATATTCTATTTGAACATTATCTAAAATAAACAAAAAGAACAGCAAAGGGTATTTACCTTCCCATCCATGCCACTGATAGCAGCAGAAGCTTCTTCACTGGATGTAAAAGTCACAAAACCAAATCCTCTAGACCTTCCACTGTCCCTGTCAATGATGACTCTAGCTGCATAGGTAAATACCAGTCGTATGATCATCTATGAAAAGCTTAAAAAGAAATCAGAAAGACAATCACGACTTACCATCAACAACTTCACCATAATTAGCAAATGCTTCTTTTAAACTCACGTCATCAGTGCCATATGAAAGACCTATGAAGTAATAAGAGCATCATCAGCTGTGTAACAGAAAATCAAGAGCAAGGCAATAAGATATAATGCATTTTGCCAAACCTCCTATAAAAAGTTTTGAAGATGACATGCATCGTATTGATTGGAATAATGATGGACTGGAAGCCAGAGATTTCTTCAAGAGATTTCCAACTCTATTTGCAAACGCCATGCCGACCTGAGAATTATATGGACAATAAAAGAGATAATTCTTTTTTCAGCTGCAAAGATAAACACAAATAATCAACAAAAATGTACTGATGAATAATTCTGACATCCCTAATTCAGCCTCACGTCCGAAGAGCTTGCTAAATAGCCTTGAAGTTAATAGCAGCAAGACTTAGAAGCTACAGGCTTGCTAAATTTACAGAGCAGCAGATTTTTTAAACATTTAAAATCAGGTTGCTTTCAATTTAGAAATGGAATGACATGTTGGATAGTTGAAAGGTTATTTTGTGAAAATCCTGTATTCAACAATACGAAATGAGCAACTAAATAGAGAAGAAATACACTTTAAAATAATAGTTCTCTGCATGTCCGTACATCTTATTGAGAAAAAAACACAGGCATATATCATAGTAATTTAACATTTTTATGAAAGAATTTCAAAGTCTGCAAGAAGAAACAAAAATCCGTATTTGCAACTTAAAGGCACTTATTCACTGGACTCAATCAGGACAAGGGACTAGTTATATCTCATTATATTTAACCCATTCTAAAGGGAAAGTTCCATAAAGATTTTGCTGATCAACATAAGGGGCTCAAAATAATTAATGAAATGCAAAATCAAGCATAGGATAGAAGTGTACTTTCCTGAAGCATAAAGAGAATCCATATCAACCGACAAGAAGGAATTCAGGACTTCAAAAAACATGACTCATTTATTGAAAGTAGTTCTCATGACAAAATCAATAAACCTACCCATGCAAGATGAAAGAGAGGATGAGGAGCCCAAGACAGAAGAGGACAAGGGATATATGGTGATTACTGATGGGGGCAAATTAAAAGAAAAGTGTGAAGAAAATAAATGAGAGGGTTATGACATTGAAGAGTTTTGTTTTAATATTTCTATTTTTTCCAAAGGCTAGTTCAAGACAATCAGTCTCCCAATGTACCACGTGTCCAACATCCAAATGTGACAAAGCAAACTAGAGCCGCTAACATTAATTTCTCAAAAAGTTCGGCTCAAGTTCATGCCAACAACAAATCATACAATAGTGAAATCAATTCTACGAGCAATTATCTCTTACTGATAGGATACTAACCGCCAATACTTATATCTAAGATTGAATTATTTGCATCAGGCATCCACTATACTTCAGCTTTCAATATCGTTTCAAGGTATTCCTCTTAGACATACACTTCACTCGCTCTAAGTTTATGCAGTTATGGACGTTATGATTAGTAGGTAAAATTAACATAACAATGAACTGTCAATCTTTCAGCAGCTAAAACTCACACATATAAAAATAAGGAACAATATGCACAGCATCAATAAGTGTCCTCAACTACAAAAATCATAAGTTATACTGCTATATTTGATAGCGTTGTCACAAGCAGCTGATATTGTTTTCTGTTGTGATACACACACAAACACAAACCTCACCATCTTAAAGAGATGGTGTCTCGATGTGCCAAACTTAAAGAGATATATGAGTTCCGAGCTTAAAGGGGAAAACTCGCCGATAAAAACCCCGCTTGACCAAAAGCCGTTAACTAATCTTACGGCAATGAGAAAACCCTAAACTTCATCATTTAACACAAAAATAGAGGAAGCCACAACAATCTACATGATCAAAGAGTGAATTGAATATATTAAACCAGCACATAAACAAACGACTGTCATAAACAGAAAAAAGCCAACGCCTGCAGCAGACGCACTAGCGGCAGGGGAAGAACGCAAAGGAATCGTGACGGCGACCAAGAGTCAGCCAAGATCAGATACCTGCGTACGAGGACTGCCGGCGCTGATCGATAGAACCTGGCCAAAAACCCTACCTTTCGTTCGGTTCTCACAGGTGGGTTTAAGTAGAGGCGGTGGGTGCTTGGATGATTCGATGGTTTATAATGATGGAATCCCAACCGTTGTTTGTTCTCGTACGATGTTTGATGGCCGTCGATGGATGGAAGATGCCTCGTTCTAATGCAGGTTTTACTTTAGAATATTCGTTAAATAGAAAAAAAAATGGATGAAATAATAAGTATCCATCAAAAGGCGTAGGGCAAGGCATGTCTTAAAAAATAATAAGATAAAAATTAAAGATAAAAAATTAATAAATTAAACATTATAGAAGAAATAATAAAATATAAAAAATAATTTATTCCAACATCATTATCTTATAAAAATAACATAAATTTTACCCTAATCAAATATTCGAGTTAAGTATGAATAAAATTCTATTAGAAGTGTAATTTACAACAGCTCTTTATTGAAATATCAGAAACACAAAGTTTTCATAAAATTTTAAACTAAGATATGATTTTAATTTATTGTAATTTTTAAAGTTTAAATTAATTTGATAATTCTTTAGATGTTCAAATAAACTTAGTTAATTGATTTCAATTTCAATCGGATTCTAAGAATACTTTTCTCACAACGTCTGATTTCTTACACTTAAAGACTCCTTTAAAAAAGTAGACAAGGAGTCGAAATAGCCACAGGATACAAAATTTCTCTTAATCCATTTTAGACTTTAAAATCATATTAAACCCATTTTACACCATACATGGATAAATTCACGAAAATTAAAAGCTCACTAAATTTCCACCAAACCTCAAAAGTAGATTTAAGAGTTTAGCAAATCATCCACGGTTCCATTTGTTATTCTCAACAAATACATCGCTACTCGTTCGTTTTTACAATACAAAGATGCAGCTAGGGGAAGTAAACTGGCCAGTTGAAGTAGTATGAATCTCGGACTGCTCTGGACATTTGATTCCACTGCAAAAATTAGAAGAAACTAAGTTATTGCATGGACAAGAAATAAAACATTAACTAGTTGGAACTTCGTATCGTTAGCATTAGCATGCCATAACAATCAAAAACAAGCATAAAAGAGTAACTATCTCACCTTAAATTCGTATGGTTCATTCTTCTGCAAGGCTTTCTTCCAATGGTAATGTTCGAACAGCATGGCCTTGTCGTGCCAGCTGCAAAAGCACAAAGCGTAAGACTAATAAGTATGTAACCTGATTAGGTGTTGCCGTGTTGCATGAAAAATTACCAACTTATCGAGCACAGTTCGTAAAGAGGAAGCAAAGTGCAGAATGTAGGGAAATCAGGAATAGAGCTGGAAATTATGTTAAGTGCTATATGCTCAGTGAATCTTTGATTTTAACAAGCAAGAACAGCATAAGTTGCAATGGTTCAAGGAACAGGAGAACCTGCATTCACATAGTCATAGATTCATATCATAGCATACAGTAATCACAATAGTAATCTTTGTTTAGTATGATTCAAGTTGCAGTACGATAAACCTCTATAGTAATCTTTGTTTTAGACTCTTGAACAAGAAAGAAACCAAGAATTAGATCATAGTAGAACGATATGGGTCATTTGTTAAATAATTCAGGCATGACAGTTCTAATCCTTATTCCTCCCATCTGTTGCATATTTTCAGGGTAGCATTTTCTTCCATTCTCTTAAAAATTTTCATTTCTATTGTTCGATTATAACAGCACTTTGTTTTTTCTTGTCCAATCACATTCCTCGTGTATATAATTTCTTGGAGTTATTTTTCCTAAAAAATAATTCAACGACAGTGATTACTGAAAGGTCCTATTTGTTGAAATCCAAACCTTAAAGCATTCTTTCACTTTCCATCAGCATCTATTTCTACAAACACGAATTGGATTTAAAGTTGGCCAAGAGCGACAGAGTTAAAAACTCAGTAAGACCGCATCATTGAATCCAACCAGAGAGCAATAAGGAAGATACAGTGCTCGATTAGAACAAGCTGAGAAGCATAATTCATGTAAATAAGTGACAGTAATGGATTCAAGTCTCAGTAGGGCTGGCACTATTTGATAGATCCTAACCCATTGAATGTGTCATGTGGTGTTCTCCGAAGCTGTTTATCCCCGGCAGATGCAGCATTTTTCTCACATAAAATTTATTTACTCAATTAATATTAAGGATTTAGATGTTCTTGATTAACATGCTCGATTAGTGGATTTGACCGGGTTAATTCCTAATTTGATATGTAATCGATCAGTGTCCGGAGCTTTTCCGATCGTGTTCTGATAACTATGATAAAACCCCTTCTAAAAAGGAAAACAATCGAATCTCCACCAAAAAAAATGTAGAGAAAACAAAGAAAATCCCAATCAAAACAGAACGAAGCTCTAATCATGAAATTGAAGGTGAAAAGAACAGATCGGGGAGGGTTTCTCACTTGAACTGATTGGAGAGCTGCCACATGTAAGGGTTTATCCATGTCATGGCGGAGAAGGCGACGGATCCGATCCATATGTTCGCGAAACGGTCAGGATCAGCGTGGGGGACGCCAGGGTCGCCGCGGTAAGCATTACCGAAGTACTTGTCCATCTCTTTACTTCGCCTCCCTCTCTCCGCCACCAGACTTATCCTTTCGCTCGCTGATCGCTGCCGCAGCTGTAGAAGAGGAGCTTATCAGATGGCCACAAGACAAGGCAGAGGTTTGGGCCTGTGGTTCGGCCCATAGGAACTGCACATGAAAGAAACCTAATTTGGTCGATCCTAATATCTGATTGAAAGGTTTAAAAAGCCCGTTAAACATGTGATCGACCCCATTAACAGCCCAATTGACGAATTTGAGCCCTTTTTGCGTCGCACTCGAAGATGGGGAGACCAAGTCTTCGCGCAGACGCACTACGCTAGCAGATCGACGATGGCGGAAAAGGGCGCAGGCGCTGCTGCCGGGGGCGAGAGGTGGAAGGCAGCGCTCGTAAACATCTCGGAGATGGGTGCCAATTTTGACTCTCTGCAGAAGCTCCTCGCAAAGAAGGCCGTGTTCGTGGACGAGGAAACCTTCGCCAAGGCCACCCTCACCTCCGAGCAGGCGCGCACCATCAAGGTATATGGCTCCACTGCCCACGCCTCCTCAACTACTCTAAAATTGGCTCCTTTGCATATTTGAACATATTGACTCCTGATCAGGATTTTGCTCTTTTCTTTAGCTAAGGGACTTCTAATTGAATTGCTAATGATCTGAGAGTATTTTAAATTTTTCTGTATGAAGTAGAAAATCTTAGCTTGATGAGAGTTTCTGTGATTATCTATTTCCACAAGTTGATGAGGTGAAATAAGACTATGAATGAACTGATTGTAGTTTCAAATGAGACTTGCTTGTAACGCAAATGCAAGGATAGGTATCTCAGTTGTTTTATTTGGATGTTAGTAAATATATGCATTTAATATCAACTAAGTTTAAGAAAATTAGTTGGTCAGAGAGACTTGTTTTTTAAAAAAATTACATTGTGAGACTTAGGTTCCTTAATAAGTTTCTTATTTATGTAGATTGATTGGATATCAAATTGGAGTGCATATTGGAGCATCTTGAAGATTATATTCTAGTAGTAAATCAGAGTTTAGATAGTGACAAAGCAACATGTATTTATTACTTACCGCTGTTGTACTTTAGCTATATCTAGCTGAACCTCATATATTTTAGAGAATTTGGACATTGATACTTTACGACAAGATTATATTCCAAGTAGCAAAATCAGAGATTAGTAGTTAAAAAGCCACACGTTTTTATTACTTAATGCTGTTGTACCTTAGCTATATCGAGCTGAACCTCGTATATTTTAGAGGATTGGACACTGATGCTTTACGACAAGCATATTAAATTATGTTCTATTGTTCTAGACCAAGATGATGGTGTTTGCTAGAAGCATTCAATTTCTAAGCTGGACTACATAGCTTCTATTTTTATGAACTTAAGTAAGAGGAAGGAGAGTTGTTATGGCACTTCTCAAACAATATGCTTAGGTTCATCATGTTACATGAACATGCTAGTCGTACAAGGGTTAAACTAGCTCATCCTATGACCTTAGAAAGCCCATTCTGATATGACATTTATGAATGGCCCATCAACAGCATGCAACTTGGATGAGATCTGTTTGGGACATTACAATCCGTCTCCTTCCCACTCAAATATTCAACATCTTTGTCAAATTAATCATATGACACATTGGATTCATGAAGCACAGATATAGGTGGGTTTGGAGGCTTACTGCCTTTGCAGATTGTCAAGTCAAATATTGATCAGAATGCATGATAAACAAATTGGTTTCTATAAAGTAGTATCAGATTAGTCACAATCCAAGTCTGAGTTTTTGTTTCCTTTGCCGTGAAAGTTTTACAAGTTTGAATTTGTATTTCTTATGTGCAGTAGTATTAGAATGCATGTCAAACATTGAGTGTAATTTATACATTATTCGAAGCCTAAGCTTGTGGGCTACAGGCTGTTTAAAATTGACTAGGTTTAAAATCATAAGCATGTTTGAGGTGGTTGCTTGAATATTTACCTCATTATGTGTCGGCCAGATATTGTGGTGAGGATTTAATTCTGAAATATTTGCTCATATGGCAGTACATAGATGACTGTTGCATGGAAGTTCTTTCTACATGATTTGAGAACTAGATTAGTTTATTCTCCACTTCAGTCTTGGCATATAAATTTGATGTATTAATAGTAGGCGATGCAAATCTTGATTCAACTTTTAGATCTTTGAACTCTAGTTTGAATTTTCTTGAGTTTTACCTTGATCTAGATTCCTCGATCCCATTTTTGCTTTTGTCATAGACTCTTGAACAGAGGGTAGAGGCTCTGGAGAGAGAACTTGATGCTGCAATTGCTGCTGCAGCTCGTGCACGTACAGAAAAGAGATCTGCTGAAGCAGGCCAGCGCGCTGCTGAGTTACATGCTCAAGAGCTCACAAGAGAACTTGAGAACACTACAAGTATGAATTTATAATTTTTATTTTAAAAAATCTCTGATAGTTCATTATGGCGCTTAAACTGATGTTGAATTATTCTAACAAAGAGGATTCTTTTACCTTTATATTGCTAGTCCTTTGCCAAAATTTAGATTGAGAGTGGTCTGAAAGTTTTACTTCTAGGGAAGTTTTGAGCCAGTGAATGATAAAGCCAATTTTCTATTTTTGTTCAGAGGTGTTTAAGCTGCACATGGAAGAACTGCGCTCTCAGAAAGAGGAAATCACAAAGAAAGAAAGTGAGATCAAACTTTTGGAAGCTATTATTCAGACATTAAGTAGAAATGACACTAGTGCAGATGGCTAAACTTTGTTTTCGTGTTGTTTAAATGTGAAGACAATTCAGGAAAACTCTCCTTTTCCAATTTTTCTCCTCTTAGCAAATGAAATCTAATTGGTCTCCAGTGTTATAAAAAGCATATTATTATCAGAATAATCAGCCATTTATATCATCGTATCTAGTTGTCGTCTCATAGGTAAGAGGTTGTTAGGGTATCAGTGTATGTTCTATATGCTAATATCTTCCAATGTCGGTCTGTGCTCTACTTGTATTGAAAGCTAAGCAAGGTTTGTAATAGTTGTATTTCAACTACTCATCTTACTAATCTTGAAAGTTATAGGAATTAATCTACCCCTATGAGCTCTGACATTACTCTTCTTTGTCACCTTTTAATTCTAGTAGCGATAGATGTGCTTGCTTATTTAGCTCAGTCTCCTAAATATTCTATAGTCTTGGATAAAAGTCCATAAAATCTCTAATTTTATTTGAAGCATATTTTAGGATACTTTTGGACAACTAAATCATAAGCAGTAATATTATTTGGGAGCTACCTTTATGAGAACCGAGGAAAGAAACAAGATGAGGTCATCCACTTTCTATCCACTTTTTCTAAGACTTGATCAATCCAAGATTAGTTTTGATTAAGAAATAAAATTAGTGTTAGAGAGATATTTAAGAAAATTAATCATCAAATTTAAGATTTATATTTAATAAAAGCACATTGGTAATTGTAGAATCAAAATAGGATTGTGATAAAAATAATTTACTGTTGGATTGACCAATTTTAGAGAGAGGCTATTCAAGAAAAATTCAAATTCAGAGATGATAATTTTTTAAAAAAAAAAAAAAGGCTCTTTGATGATTTTAAAATTAGATGCCTCCTTTTATTTATGGCTATGTCTTATATCTTTCTAGTTGGACAAAATTAGTAGGATTTAGTAAATCTGTTAAAAAAAAAAAAAGGCTCATGATTTTAAAATTAGATGCCTCCTTTTATTTATGGCTATGTCTTATATCTTTCTAGTTGGACAAAATTAGTAGGATTTAGTAAATCGACACTTGTTAAAAAAATATAGTTATTACTTTATAACTACACTTATTAAAATTGATTAAGTTTAAATTTCTTAAATTCTCCCGCAAGAAAATCTCTTCAAGCAAGAAAATTCTCTCGCACTAATCCTAAATTTCTCAAATTCGTTTGTTCTTGTTACTGTTCTGTTCATTGATCTTTTTCCATGTTGGTTTCCTTGATTAGCCACGGCCCAATCCTTGTTTACTGGTCAAAAATTCGGTGGGACCGGTCCTCGGTGGAAGAACCGAATCTTCCGGTTGCTTCCCTTCTCACAGGCCGTTCGCTGTGCGCCGTCCGCCCGGCTCGGATCGGCCGGATTCCAGTCCCGATGAATCGATCTGTCGTCTCCACCTCCCTCTGCCCGGTTCTTCAGTTGATCAGAAGCGGATCGAGGAGTGTTACATCGCTGAATCGACTGTTTTAGAATTGATTCTCCTCTTCGACCTTGAATCGCTGGGAGAGGGAGGGGGTTTAGGCGATTCATAGAACCGATCGGCGGAGCAGTTCCAGTTTTTGATTCTTCCCTCCAGGTACTACAGCGAATTGTATGTATAACCGGATCAATTAGGGCAAGGGTTCACAGGTTTGTTGGTTAGGGCAAGGATTTGTGATACATAATTCTCTAGGGTCTATCAATTATGGTTTCAATTATAGTCTCCCCCACTTCTTTCTTACTCTGGTTCTCTGTCGCATCAGATGTTGCCAGCTCTATTGCTTGCGCTTCATAGGATGATTGGTTCCTCTATCGATGGTTTATTCAAGGATAACAGGACTGTATGACGAATATGTTTCACTCTTCTCTTTTGTCCACCTTCTTTGTTCGAAATGCGAGCAGACAAGGAGACGAAGAAGTCTCTAGTCCCTACAGGAAAGGTTCAAATTCTGGGAAGCTCGGAGGTGAGTAGCAATTTTTTTTTTTTAATTCTCGTTCTTTGTTTCAGATTTTCTAAATACTCATATTTTTTTATTATTGTATTAGATGTATCGTTTAGCTGTTATTGGATTTTGTTTTCAGTATAGGCTTTTCAATCGTGCATATTGTATTCAAATAAGGATGTGAGTTAATGAGCATGCTTTAGTAGACGATGGGCTCATAAGGATTGTTTAGTTATTGTTAATCATTTCCATTGTGTTGCTACGTTTTGTGGATCGATCAATGCAGTAATTAAGTCGCTTACTCTTTTGTTTGTTTGTATTTTTTCCTTTAGGCCCAAATCCATTGCATGCACAAAATTTTTGATCTGCCAAACAGATCATATATTATTATATTTTTTGTGGATATAAGTAGATGAATTTTGGTTAAAATGTTTTTTCAAGAAATTTGCTGGTTGTGAATTCTGTGATTATTTGGTTATGTGTGTGCATATGCGAAAAATCATATACATATATATATATATATATATATATATATATACATTCATTTGAAGCTGTATTCTTTTTTATAAATAGTCATTCAGAAATTGAATTATTAGTTGACAGCGGTATATGCTAGCATCATTTCAAATTTGAAAAAGAGTTCCACTTTTATAGTGGAGATGCTTCAAGCACATGCTTCTTACCTACTGTTGATTAATCTAAAAAACTTGCACATAATATCCATGAAATTATGTAAACTTTAACCTTCCATTCCTCAGAAAAAAAAAAATTCTTTAGTAACTTTTGTTTTTTGTTTTTGTTATTTCTTTTCAAATCATGAGTGAAAGCATATTAGATGAGCTTTTAAACATTCAGGTGTTAATTCACATAATTTTTGAACTGTCAAATGATCTCAGTTTTGAGTTCTCAATCATCCATTGTTGTTAATACAGACATCATCATTGGCATTCCTCTATTGAGATCTATGGATAATGATATTTAAGTTAATTAAATGAATTTTCTTATGTTAGATCGAGTTCTCAGTGTATCCCTTCATCCTTTACACCTTTTACTTTGATTGATTTTTGCTAATTATAAAATTTAGCCATTGAGTACCTTCATACCATCTAAATTTATTTCCCCCCTCTTTTTATCATATATTGAATCTATATCTAATCACTCTCAGCTTTTATTTTATTTTTCTTTTTAAAACTGTATCGAAACTATAAAGTGAAGAGCAGATTTTCTGTATCACAGAAAATGAAGTATGCAAGGTTGTATCTGTCTTATGAATTTTTCTTTTTAGGCTAAGGGTATACAATGATCACAAAAAACTCTAAATGTTCAAGGGAGTTTTCTGTATGTTTGGCAGGCTTGACTTTATGCTTATTCTGGACTATCATAGCAATTACAACTGCATGATTAAAGGACAAGGTATTTTGAGAATTTGAGTGGATGCAATCATATCGGAACTGGACTTATTTGGCTTGCTTTCTAACATGTAGATGCCAAGATCTGGTTTCTTGCAATTATATACTTCATCTCAGGAGTCCCTGGTGCATATGTATTGTGGTATATGCCTCTTTGTCGTGCTATAAGGTACAATTCTATGCAATCTTTTTTTTTATAGCCTTTTCAAGTTAGGACCTATTGGTCTTTATATCTTTTAAGATAGTATAAATGAAACTGCAACATATATAGGATGGAAAGGGCATTAAATTTTGGATGGTTTTTCCTGTTTTACTTGGTATGTTATTGGTTCTTTATTATATCTCAAATTGTTAATTTGGTGATGCTTTATGGCTTATTCATTATGTAACTCTGACTTGTATGCAACTTCATATTGCTTTTGTCATATATGCTGCTGTTGCTCCTCTAATTTTTTTTCAAGGGAAAATCTTTAACGTAAGTGTTAGTATTTTATAGGAAATATGAATGACTAATGACGTGTTGCCATAGAGGGAGACGAGCAACTTCTTTTTATTATTGTTCTGAATTTGGTAGATCATGTAAATTCAATTTTCTTTCTGATAAAATTCACTACTTGCAGCTTGTTCTCAAACTATATTTTTTTATCTGATAATTTATTTCATTCGGTTTAACATATGAAACTAAGAGGAACTTTTGGTCATGTTGTTAACTTATTACTTCCAGGAGAAAAGTGCTTTATTTTGAGTTGTTAAATTGCTACATGGGTATTTTTCGTTCTCCTTTTTGTTGTTAATAAGATGCTTATCTTTCTATTTGGATTTTTATTTGTGTATATTGGATTAGCTTGGTATTTGATGTGTATTTTTGTCTTTTTAAAACTATTGCATAAAGCAGTATTCCCAAAAGTCAATCATCTATTTTATAAACTTATTTCTCAAGCTGCAATTCTGCTTCAGTGAACAGATACATATCTTACGAATTAGTATGGAGTCAAGTAGAAATTAAGCACTGGTTCTTCACTCATTCTTAGCGTCTTAACTTCCTAACAATTTTAATACTTGTTTCAGTAAATTGAGTAAATTGTCTATATTCCTTTCAGATCTTGATAGTATTAGTTTCTAATTGTTATTTGTTCATGTCTAATGCATATATATTATTAACTTTATATTTTCATTATTTTATTTTACTTATAAATAATATATATATATATTGTATTTGTAGGTGATAGATATTTGAATTTTTTGAATCAATATGATGGTTGAAGATGGTTGTCCATCTAGTTGAGTTTTTATTTTACAATACTTTATTAGTTTTAAAATTTGATATTTTGAAAATAGTGTGTAGTTAGTTTTGGATGTAAAAAATTTATCATTAGTTTTTGTAAATTTGACTCAAATGAGTGTTTGATGAATAAAAATATCTATTAGTGTTTTAAATTATATTTTATATTTTTTTTCTATTCTAAATGGTGGATGATGTGTAAATATTAAATTCAGATTATGTATGATAATTTTTAATATCTTTATAAATTTAGATTAGTTAATATGATATTTTAAAATAATCTTATAAATTATTTTTTTGACAAATGTCCTTATAAAAAATATAAAATATTTATAAATATTAAAATAAATAAATTTATGTGATATTTATAATGTTAAAATAAATGAATTAAGATGATTTATTGATTAAAATGATTTTTTTTCATTATGTCTTTAAAATTAAGATATTTTTAAAATAAATATTGATATTTTATAATGATATTATATAAATATTAAGAATATCATAGAGATTTATATGTGTTCTAAAGAATATTATTCTAGTAGTGTAAAACTCTTTAAAATGATTAATGGCTTTCCCCTTAAACCAACTCACCCATCAGTTGGATGCTATAAAATGCTTCAGACCATCTTAAAATTGCATCGAAATTCTATATTTAATCCATAATTAATTTGCAGACATCAAGTTGGGCGTGAAAGGACCAGGGAGAAAGAAGAAGAAGGAAAAAATCAAATATTGAAATGTATGGGCGATTGCATTACATGACGGTGCAGTAGGCTGATGGATCTTCCTCGCTGACAAATTGGCAGGTCTTGTACGGCAACGGATAGTAGTAGGGTTCGGCCGGAGGGTAGCTCGCCGGCGGTGCTGGCGCCGTCTGGTTCTCCGTCACCGTGCCGCAGGTGCAGCACCTGCACCCACCGGGGTAGTTCTCCACGTACGGCTGGTGGCAGCAGATTGCCACCCCCGGCGGCCAGAAGTAGGGCGTCACCACCACCGGCTCGAACTTGATCCCCGGCTTCGGTGGTTTTTTCTTCTCCTCTGTCTTTTTCTCCTCTTCCTGCTTCTCCTCCTTTTTCTCTTCTTTCTTTTCTGTTTTGTTCTCTTCCTTCTTGCTCTCCTCCTTTTGCTCTTCTTTCTTTATCTTTTCCTCTGGTTTCTTCTCCTCGATCTTCTTGATCACTTTGCCGGCCCTGCACTGGAGCTTCTTCGAGAGCCTGTCGGGGTCGAAGACGCCGGCGACCGTCACCGTCCCATTCTTCTCGTCGTAGGTGATCGACGTGATGTGCACCTTCTCTAAGTTAATTATTACCCATCATCGAATTTCAGCTTAAGATACGCAATCAAACGAAAAATAAAAAGGAATTAAATTACAAAGTTCTTAGTTAATTAATCAATCTGACTAAAAACCTTGGAGACAGCACAAAGTCTTCCTTATTTTCTTGTAGCAGCGGCAGCATTCGAGGTCAACTTTCAAAATTAACGTCGAGATCTGCGATGATATTATTCATGATTCATTAAGAAGTTTAATTAGAAAAGAAGCCATCTTTCACATGCTTTGTAAAATGTTCCAGTGGAGAAATTTAACAGTAGAATGAAGAACAGAGAAGCTAATTAATCCCTGCAGAGACCAGAATAAGAAACAAAACAACATGTATAAACATATGAAGTCTTTACAGACTTTGATCTAATGAGAAGGATGGAAATAAAAAAGAAAAAAAGCAAAAAAATATAATTAAGCTACATTTAGTCTGCAAATCTACAAGCATGCATGCAGAAGAAATGCTGACCTTCCCTGACATTGAATGACTGGATCGAGGTGCAACCTCTGGTGATCTAGATACAATGGAGAAGGAAAATGAGAGGGTGAGGTGTCTGCTATATATATTATAGCTAAGCCTTAATCCAGGCTATGACAGTGTAACTAATGTGAGTTGGCCATCATGTTCTAATCAACTAATTAACAAGTTGAATGATGAATTAATGCAACTGTACAGTATAATTTAAAGACTAATGCTACCAAAAGTCAAGGCTCAAAGTCAAATCTAGCTCATCATTGGCTTCAAATGTGTGTTTATGAAGCAAATAGTTATTAAATATTTTTGGTGAAATAATAGAGTTAATTTATAAGTGACAGCCTTGTACGCAAGTAAGTAGGGAACTTTATTGCCTCCGGAGTTACAACGTAGCAGTTAGGTCCTCTGACAGATAATCAAATATCTTGTATTTAAATCTTAACTACCGTAGAAAAATTTTCCTCTAGTGAGTGAGAACTCTGATCATAATATTTGGATGGATCTTTGTGAGTGCTTTCCGATTTATTCAGATAGTCGGTAAAAAATTTTGTAGATTGAATCGATCACCTCCAAAATTAATCGATTCAAAGAAGATCTGAATTATAAAAAAATAAAGAACTTTATTACATTGCAAGACAGTAATTAGATAATTTGAGGATTATTATTATTTGGATTCGGTATGCCTACTTTAACAGGAGGTTAGTTCTTGAGCTACTGAACGTCGTGTGTTTAGGTAGAACTTATAATTTACAAAAGAATCAAGTAGCTAGCTATAACATGGTCGACCATCATTTATTCAATTTATTAATTATCGTTCTTTATTTATTTTTAATAATACAACAAAGAAGTATATGAGAGAGAAAAAAACAAAAAGATGCATCTATTTTTTAAATTAGGAACTCCTTATTTTATTTATAATTAAAAGGGTGGCCTAAAATTATAATTTTCTAATTACTCCTATAATATTTAGGAAAATAGATTAGGCGTAAATATTTTAATTTTTATAAAATAAAAAGATCGTCTTCATAAAAAATAATTGTATTTTTTAAGAATATTTAATAATATAAAACTATTTATGATTTTTAAATTTATAGTTTTTTAAAGTATTTAACAGTATAATAAAAAAATAAAAAAGAGACACTCATTAATTTTTGCCAAAAATTAATATTATTATAACAAATGAAATTCAAATTTTGTTTAATTACCTCACCTAATTAATCTCAAAAACTCTTCCAACCATGCTATTATTTACCACTTAATCAATCCCAAAGCTCAAATTTATATCATTTTGTCGTCTTTTTCTTTCATGGTTCACCATATCCTCTCTAGCTAATTAGCTTTAGCTTGGCAAACTTTGACTTATCGATCTACGAAGTCAGCGCTAGCTATTTTGGTAGAAACTTTGATGAAGGATCTTCTATTAAATTTAAGTTGATAGATATCAAACAGATAGAAGCTGGAAAGATGATAATTGAATTCAATAAACTGAACCAAATCAGTCATGTTATTCTTCTAAATAGATCAAATTAAACTGCGATTTAAATCCTTGTCCTATATTTCTAAAACACTTTCAGAATCACGACGGGCATTTTAGAAAAATTTAGATTGTGACAGCGCATTCTGAAAGAAAGAAAAAGAAAACATCTTTTCGAAAGAAAAAAAATTATCAAAGAGTAGACCAATTGAGAATCTCGAAAAGTGAGGATGGAATTGTTTGATGTCATCATCTTCTGTTTTGTTCATCTATCTATGTATCTATCTGTTCGTCTTTTTAAAATCACACGTTAAAAAAAACTGAGAATCCTTGGTGCATGATGGATGCGTGGCTCCGATCGATCCCCTCTAATAATGCAAGAGAGATGCATTGTCATCCGCCCCACCAATCTTGTACGCATTCACAAAGCAAGCGCCCACTCCTTTCTTTCTTCACGATCAGTCCACCTCCCATTTTCAATGACGATGAGATTATACAAACCCTAAGATCCATTTCTACGATCTATGCTTGAGACTATTTGCGAGTTGATAACGAATTTAAGGCCAAGCAATCAAATGAAACATTCTCTATCTCTCTCTGTCTCTCTATATATATATATATTAATGATCAGTTGAAAAATTAGAAAATGAATGATTTTGATTGCAGCTTCTCTTGTTGTTAGGCTCTATGATTGGATGTACATTTGCATCAAAGACGTTGACCACATAAATCAATGTGTGGGCGCGACTTGAGCTTATCCTCCTCCGTCCAAAAAGAAATTTGGCTTTTCTTTTTACAAGATAAGAATCGATCGATTCTGCGCTGCTAAATCACACGATTCCAGTGTGATTTCGCAATGTTCTTATTGCAATTCTGGCCACCTCATGCCTATATAAACACCCCAATCAGTCTCAGTAGTTGAAAAAAAATTCCATCAAATTCAAGGCAGTAGAGAAAATATATATATATAGTACTGAATTTAATTACCCGATCGAAGCATTTAGTAGCCGAGTGTCAAGCCATATATGGGTGAAGTAAGTTCTGTTAGACTTTTGGTTTTTTTACTTCCTCAAACTCATACAGATAAGAAATCTTCAGATTTTTGTTGAGCATTTTTGTTTCAGAATCGGAATGAAAAATATTTATGCTAAAAATTGACTTTTCTTCTTTTTTTTTCTCTCTTTGCCGACGTCCTGAAACTGTCTTTTGTGTCTTTTAATTGGTTCAGGAGCAAAAGGAAGAAGAGAAGAAAGAAGAGGAACCACCAGAGCTTGTTCTTAGAGTAGACATGCACTGTGAGGCCTGTGCAAGAAAAGTTGAGAGGTCGTTACTGAGAAAATTTCAAGGTATTAATCTCGCTGTTACTGTTTTTGCTCATCGATAAATCCAGTGAATTTATATTTTTTTTTTTGCCGCAACAGAAGTGGATGTGAAGACGGATAGCAAGTCGAGGACTGTGGTGATAAAGGGGAAGGAAGTAGATCCCGCCAAGATTATCGAAAGAATTCAGAAGAAAACTGGCAAGAAGGTTGAGTTAATCTCTCCCCTTCCACCACCACCGGAGGAGGAGAAGAAAGAGGAGCCGGAAGCTCCACAAGAAGAAAAGCAAGAAGAGGTATTAATTAACCACCACCACTCCGTTCTTGTTTTCTCAATCTGAGATCAACTCACCTGCAACATCAATGCTTTGCCATGGTAGCCACCGAAGCCAATTACGGTCGTCCTGAAAGTTCGAATGCATTGCGAGAAGTGTGCTCTAGTGTTGAAGAAACGAGTAATGAAGATGGAAGGTACGATAATCGATCAAATCCCGATTCAATTATACACGATCAACTAGCACGTACCCCTCAATCTTTAATCTCGATCTTTCGGGAATTTTTTAGGTGTGGAATCAGTGGAGCCGGATCTTGTCAACAGTCAAGTGACTGTGACTGGTTTTGTAGATCCACAGAAACTAGTGGAGAATGTCTACAGGAGAACAAGGAAGCAAGCCTCCATCGTACCAGAGGAAGTGAAAGAGGAGGAGAAAAAGGAGGAAGAGCCAGAGAAGAAGGAAGAAAGCCAGGAAGGCGACAAACAAGAGGAGGGAAAAGAAGAAGAAAACATCAAATATGACATGAACAAGTATGGATACTGGCCTTCTGAACACTATGGGCAATATGCTTATTCACCTCAAACTTTCAGCGATGAGAATCCTAATGGTTGCTCTGTTATGTAAACCTGTAGTCATAAACTGTAGGTTTAGGAGTTCATAAATATATATGTATCAAGATAACATACTGCTCAGGCAATAGTGAGCAGATCATGAGCAGTTTGTGTAATTGTTCAGAAGAGTTGTAAATGTTACAAAGATGATGATGATGGCAAGCAGTAAGCTCAAAGGGCTTTCTTTTTGTGATTATAAAGCGACACTTGTGTATAGAATTTATCCATGGAGATTTGACTTAATTATCTTATTAAATAATTTTAAAAACACAAAGTTTGATTCACCTTGCAGCCTATCCTTTTATTTGTTATGTTTGGTCAGGATTTGGTGAACCAAATTTTCTAATGGAATAGGCATTAGAATAGGAATAAATTTTTCATTCAGAAGTTATTGCACACTTTATCCAAATCAAACTGATTTACTATGGATGATTAATTACACTGATTTACAATTCAGTGTAATTAGGCAGGAGTTAGGTTAAACCAAATTAAACTAAATTGGGTAGGTGTCCTACTTGGGATGAATCTAGCTTTTAATATAAGTAAAGGGTTAGTTAAGAATCCATTCCCATTCCTCTCTTTATTATATTTATGGCAGTGAGAAAAAAGTGAAATCGCTTCTAAAGCTCAATTAATGTGGATGTTACAGATAATGATATTGTCTAAAAATGGGTATATTAATTGACCAATTAATTGGATCATAGTAGTTTGTTTCTAATCAAATCAAATGGTTTAAAGTTTACCAGACTTGGTTTCTGCGTTAAAACTAGTTAATGACATATAAATTATGGTCATTAAAAAAACCATTATGGTTAAATTGATTTAGATGTTTAATTATATTATTTCATTAATATTGTAAATAAATACGTTTAATTCGGGAAGGAACCGATCTACTTTTGCCAAATCGTAGTGGGCTCACGACCAGCTTAAATACCGGTTTCAGTTCATCGCCGAGCATTTGAACTGTTGCTCTCTTCTTCTTCTTCTTCTTCTTCTTCTTCTTATTTCTTCTTAATTCCTTCTCCCCTTCCTCTGCTTCGCTGCGTAGTGGGGGAGGAGGAGACGTTTCCTATGGCTATGAAGGTCTCCGTACTCAATCTCTTCGCGTTCATTCTTCTTCGCAATTTAATAGTTTCACGTGGGGCGCGGCTCTTCTCACCGAGTTCTGCTATTTCTTGGAACGACTTGACGGCCGGCGATTCCGCCTGGGTTTTGGATTCCACCGCAAGGGCAGCCGCCGGAATCATCTTGGTTTCCCAGGACGGCGTCGGCGACACCACGACGGTGCAGGCGGCTGTTGACCAGGTTCCCAGAGGCAACAACGACAGGGTCAAGATTCTTATAAGTCCCGGCTTTTACAGGTGAGCGATTCTTGAAGAGTATGCTTTGTTATTGGACTGGGATCGCACAAGAACAATATTTCTTTCTTGGGATTTTACAGGGAGAAGGTTCTTGTTCCATTCGCAAAGCCTTACATTTCATTCATCGGCAAAGATAACGCGAAGACCGTCATCTGGTACAATTCGAAAGCAGATGATGAGGATTTCAATGGGCAACCAGTTGGAACATACAACTCCGCCACAGTCGCTGTAGAATCTGACTATTTCTGTGCCAATGCAATCACTTTTCAGGTAATTTTTTAGCCCATTGTTCGTTAAAGCTCAATCCATCCTTGGTTTGCTACATCAATTACTAGCAGAACACAGCTCGATCTGCGAAACCCGGCGAGGAAGGCAAACAAGCAGTGGCTCTGCGCCTGACCGGACAACGATCCGTGATCTATCGGTGCCGAATAATGGCGGCTCAAGACACTCTTTTCGATCACTGGGGCACACATTACTTCCTCGAGAGCTTCGTTCAAGGTTCCATCGACTTCATCTTCGGCAGTGGCAGGTCGTTGTACGAGAAATGCCACCTGAACTCGATTGCGGAATCCTACGGAGCTGTTGCTGCATCGCAGAGGAACAACATCACCGATAATGTTGGCTTCTCTTTCGTCAAATCGAAGCTGACCGGCACCGGCAGCGTCTACCTGGGGAGAGCCTGGGGGAAGTACGCGACGGTGGTGTATTCCCACTGCCAACTAGAGAACATCATCATTCCTGGAGGGTGGAGCGACTTGAATGACGAGAACAGAAGAAGGTGATCATTGAGATTGATGGATGATGAGCGCATAACTTGATACTTTGTTCCCCGAACTTGAGTCTGTTCTGTTTTTGCAGCACTGCTTTCTTTGGGGAATATAATTGCAATGGAGACGGCGCTAACTTGAACGGGAGGGTACCATGGGCGAAATCGCTCACCTACGAGCAAGCAAAGCCTTACCTTGGAAAGAAGTTTATCGATGGTGATCAGTGGCTGAACTTGTAGATAGTTGTGCAATTCTGCTGCCAAAATTTTCCATTGTTTTTCTCCCGAAATTTTCTTGTGAAGGAAGAGAGGTTCGGCTAAATCTTTGTATTAGATGCCATCAAAACTGAGACTGCAGATCAAGATGGGCAAGAAATATGGTGCAACTGTTGCGTCATATGTTTGCAAAGCAAGCGTGCCTTTCTGGGGCATGGAAGATGTGTGAGTTCGGAGAAGTGGATATGTGATGAGCTTCGCTTTGCATATGTTAAGCGATGGGATGGGAAGGGAAGGGAAACCAGTGTGGGGGCAGTAATGATTCGGACTGCCTTTGATGATGCATGGTCTGAGGAGAAGAAACAGACAAATTCTGAGTTGAATCATCTGGGGAGAATGAGCATGCATTTTCTTAAAGAAAGCTAAAGATTCAGTTCCATTATTCTATATCATTTTTTTTACAATCCACTTTAGATGTTTTCTGGTCGGATATGATATAATATTACGGTAAATTTTTCAAGAATTATCCTACTTCTTCACCTACTGTTTCCCTCTCCTCTGTCTCTTCCGGAATAAACAAAGGATCCGGGAAAATGGAATTTATTTACGATTATTAACAAACTAGACCAAAAAAAGGGGCCTAATTAATAGTGTGGATAGCAGCACAGGCTCCTACTCCACGTCCCCACGCGGCCGCCGCACTCAGCAATGCAAACAAAAAATATATTTCTATTAATCGCATTAAAAAAAAAAGGTGGTCGCAACGGAAATTCCCCCACTCCACTTGCGCCCTTCGTCGTCTTCCTCCCACTCCGCATTTATTAACCAGAGGGAGGGGCGAAGGCCAAAGCGCGTCGCCTCTCCCTAATCCCCCAATTCTCTCCCCGCACCATGAACGATTCCGACTCCCTCCTCCTCCCTTCCACCGCCACTGCCGTTCCCAAACGTCACTCTTCCACCGCCGCCGGACGCTGCAAGGTCTGGGCCCTCTCCGCCATCCTCCTCCTCGCCCTCTGGTCCATGCTCACCGGTAGCGTCACGCTCAAGCGCTCCGCCCTCCGCCGTTTCGACGACGACCTCGGCGGCCCGGCCCTCGACGACCTCGACATCCTGGTTCGCCCTCGCCCCGTATGCTTAATTAACTCCTCGCTGCCCTTGAATAATCAGCCGTTTGTCGCCGAATGATTCAGGAAATGGAGGAGAGGGAGAAGGTGGTGCGGCGCATGTGGGACGTGTACCGCAGCACAGCCCGCCTCCCCAAGTTCTGGCAGCAGGCCTTCGAGGCGGCCTACCAGGAGCTCGCCGGCGACGACCCGGACTCGAGGGCCGCCGCCGTCGCAGAGATTGCCAGGCTCTCCTTGCGGATGGCCGACCTCCATCCACTCCCACAACACACCAAGGTTTGAAATTTATTCATCAATTGCCTAAAATTAAGCTTCCATCCCTCCCTCTTTATCTTCTTCTGTTCTGTAATTTGACGTCGAGGTCGTACCAACTCGACTCGCATGTGTCTCAGAATGTTGAACTGGAGATCAAAGAAAAGGATGCAGATGGCACGCCGAAATCAAACTCGTCATCGTCGTCAGTTAAAGCTCAATGATGGTGGTCGATCACATTTCTTCTCCATGACAACAACTGATAGCATGTAAGCAACACATCTCAAGGGGAAAAAGAAATCAAAAAGAGGATAAAAAACTAATCCTCCCATAATACTAATTTTGATCTTTGAATTCACTTTGAACGCGCAATCTGCTTTTTCATACGCACTCCACTCTGCGATTGCTTTAGACGCGTTGGAATTAGGACGAAAAAAGAGTCGATATAAGTATCTACATGACACTTGCGACGCTCGCATCACATGGTGTGTCTGCCGGAGCAAAATATTATTATTGAGGTGGAATGCGATGTGCTGAGAGCAGGATGTGTGAACTAACACATTCCAAAACTCAATGCAATTCGTTCGTCTGAGGGTTAAACTGATGATGGATCCATCCTTGTGGTCCTTTAATTTCCTGCTCTTGCCCAAATCCGACCCAATGTGAATCTAATAATCAGTGAATTCCTTTACAGTTTGATGAAGGAAGCTCTCAACCCTCATATTCCAAACAATGGTTCGCATGCATTAGAAAGGAGGGACTTGTTCTTCTGCTTATTAGTGTGAAGCCGTAGATGGAAATAGCTAGGCTTTATGATTAACAGGTTCATGGACCTTAGGCCACTGTGGGCCTTAGAACCAATTGATTTGAATAATGCGCCTTTTCTGAACCCACGAGGTGCGGCACAAACAATTAAATTGCGTGACTGCATCATCTGAGTGCAACTGCAGAGAGGAGCCTTGGTTTGAATGAATTGCTGTCGGAATTGTTTCCCCTTTTTACTTGTATAATTATTACGACCAATTTGCGTATTATCAGAAACAAAAAACCGTATAGTTCGTGCGATTAAATTGGAAGCCAGTCGGGTGTAAAGTTCTTTCAAATTGACCGGTAAACTGCCTGCCAGCGAAGGAGTCATGATATCCCAACCGCCTACATGCCCCACAACTACACGAATATCCTACCTGCCTCTTTACTGGATGAGTAGCAGTCGACACGTATTTATATGGGCTTTCTTGTGCCGTTTCGGCTAGTCAGATGGCAGGTAAGAATTGTTAAGGAAATCGGTCCTTCTTCCCTATATTTGATTGACGAGCGCGGGAACCGCTAAGGTTAAAAATGGTGTAAGGGAGGCAAAAAACGCCGCAACTCTGCGGCGAGAAGTCGGTCCTGTTCTTCCTCCTTGCAAGAAAACGATGGAAACCACCGCGAACGATGAAGCCAGTGGGTCTTCGTCGATGCCCCCCTTCGCCAAGGATCTCGATGTGGTTGTCACCGATGATAACGTCTCGAAATAATAACACATCAAATTTGGAGATTAACAAACTTTCCAGCACCGGGAGAGTTGAATGATTCAATTGATGAGTTGATTCAATAAATTTCTAGCATCTGAAAAGACTTATTTATACAAAATGAAAAAGTAGAGTGCTATTTGGTGAGTAACTATGACTTTTAAGATAGGATTTATCTGAACTGTTCGATTTATAAAGTTGTAACCCTTCAGATCGTCTTTTAATCTCATTTGTCATATCTAGATGATTGTAATACTTTAAATCTCTTTTTGTTATCAACTGTTATATCTGTATCTAATGATCCATTTAATTTGACGTTTCATATCAAGTCTCATCACCAACCGTTAGATTGCGACTCTTCGTGATCCAACATCCAGATCATGTCACATGCCATCACAATGGTTGTCATCCGTTCGCTCAGTCGGCAGTGCTCATCACAACAGTTGTTTGCCTCCAGGAATCCGACGAGTGGACCATCCTCAGCTCCTTCCCGCTGGCGGTCGCGGTGCAGCGATGAGGCAGTGGAGTGGGACAACGGCGAACCGATCGTATGCAGAGAGACGCCTTGGCCGCTGAGATTTGAGAGCACGAATCTTGAGGTGGTACTATGGGTGGATGGTCGCGTTTTGGCGGTGGACCCGGAAACCCGACGGTTGAGGCGGCTCCGGTTCTGTTCGACTCCGACTCGGGAGGAAGACTATGTGTCCTACATCGGCACCGTTCCTCACGTGGCTCCCATGGGCTCCTGCTGATCGACGGTTGTGCTTCATCCATCTATATGTTACTCTGGATTGCAAATTAGATGTGAATTCTGCTGCTGGTTAGTACTCTAGTCTTAATATTGTACAAGATTTGATATTAAACGCTGCAAATAATTGACAGTTGGTAATGAAGATGCTCCATAGTTTGTTTTTTAACAAACAATTAAATGTTAAAATTTTAAAAATTCAAATATTCATAGTTGTAGAAAAAAAAAATGTATTTTCACATTCAGATTAATTCAACTCATTTATCATTCGACCAAACAGTTTAACATTATTTTATAGATCATTATTCCACTATGGCACAAATAAATTAAATATTTCTAAATTATACAAAATTACAGTGCTAGGAAAGATCAAGAGATGAAAGTTTAGAGAATGAGAAATCCGTTCTGATGCAAGATTCCTCAGCCACACAAAGTGACAAAAAATCGAACACAGGAGGCCAAATCCTGTCCAGAACTTTGTTAACCAGTCTTTGTCTGCAGAGAAATCTTTGGCTAGCAATGTGAATGAAGTAGCAGATGCTGCTTGGCCTTTATCCTCAATGCCAAGTGCTTCCGAACAAACTGAAGATTTAGCTTCTCAAGAACAGATTGCAAAAGGTCAGGAGGAGCCTAGTGGTTCTAAGTTATTAGAGGAGAAACAAATACCGTTAAGAATTTCGATGATTCGGCTTCAACGACACACTCAACCAAAGCAGTTGGGCCTTGCATTGCTTAATTGATAGATGATCCATTATGATGGTTGTCAGGTTCATTGAAATGATATTATCTCCATGTCTGTTGCAGATGATTGTGAGAGAAATAAGTAATGGCTGCGGCTACTGCACTCTCAGCCGCTGCTATCTATTTTGTATTGATGACGTAGACTGTGTCCAACGTGGTTATGACAAATCGTTTTATGCTTATCTATTTGTATTTGACTTGATCAGTATCTTTTGACAGATCAAAAATCTAAATAGTTGTGAGGAAATCTTTCAAAGTACCGAAGCATGCTGTAAAAAAGAGCGAAATTCTTCTGCCCCTGCTCAATTATTCAATCGGTTCGATGTATATAATACAAGTATGGTCCGCATTCCATCGGCCCACCTTTCATCATCGCATGTGATCATTTTCTTCAATTATACACACACCAATCACTTCAAACTGGTAATCACCTTATAATTTTGTATTTAAATAAAAGTTTTAGATGGTATTTTAATAATTTTAAGAATATATCAAAGGTATTACCAAAATCGAAGAAGAATCTAAGGTAAAATTAACTTTAAAAGAAAGTCTTCGAAAAAGCTGTCTGTGAGGATCTTAATTACTTCAGAACAATGATTGCCGGTCAACGTCAGGGAAGCGAAGCGGCTAGCAACGAGTGAGCATTTTGCCTTCTACCGGCAAATGCCAATTTCCGAAATTACAGGAGCAGTCTTTGCTTCTTCTTCAAAGCTTCTTCTTATGATCTTATCTTCCCCACGCTCCATTATTGTGCTGGCTCAGTGAATCGGTAGCCATGGCCGCAGATCTGGGGAGGAGAGGATGGTGCGTGGCTGTTGTGCTCTTCTTTTGTTTGATCCTCGGAACCCGGTCGATCTCAGCAGAGGGGCTTCCGGCAGGAAGCAGCGCCAAAGGTCGCGTGGACGATAGCAACCCTCTCCTCGGTCGCCTTGTGCATTCTTTCTCCAAGAATGGTTCCCACGCGCACGCTTGGCCCGTATGAGCCCCTCTCTCTACTTCTCTTAGCCAAATCGTCTTCTTTTTGTTTTTTTTTCCCGCTAGTGTTGGGATTGGAAGTGAGCGAGTTAGGGTTGGCAGGAGCTGGAGCTTGGGTGGAGGGTTGTGCTTGGATCCGCAATCGCCTTCGCAGGGTCCGCTCTCGGGAGCGTCGGGGGAGTGGGGGGAGGCGGCATCTTCGTTCCCATGCTCACCTTGATCCTTGGTTTCGACCTCAAGACTTCTGCAGCCATCTCCAAGTGTAAGTGAACCATACAATTGTGTTTTCTTTTTCTTTTTCTTTTTGTGGGGTTTTCCTCACGGTTTCCATACGCAGAGAAAGCGATTGAATTGAATTCACCAAGCGTTCAAAGAATTTTTATTGGGGAATTGCTTGGTTCATTGAACTATTTGCAACTGTTAATGAAAATCTTCCTTCTCTACTGACTTTTAGGCATGATCATGGGGGCTGCTGGAGCGACCGTTTACTACAACCTAAGGTTTCGACATCCCACATTGGACATGCCAGTCGTTGATTACGATCTTGCATTACTATTTCAACCCATGCTTCTGTTGGGCATTAGCATCGGTATTGCCTTCAATGTGATCTTTGCAGAATGGATGATCACAACCATCCTCATCATCCTGTTCCTTGGTAAAGCTTATATGAATTCTAAATTACTAATCTTGGAAACTGTTTTTTGCATTTGTTTCAAAATCATTAATTTTGTTATTTCCAAAATTTTACTAGCTTTTAACTCCTGCAAATACGTTTAGAGTGATCAATGGTAATACTCTGGAACCGAACCTCCTATTGCAAATGGTCAAGAATGACAAGTCCAGAACTAGAGTTAGCTCCATGATTAGATATAGCTTCATTTTTATTTTGAAAAGATATTCTTTTGATATCCAGCGATAGATCTTATACTTCATAGAGATGTTTGGTAGTTCATAATCCCTGAGCTTTCATTTTCTTCAACTCTAATATTTACTGATCCCACGTTTGTTCTGCTTGGAGGTACATCAACCAAGGCATTTCTAAAGGGAATAGAGACCTGGAAAAAGGAATCAGTGCTACTGAAGGTAATTAACTTGCGCTATCTTTTCGTACTGCTGAAATCTTATAGACATTGAGAGAGCTTCTGCAAATTGCTCAGGAAGCAGATAGGCACATGGAATCATCAAACAAGCTAAGAGGTGAGTCGCACACTCTTTTGAAGCAATATATTTGTTTTCAGGAATAGATGTCTTGTTGTAAAAGTCTGTATGCTATCAATATCATGGAGATGCAATTGCAAGATGAGCTGTGCATATAGAATGAAGTTCTCAATTGAAATGAAATGATGAAATTAATTTTGCACTAACAGATGAACCAGAATTGGAATATCAACCTCTCCCTGGGATACCTCTTGAGAATGAAAAGCCGGAAACTTCATCAAATGGAGGCGTTTCATGTGATGTATGTTAACTAGCAGTTCAAGTTCATCAGTAGCATCAAAGTCAAATCTAACTCAGTTTGACTGTGCAGGTTCCAAGGGGACAAGATATGTACTTAAATGCGGTTTCATTGCTTTTGATAGTGTGGATTGGATTTCTCATCATCCACATAATTAAGGTAGGGAATTTGGATTAGTTTCACATCTACTTCAACTAGAAAAAGTCAGAAAGTCCATTTGGGGAAAAAATTATATCATTTCTAATTCCTTTTGCTTGCATATTATGAGTGTGCCTTCTCTTTTTTTCCCCTTCCATCCTTTGATTAATCATGAGGTTTGTGTCTCTATACAGGACAACTCCAAAATATGCTCTGCTGAATATTGGATACTCAATATGTTGCAGGTAAGATCCTTATCTACTACTGAATTTTTAATTTAGTCAGATAAACATGATTTTTATCTGGATTAGGTGAGATTTGAATCTTTGGTTGGCAAACAGACATTCATGACATTGTTTGAGAAGATTCATGATAAAATTTGCAAAAGAATATAAGGACTGCATATTTAGCCTTGTCACAGTTCAGAAATGACAGGTTTTTAGACATTCTTGTGTTTCTTACCTCTGGGAAAAAAATCTCTACGTCAGGATGGAATAATAGAAGATACATTCTGAAATATAAACAATTAGGATAATGGCAAACATTACGAGGATGTGGATTTCACACATTCATAATTGATCGAGGTTTGGAGAAATTTATATTTTCGACTCATAAACATAAAACACAGATTTCAGAATTTTGAAAGATTTTGGCACTCAGAATTAAAGATCTGATTTTAACATAAAATCTTCTCTTTTTTGTTTTAAATATGATTCTGTCAAGGTTTTGAGGCTAACTCTTTTGATGTGAAGGTGCCTATTGCTGCTTCATTGACACTTCATGAAGCCATCTGTCTTTACAGAAGAAAGAGAACTATTGCCTCTACAGGCAAACAAGATATGAACTGGAGATGCCACCACCTTGCCTTTTATTGTTTCTGTGGAATAATAGCTGGGATTGTTGGAGGACTTCTTGGGCTTGGAGGGGGATTCATATTAGGACCCTTATTTATTGAAATGGGTGTTCCTCCACAGGTTCTATTTCTTCCCTTTAATTATATAGGCTTAATGAATAGTTTTTAGTGTTTCATAGCATTGTTCTTGAAGTGTACCTATGACTCAAAAGCTGGAACATGCATTTAGTGAAAAATCAATTGGCCAACCTCAATATGGAGCTAAATTCAAAGATATCAAGACAAACAAATGACACTACTTTTGAGTTTTTTTGCTCTAGGAGATTTCTATAAGAATGTCATGCGCTCTGAAATCTGAACAATTTCTCTAGTATTGGGAAATGCAATAACTAGTTTAAACTTTTTGCTCCAGAGATATGTATAAGAATGCCACCAGCTTTGAAAAGGAAAATGAATTATGCGTTCAAACAATTTCTCTTCTGATACTCTTTGGATTGATTAACATAGTGCCTTGATTTTGGAACTTCTTTGACTAGTCTTAGTATAATTAGATAGATTGGTTGCATTTTCTTAAGCAGAAATGTCAAAAAGAGATTATGTAGTAAATGCTGGGTAAGATCTACTTTTCATTAAATATAGAAAGGTATTTGTTATATTTTTCCCACTGAATTAAACAACGGCATTATTACTTGTACTTACGCATCAGTAGAGCCCTTGAATACAATGAAAACTGGAATTAGAAGATCACACAAGGCAATGTGTGTGCATGCTTTCACCTATTCACTGATTTTTTGCTCTTGTGCAGGTTGCGAGTGCAACGTCAAACTTCATTATGATGTTCTCGTCCTCCATGTCTGTCATTCAATACTACCTACTTCGTCGGTTTCCTATTCCATATTGTAAGTATAGAGACAGAGGGGTAGAGGAGCCTTTTTAGTTCATTAAAAACTATGTTCCTGCTCTATAATTCCCACTAAACAAATCAATTGCAATGTTGCAGCCGCGTACCTGTTTTGTGTTGCAACACTTGCTGCCGTCGCTGGACAGCACCTTGTAAGGAAGGCCATCATTTTAATAGGAAGAGCATCTTTGATAATTTTCATTCTGGCTTTGACCATCTTCGTCAGTGCAATCGGTATAGGTAATGACTACCGAAGTTCGTGCTCGTCGTCATTGTAGTTTATTCAAACAACGTGCTAATGCATGTTCGGTGCAGGTTGGCTCGGCATAGAAGATGTGCTGGAGAAGATTGCAAGGAAAGAGTACATGGGATTTGAAAGCCTCTGTCGATAAATTTAGGTGCCTCTTTCATCATCCCTTATGTACATGTCAACCTGTAAGTCCTATGCCGACGGTTCTTTGTTCAAACTGTATCTTCGATACTTGTGGATTACTGTCTCAGTGTCTCGTAGCGAGGGTTGTGATTCATTACATTCATAATTCATAAAAACTACTTCGAAAGTTTCTACACAATCCATATCCAAGGCTGCAATTCGTGTGAAGCAACAAGAGGTGCATGATCGTAGTTCATTGGGGTTGCCATTTCATTTTTCATTTTTTGTTTCCCTTTAACACCTTTTCACCCAGTGAGACAAAAAGAGAATAAACATCGCCATTATTAATCAATCCTTTCCCAACCATTCTTTCAAATGCTTCTTTCTGTTACAGTTGTGCACGGACTTATCTTCTTCGAAACGGAGAACAGAATCACGAAACCTTGCAATCTACACATTCAACAGAACCTTCAACGGTCTCCCATGATTTATTGTTATTTCTTTTTAAATATCCACACTGGCCGCTTTGCTTGTGCTACAGCCTTGTTATCGACATCGTCAGCGCCACGTAGGAAAGGAGGCGGCCCAGAGTCCCCGCACCACGAGATCCAACGGCGGAGAAACACTGCACCGCCGGCTCCAACGACCCGCCGCCCGCCTCCGCCTGTAGCGTCGCCCCAGGCCCGCACCACCCCACCGGCTGGGTCAGCCCCGCTGGCGTAGCAGGTGGCGACTGCTGCGTCGTGTTCGACTGCACGCAGTCCATGAAACGAACCACACGGCTAGAAATCAACCCAACGCTTACTCATAAATCACCAAAAATGGAGATGGCTTAAAGAACCTGCGGCGGACTTGCAGTGGCGTTGGAGGTGGAGCTGGACTTGACGAGGCCGGCGTCGTAGTTCATGGTCTGATCGGCACGGTAGAGGCCGAAGGAGCGCTCGGAGGTGGGTCCGGGCTTCAGGTCCTCGTCGTACAGCGCGAAGAGGAACGTGTCCACCGACCGCCCGGGCATCAGCGGCGTACCCACCAGCGACCGCAAGTGAGCCACCAGGTTCCCGACGAATGCCTTGGCGTTGTCCACCGTGGCCCCCACCTCGTCGGGGTCCCCCTTGTATGGCCAACCCGTCTCCGCCACCACTATCTCCACCTCCGGAAACCCCAGAGCGTTGACCGCCGACCGAACGGCGTCCACCTGGGCGTCGAACATGTTGGAGTAGGTGAGCTTCGACCCCGCATCGAGCCGGCCGGGGTTGGACTGGAAGAGGCAGAAGGCTAGCGTCTCCGGCCGCGGGTCGCTGCGGTAGGCGAAGTAAGGGTACGGGTTGATCATGAAGGGCGAACCGGAGTCCCGCAGGAAGCCCAGGATACCCTTGAGAGTGTCGACGAGGTCTGGGTGGAAAGCGCCCGACGACGGCGGGTCCGATTGGGACAGCACGTCCATCGTGTGGACGGTGGAAACTTTCACGGCGGAGACAGAGGTGGAGGCGGAGAGCGCGTAAAGCAGATTCTGCATGGCCGGGAGAAGATTGGACGCGAGGGATGAGTCGCCGGAGTTGAGCGCCTCGTTGCCGACGGTGACGATGGAAATGGAGGACGAGTTGACGTAGGGGAACACGTTGGCGGCCGCCCAGCCGGCGGCGGCATTGGGATCGGAGGCGAGCGAGGCGACGTCGGCGTTGGAGACGCCGATGACAAGAGAGATACTGGTACCCGCGAAGGACTGGATGACTGCAGCATCAGCGCCGTAAATGCGGAGCTTGGAGATGGTGGTGGATTGCAGGAGATTGACCGTAACCGACAGCGGTGGGAGGTTGTCGGCCACCTGCCCGTAGTTGACCCCAATGACCGACTGCGATGCTGCAAAAGATTTATCAGTAAAAACAAAAACAAAAATCACTACCTTTTTACCTTTCCCAAAGCAAAAACTAAAATTGTTAGTTTCGAATCTTTTTCTACATCTCTGCAAAGCTTTGTCTACAAATTTTAGCATTCCTTTTCCCTTTTTGCAAGATCAGAGGAGAGAAGGAATTCAATCTCTAGATGCAAAATCAATAGAGCAAATAATGACAGCTCTGAAATCTCTGGCATGAAATCAGGGAATGTAACTCGTAAAACTACAGGAGCAATGATCGACAATAATATTAATCTACAATAAGAACGGATAGGGGGACTTACTTGCAGACGGTAAGGGGTGGAAGAGGGCAAAGATGGGGAGAAGAAGAAGAAGCCGCTTCTCCATCAGCAGCAGCAGCAAGTAGAGAGACGAGACGCAGCAGAAGAAGGGGATTACAAAACAGCAACAGCAGCAGCTCCGATCTATTTGCAGTTTCCCTCGATAACTTGAACTTTCTCAGAAGAAGAAAAGAATAAAGGCAGAGTTAATTGGTAAAGTTAATGCCCACTGCAATTTTGATTAAGAGTTATTATTGATAATTTTAATTATTTATTTAAAATTATCAATGATAATTTTTTTTAATTTAAATTATAATAATATAATATCATCACCACATCAACAAATGAATTATAATCTATAAATACCTTACAGTGTTTTCTACCATTTGAAAGGTTAATGGAAATTTTTTCATTTTAAAACTTAATTAATTGAAATATATTACTAAATTTAATTAAAACTAAGTTAATTAATTTAATAAATTTTAATTTAAAATTTTATAATTTTAAAAGAGATAATTTATTTTAAAATTAAAAAAATAAAATTAATGAATTATATTTATTAATTTAATAAATTATTTTATTAAAATAATTATTTTAATAAATTATTTTATTAAAATATATATAAATTTATGTTAAATTTAAAAATATAAATAAAATTAATAAATAATATTTATTAATTTAATAAATTAAATTTTTAATAAAATAATTATTTTAATAAATTATTTTTAAAATATATATAAATTTATTTTAAATTAAAAAAAATAAAATTAATGAATTATATTTATTAATTTAATAAATTATTTTATTAAAATAATATATAACTTTATTAAAATTTTAAAAAATAAAATTAATAGATGATGTTTATTAATTTAATAAATTATTGTATTAAAATAAACATTTCAATAAATTATTTTATTAAAATAAAATTAATGAATTATATTTATTATTTAACAAATTATTTTATTAGAATAATTTTTTTAATGAATTATTTTTTAAATATATAAATTTATTTTAATTTTAAATAAATATAATTAATGAATTATATTTATTAATTTAACAAATTATTTTATTAAACTAATTATTTTAATAAATTGTTTTATTAAAAAATATATAAATTTATATTAAATTTTAAAAAATAAAATTAATAAATGATGTTTATTAATTTAATAAATTAGTTTATTAAAATTATTAATAAATTATATTTATTAATTTAATGAATTATTTTGTTAAATTATTTATTTTAATGACTATTTTTTAAAATATATCTAAATTTATTTTAAATTTTAAAAAAATAAAATTAATGAATTATATATTAATTTAATGAATTATTTTATTAAAATAATTATTTTAATAAATTATTTTATTAAAAATATATAAATTTATTTTAAATGTTAAAAAATTATAAATAAATTATATTTATTTTTTAATATATTATCAATTTATTAGCATCATTAATAGAAATCTATAATTTGTTAAATTGCAAATAGCGAAAACAATATTCCGAGGCAATAATTGCTTCATTGATGTGTGCAGGTCAGGTCCCGAAAAATTTGAACCTCCAGATAGCACAATGGTGGGCCAATTAGGCTCAATAATTCAAATAACATCGAAAAGAATGGCACGCCAAACTGAAAGCAGCGTGATTAAATACGATGCTCTGTTTGCTCAAAGGAGACGATGGAGTGGCAAATCAGCACTAGAATAGAAAAGACATCTGTCGTTTACCAACCATAAAATCACCTGAAAGATGAACAACAAAATTCATCAGGGAAAAATTTTAACTAAAATCTAATTCGATCAAAATCTGACAGAACTTTTTCAATTCTCTGACCTTCAGTGAAATCTTATGAACCTCCTGTCTCTCATCAACTTGTCTTGTAATCCCTCATTAGTCCATGCCCTCTTCTTGCATCCATCCGCCACCCGCTGCCTCTCATTCGAGCACTCCCAGTGCTCTCTCGTTGCACTCATTTCTCCATGAACTAGAAAGAAGATACACAGATAAAATGAGAGAAGTGGAATTGCATGCATCTGCAAACTATTCAGGTATTAAACGCTAGATTATAGACTGGTTTATGGAGCATGAACTTAGATATTAGTGTGAGTTTGCAAACAATTATGGCTAATGTGTATCCGTCTAGCATTTAAAGGCGCTAAACAAACATGAAAATCGATGCAACAATCTCAGATCAATATGATGCTGGAGTTCAGATAGCATAAATCGATGTTCTTCTTTCAGAATTCGATCAAATATAACCACACCAAATCCCAGCTACATCACTTAAGAATTAACATATTTAGTATCAAAACATTGAACAGAAGGCAGCATAGATATTCTATTATTTCTGATGAATCATTTATTCCATATCTATATACATATATTAATAGCCAAAGGCTAGCTGAAAAGGAGGAATGCAACTTCTCAAGAGAGAATAAATACCAATCAAAAATATCCATACAAGCTTTGGATGGAAAATTAGGCAAAGATTTAAATGATAGTGCAAACTCTTGCAAGGCTCTAATTTCAACAGTCATTTTCCATTTGAATAATGCTCAGATCAGCAAAAAGGAAGCTTGTTGACATTATCTACCTTCTAGAGAGAGATCAATAACTTTGTGACTCTATATGAAGTATAGGCAACTTCTGTAGCAACAAAAGCAACTTCTGTAATAATAAATAATAGAATTGATTCGAGTAGCTTTGGTCCTACACATATCTGATCCCACAAGGTAGGCATCTCTTTAAATTATAGACCAGGGCAGAACTAGATATAACTACATCTAGTCCTTACCTAAGGTTGGTATACAGATTGATTGTTATACCAAACCTTTTGACACACTGTCCAAAAAGTAAAGCATCAAAAGCAATGAGGGAGTTGACAATGTGACAAGAGAATTCTAACAACATTGGTAATTACCCAACATTAATTCCTCTTTTTTAGGAGGTAAGTTATTCTAATTCACTTATTATTTATCCTGATTCAGTTTGATCAGATTATTCTTTGTTAGCTTATGTACCTCATTGCATAAAATAGAACAAAGATTTATCAAGTTTAACAACCAAGCAATAGCCAAGGTCATAACTATTCAAAACAGCTACTATAACAGTGACACTATTGTGGTGGTGCCAACAACTACAAGCACAGCACAAGCACACAGCCACCACTTCACCAATGTAAATAGTCATTAGTCACACTTAAAAAGCAAATCCTACTAAGAATTATACGACGATTGACAAAATCAGTAAATTCTGATCTTGATTGAGTGAGTTGATCGGGATCCACTGATTCTGATCTGAGTTTTACTGATATCTGGGCAAAAGTGAAGAACACACAGATGACATAGAAAGGGCAAGGCCAACATAATAATTAAATTAACAGAAATCTATAGTAATGCTCAGAAATCAATAGAAATTGGCATAAATCAAAGGTACACATTGGGAATTGGATGAGAACTAGAATCAGAGATTCACCATAGATCTAGTTGATCAATTCAAATTGCAAAACTCTGGATAGGGATAAAACATTATTAAAAGAGATCAATGGAGAAATAAGAAAATGAAATATTTTAAAGGGAGGAAATAAATGTTGCGAATGAAAGAGTAGTGGGTTGTTGCGCTAGCAAAGATCTTGACTTAAATATAAAAGAATAGCAAATTGAATTTGGTTGGTCAAATGATTGAAATGTTGATTTGTACAATTTGTTTGAGTTTTTTTTAGAGTGGAAATTACAACGAATGCAAACAATTTCGTTCCGTGTGAATTAAATTATTTTACTATTGTTATTTAGTATAGATTTTGATCCCAGAGATCATACCAATCAAATATGACCAATACTTTCGATTTTTAATAGCTGATACGGATCCTGATCTTGATTCTGCTATGTCTTGCTCTGATTGAAAATTTAAAAAAAAAATTGTAATTTTCAATTGGTGCAGCCTTCTTGATCTTGCCAAGGAGGTGGAGTAGAACTTGTGAAAACATATACATTTTCTTCTTGGGATTTACTTTTTTTTAATTACTTGGTTAGTCATGATATTCTTGATTCTTCCTCATCTTAGTGAATGTAGATGTAGTTACTTAGCTTCAAACAATAAGAATCTCTTATCGCTACAATCTAATCCATAAGGAAACTGTTTTTTTTTTTCTGAATTTCACTTCACCTTGTCTTTATACCAGGGACTGCATACCATCTCTTTTTGTTGGAGAGTGGTCATCGCCCCATAATCATTATTCATTCCTTTGGGATGACGTCTCAGTTCTGCAATCATCTAACACAAACTAATTTCCAATAATATTCTTCATCCTGGTTGGCACTATTTATCTAGATGTTCATTACCAATCACCTATGTTGTCAAACAACTTTTCTTCATTTGTCTTAATCTCTACTAATAAAGGTCAAAGAACATTAAAATTAAGATTAACAAAAACAAATGTTAATTGTGTTCTAGTCCTTTGTCTATTAGCCATCTTTTCTTCTCCCTTTCGGTCCATCACATCCAATCATGAGTATTACACTAGGTCACAGATGCTATTTGCCTTTATGAAAGTAAAATAACTAAAAGTATCTTGATCATCATCCGGATGTTAGTGAAAGTATACTAACATGAGTAGACATACAAATTCTACTGTTCAAAGGAAAATAAATGTTTATTTGCTAAAGTCAAACGCTAAGTTGAAGCAGTTAGAAAACTATCACAATGCAAGTTCTCAGTCTCCTCCTACGAGTTTGGTGCTCAATGTGTCAAAGTAAAAGTTCTCTAAATCAAACAAGCAAAAGAAGCAGTTTTTAAAAATTTTTAACACCTAACCCTATTCTTCAGTAATCGATATTAAAAGAGCAGTTTTTAAAATTTTTGCTCTCAATTTGATCTGGCTCGTCATGAGTTTCTTCTGTAAGATGGTTATGGCTTGAAGGACCCGTAAAACCTTAGTCAAAAGCGCGGTGGCTTGTTCAAATGTACCATTGCAGGCTTAAATTAAAGGCCGGAGATAGCAGAAACACTCAAATTAAAGGAGGAAAACAAAACTGCAAAAGCTGGCCTCAGGTGGGCATGGGCAATGATAAGATGGCCGTGGCTGGAACACTCACTCATGGATTCAATAGGCATGGCCGTGATTTGAGGAGCCCCATCACTCTCTCATGCACGCATGACCCTGTGACTGTGAGGTCTTCTTCTTCTGCCCCGGGCTGCCATGCTCGAAGTTAAACCAGACAAAATTGAAAAGGTTTTGTAAATTAATTAGTGACGAGCCTCGCCGATACCCTACGTGCGAGTGCGATCACAACAACAACTCACTAAAAATTTCAGACGGAATTAGATCCATGTATCACATTTGATGATGGGTCTCTTTCATGGATCCGCTCCTTCAAATCAGACAGATGGAATGTCGACGTGCATGCATTCAGAGTACAAGAGTACTCGAACATGATCTGAGAATTCTGTGAGATTTAAAGGTATAATATGGACGTCGACATGTCATAACTTCTGAGGATAAATTAAACTAAATATTTGCAATTATATATATTCATTATATTAGTGGGAGGATGGCTCTTGATTCGTCGGTCAACCTGCATCCCACCATGCAATCGAGTGCAGAGCAGAGGCCGGCCAACTACTACTGCTGCTACCGCAACAACAACTTAAAGAAGCGAAAAAGAAAGGGATAGAGAACGCGTGGCGCAGGTGTGGTCACGTAGGTAGGGACGACGCAGGGAGCACGAGGCAATCAATGTGCGCGGTGGACGCGTTTCAATTTGCCGCACGGATGGCCTCGCTGCTTGCTATCTGATATTTCTTTTTCAAAGTGACTCGAACACAGTAATTATTCTAGTCCTCTGCTCCCAGGCCAAAGAAAGAGCAGCAACAACACTTGTTCTTTGGGAATTGTCTGCGACTGCTTGAATAAATCCAGAACAATTTGGAAGTGGATTCCCAAACTCATCCCTCTTCATGATGAGGCTCTGTTTGGATCGACAAAATATTTCGCATGACTCGAGTGCAGCTAATGCCTGCCTGTCAACATTGGATTTGGATGGATAAAGTGAGAACTGAGATCGAGAATATTAGCCTTCTTACTTGTCCTCCATGATGATTGTTACGTGCCCGTAATCTTATTTGTATATTTAATCAAAGCTGATGATTGGTTTTTGTTTTTATGATGCAACGCTCCGTCTTGTCGGTCCAAGAAAGATTCATGTGGAAAATGCCCTTAAAACAGTTGTCTATGAGATGGAACAGAGAGTGCTACCACTGAAGGTTCTTGCTGGAATCGTCCGGATCTAACTATCTGTAGGATGATAAGCTTATCATCTTATTGGATGCTAGTTCCCTTATAAATTCACAACATCAAAAGTTGTAATTGGATATAAATCAATCTTAATGCGACAAAGTTGTAGGGGAATCGCAGTAATTCAAATAATTAAGAAGCACCATTAATTACTTCTATTCTGTAAAGTAAACCTCAACTAATTCCGACAAAGAGCAGGGTTATTTTTGTTCCATAAAGTGGACCCTCAACTCCTCCCCGCTCTTCTATTCCTTCCAATCTATACATCAAAGACTCGAGGAGAGACACGCCATGACCATGCTTAATTTTTCAGTAGAATTCCTCCTCATCCTCCTAACTCTGGCCGTGCTATTGTCTGTTAAACTCATCAAATGGAAGAGGAATCAGTTAAACCTCCCACCTGGTCGCCAAGGTTGGCCTTTCGTTGGCGAAACCTTTGGATATCTCAAGCCTCATCCCGCCACTTCAGTAGGCCAGTTCATGGAGCAACATATATTGAGGTATTACTTACTCACCTTAAGCACTGAATCGGAAAGTGAATGCAGCTGATGATGATGCATGCACTTCGCTGCCAGGTACGGGAAGATCTACAGGTCGAATCTCTTCGGCGAGCCGACGATCGTGTCGGCGGACGCAGCGCTGAACAGGTTCATACTGCAGAACGAAGGGAAGCTGTTTGAGTGCAGCTACCCGAGCAGCATCGGTGGGATCCTGGGAAAATGGTCGATGCTGGTTCTAGTCGGCGACATGCACCGCGAAATGCGAATGATCTCGCTCAACTTCATAAACAACGTCAGGCTCCGATCCCACCTCTTGCCGGAGGTCGAGCGCCACTCCCTTCTCGTGCTTCGCTCTTGGATTCACGATTCCCCTTTCTCAGCACTAGAAGAAGCTAAAAAGGTACTTTAAGATCTCTCTGTTTTTCGTTTCTTTTTAACATGAATCGAGAAGTGTTCATTAATTCGATTGGGTTTTCTCTTCAGTTCACCTTCAATTTGATGGCAAAAAATATCATGAGCATGGAGCCGTACGAAGCAAAGACAGAGAAGTTGAGATTGGAGTACATAACCTTCATGAAAGGAGTGATATCTGCACCTCTAAATTTCCCTGGGACTCCATACTGGAAGGCCTTGAAGGTATGCATATCATCCATTTCAATGATTACATTTATATTTTATTTTTATTGTCAAGACGTAATTATAAATTAATTTATTTTTATGGATAATAAATATGTGGAGAGCTCCTCTGGCCCACCTTATAATTAGACATGATTGAGAAGATCCGACATGAGATATCCTTCATTCCTTGGAAGCTAACGAGTCAATGGTCACTTCATTGGCTTATCGGCCATACTATGCCATTATTGTTATCATTTTTACTAATTTGCAGTAGTAACTCTGCCTGATTTGCAGTCTCGATCAAACATTCTCAATGTGATTGAACAAAAAATGCAAGAAAGAGTGCAAGAGATGAGAGATCAAGAGAGAGACGAGGAGGTGGATGATCTCCTTAGCTGGTGTCTAAAGCACTCAAATCTGTCCAAAGAGCAGACCCTCGACCTTTTGCTCAGCCTATTATTTGCAGGCCATGAAACGTCGTCGGTGGCCTTGGCTTCAGCTATATTCTTCTTGGAGAGTTGCCCAAAGGCTGTTCAAGAACTCCAGGTAACTACTATAATTAATATAATAATACAAACGACTGTCTTATTACTTGTATAATAATAATTTTACATGCCTGTGTTACTAGGAGGAGCACAGTGAAATAAAACGTAAGAAGCTACAAAGAGCAGAGTCGAGTTTAACTTGGGAAGACTACAAAGAGATGGAATTCACTCAATGTGTAAGCGCTTTCATCTATCAGTTACTGGACTTTGTTAATTAATATTCTCTTTAAGTTAATTAATCTATTTAACGAATGAAGGTTATAAATGAGACCCTACGACTTAGCAACGTCGTAAGGTTCGTGCATAGAAAAGTTCTTCGAGATGTAGAATATAAAGGTAAACGACACAATATAAAAGTTAATCTCCTTATTTGATAAGCATATTTACGTTCTTGCATGAATTGACGAGATTAATGAATTAATATATTGCTTACAATCGCAAATTAAGGGTACAAGATTCCATGTGGATGGAAAATTCTACCTGTTTTTGCTTCAGTTCATTTGGATTCTTCTCTGTATGATGATCCTCACCAGTTCAGACCCTGGAGGTGGCAGGTGAGTCCTAATTAATTTATTAATTAACTTTATGGTACTCACAATGTCTGCGTCAAAGTGATTAATTAATAATGTTAGTACATTTGTCACGTAATGAATTGGATGTATTATATTCTTGCAGCGTTAATCAAGAGAAGCATGCATAATGCGACCATGTCATTTCTAGCTAGAGTGCTAATCTGACAAACTAATGACATTTTAACTACAAGAATAAAGAAAACACACCATTAATTAAGCTCTCTGCAAAGCACTTAATATCTTTCCTTCCAGTTCACTCCCCCCGCGAGGAGAGTGGAGCAATAATAATATAAACAAGTGGTTTGGTGACTTGCCAAGGAATTAGTACTTTTATGTTATGGTCTAAACTGTTATCTAATATGTCGTCAATTGAAGTTTAATTAGGTTCGACCTCTACACGTGCACATCCCACGTAGTGGTACAAATAATTAATTGAGCTTTTTTGTAGGAAAGGAAAGAAAATAATTGGATTTTAAGATTAAAATACATAAATGTGATCCACATTGCACACAAAAGATGGAACGCCACTACCAAAATTGAATATATATTGAACAACGAAGTGCTTTGATCCATGTCATAGGCGCGACATAATTTTTTTTGTCTTTTATGTTTTGCGCTTGTCAGTTTGACAAACAGACGAACACTTTGCGTGCAGAAAAACAGCGTGACGACGACGACGGCGAACAACTTCATGCCTTATGGCGGCGGGCCGCGTCTGTGTGCAGGCTCAGAGCTCGCGAAGCTCGAGCTGGCGGTCTTCCTGCACCACCTCGTGCTGAGCTACAGATGGGAGTTGGCTGAGCCGGATCAGCCGCTTGCATTCCCCTTCATTGAGTTCCCAAAAGGACTCCCCATAAAAGTCTACCCCATTTGATCAAATATAACTAAATTGTCAGACAAAACAATTTAAAACTTATATCATGAATCATAGGTATATTCAATTCTGACGAAGTCTCCCTCCTCGTGCATTCCTAATGTGTTTATGTAAATATCTTGTGTTCATCGTTGGTGAATGCACCGAGTCAGGCTTCAAATTTGAAAAGAAAATGGTTAATGCGGCTAATTAATCAGTTAATTGGTGTGCATTGTGTAAATAGTTATAGGTCAGGCTTCAAATTTGAAAACAAAATGGTTAATGAGGCTAATTAATCAGTTTGTGTAGTTCTAATGATTAAGTTTTTTAGTGGGCTAAAGATGACTTCTGAGTTGCTGGCGTGGGCTTAGCCCAACAAAGGGAGCGCTTGCTTAGATGACTGAACATTCTGTTTTTTTTTCTTCCCAAAGTAAATAAATGAATAAATGGTCTTCAGTTATGTATTTAAACAAATTAAGCTTCTAAATCTAAAATCCCTAATTTTTTTCTCTCATAAAACGACTCGGCCCAGCCTTAGCCTGTGATTTATATGTGTCCTATCTGTAATTTGCCCCTAAAATACTCTGTGATTCATTGAAGTGATAAAAACAGAACATCTATTATAAATATTAAAATAAATAAATTTGGATTTGAAAAGTCATTTACAAGTTATTGAAAAAATTTAGAGATAGATGCGAAATCGCCGTCGATGGCCACTTTCATCTTTATCAGATGAGATGGCGGTCTTCCTCGTGGACAGCGACCGTTTTGTTGGAAGACAAAGAATAATAAAAACGAGGGAGACACCGTTCCTTGTGGTCGTGGGTCCAAACTGACGGCGAATGCAAGCCACCGCTATCTTCGTGCGATTTCGAATCCTTTACAAACACAAAACAGCTTATTTCACTTATAGCATCCGATAAAATGGATGACGGTTGTCTGATTTTACTTCTAACCATTGGTGGAACGGATATCTGGTACATGGTCGTCACACTGCATTTTAACAAGCAATTTGCGTAAGCAGTGACGTAATCGTGCGGAGTGGTCCCGCGAATAGGTCGGCATGGCCAGGCCATCGTGAAGCGATGCGTACTCCGAACGCGAACAATCCTCCAAGTGGCACAACCAGTAACTACAGGCCACGTGTAAATTATCCAAACCGTTACTCAAAAGCCGCTTTAATCCAACCGTCTACTTCTGTCCCCAGATCCAATAAATGACAAGGGATCGCGTCCTCATTTCTCTGCAGTTTGTTCATTCCTATCTTGTTTTCCCTCTGTTCCTTGTGGTCGTGCGTAGATTAGTGGTCGTGCAGGTTCTTTCATGGGTGGAGGATGGTTGATGTTGGCTCGTGGATCATGTCTTCACTTCTTTCATCGGTGAGTCAGATCGTGTTTTTCCTTTCGGGTTGGTGATTATTCCTTGTTTCCCGGCTGGCCGGCTAGATCGACGAGATTTGGTTTGTTTATCTTGCCTCTCTCCTCTCCTGGTTGTTCCTTGGTGGTTCGATTTTATACATCCAGAGCCAAGTAAACAATTTGGTTGTAGTGGGTATCTAGTTGTTCCTTTTGATTTATTAGCATTCTAGTTGAGATAGATCTGCGTATCTGTTGGTTTTCACAAAAAACATGGGATCTGAATTTTCGAATTGTAATTGCAACCTTTTCCTCGCAAGGACACGGCATGGGACGTCTTTCAGGCGTTATCTACCTGCTTGATTGGGGTTATCTTACTGTTTCATACAGCGGATCGAGGAGGATGGTGACCCATGAGGTTGTGGATGCATGGATTTCACGCTGTCGAGTTTTAAGAGTATATAGAAGTGGAGATGTTAATATGGGTGATTTCTGATGTAGTGCTACTGGGAACTGTGGATCTGCATGGAGGTTAAGGTAAATTAGGACCTTTGTTGTTTCTCCTACTCTGTTACCTCGACCTTTGCCATGTCGGGTGCGCTCGCTTGGCAGGTCAAAACAAAAAATAATAAAGGAATATTTTTTTGGTGTTTGGGGGATCGCATGGGGTGCTTTTAAGCCCCGGGTTCCCCCTTCTGTGCCTTGTTGTTGTTCTTTGCTTTCCACCATCGTATACCAGATATTGCCGACAGCTCCATCTGCAACGAAAGTTTACAGCCATTTTCCCCAAGATTCAAAGCAATTCGATCTACAAATTTACAAAGGGGTATATTCATGTCTTTCATGTTCAAAAGAAATAGCATCAAGGCCCAGCAATGAAACGGCAACAAGTTTCACAAGGTCCATCTGCAACGAAAGTTTACAGCCATTTTCCCCAAGATTCAAAGCAATTCGTTCTACAAATTTACGAAGGTATTTATTCATGTCTTTCATGTTCAAAAGAAATAGCATCAAGGCCCAGCGATGAAACGGCGACAAGTTTCGGTTTCACAAGGTATAAGATAATCTCATACACCGATTTACTTTGATACAAAATTTTTGTTATCTTCAAAAGAGAGAAGTAAGCTCAAATATTAGATATGTTTTCATGAATTTTTTGCGGCCAAAGTTGTTCGATCGTTCATTATTACGAGGTGTCAAACTACTAGTTTATTTTTTCGATTGTTTCGCTTCCATCAATCGACCACGTCTATATCAGGCTTTGCTAATTGTTAACATGATTATTTATTCAGAATGGTTGATTTTTTAATCACCGACATGATTTATCATCAAGAGAATTTTTTTAGTTTTGTTATTGTAAATCGTATCTTTCCTACTGAGTTGTATCCACTAGATACGCTTGCTTTCATGAACATGTATTTATAGATTATACACTGCTCGAAATACAAGGATTTGAAGGCAAAGGAGGGCTAATTTCCTTTCAGTATGGAATATCAAGAATTCCATCGGAAGATTCGTGCAATCTCAGCTGCGGCTCGTTGCTATTGTTTGGCTGCAGCCGTTGATTGTTACATTCAAGTTGAATTTTCAGCTGTCAAATGGTGAAAGTGCTACAAATTTCTTCATCGTGGACCCGAATTGGCATTCAACACATTCGGCAACAAATGCAATCATTTCCTGCAGGGACAAAGCAATCAAACATATTGATTCATTAAGGTATTAGATTGATTGGGTATGTTAAAATGTGCATTTAACTGCTTAAATTTGATTTTTTTTTTGCCTCGAATTTTTTGTGGTAGCATACTTGTTCAATTCGCTAAGTGTTTTTTTTTATTCCTTGGTACTTGTTCTACAACGTGCAGTTGTAATTCAAGGGCGGCGCCATATTAGCAGGGCGTTAGCCGGTATTGGCTGACACTTGATTTCTGTCTTTCTTTATTACGTTCTTGTATGATCTTGTTGTTTTTATATGCAGTTAAGTGTTATTTATTGTGGTATTCTTCTGAACATATGTAATTAGGGAGAAAATTCATTTAGATATTAAGTTTTTCTTGTGAAATCTTGATTACATTTTTTAATTGGTTTATTGGTGAATTCTATGGGCGTTCCGTGTTAATTTTGTGTCTATTTTCCTTGGAACAAAAAAAAAGAAATAATTGAACAGTTTGACGCATCATGAGTGAGTAAATGAGTGTGGTATGGATTTGAAATATTTGTATATAAAGATTGGTGAAAAGCCTTAAAATTTTGCCTTGTACCGTCACGGAATTCATTTTAGTTAACAAAGGAGACATTAGTTATTGTGATTTATATATAAAGTGATTTCTGTATGGGTTTGTCCAAGTAGTCAGGGAATTCATTTTAGTTAATAAAGGATAGAGATTAGTTATTGTGATTTACGTATAGTTTTATGGGTTTGTCGAGTTGTTCGGGGAACAATGGACGTCTGAGATACAAATTATTAGTCAGCTTTATTCTGTCCGTGGTTACATCGTAGAGCAACTTAAATATTTGTCGCCTTGGATCTTTAAGCTCAAAATGGTAGAGCGCTCAGCCATATATGGCACGAGAGGATGATGGTTCGAGTCCATCAAGATCCTATCCTTTGTATATGCTATTTTATCAAATCGAGTAACGATATTATTTATTAGCAATTATCTGAATAACAATAAATGGCTTAGATGTTCTTTTTCTGATTTAATATTGTTTTCTTCACGGCAAGGTGCGGCCAGGTTCTCGTCGGGGGCGACATCAGTTAAATACGATGCGGATGGGGATATCGATAGAGCTTCTTCTCCAGTTGTTGCAACCCAGTCCAAGCGTAAATGGCTTGCGTCGACTGTAACAACGTCATTTCATCGTATTTTTGTGTTGGGTCATCAACTATCATGATGCGGGCGGAGAAGAGCCTGTACTCTTTTACCCGCGTGCTGCAATCCTGTGCGAACGTAAACGTTTTATTCCCACTGTGCCAGTCACTTCATCTTTATGTTTTTAATGTTGCGTGCATTTAACTTGTCATGCTTGTCCGTCGATTGCTCTTCACCAGACCTACATTTGATGGTCACTAGCCAGTCAGTTTCCCATATTGCTGTAGGGGGTTTCGGTAGGTCTAATTTAACATATAATATTTTTGGGTGAAAATAATACATGTTAAATAGAAACACATCACTGAAAATGTCAGAAAAAAAAGATTCTTATGCCTCTCGTCGTGCAGTGTGAACATTGCCGGAGAGTCAATAGAGAATACTAACGGGCATATATAAGAAATCAGTATTTTGATCGATTGTAAAAATCGTTTAAAATCTATTAATTTGAAATAATTTCAAAAATAGAAATTATTAAAAATAATATTAAATCAATTTTTTAATAAAAAATCCTGTTTAAATATTTTAAAAAATAAACAAACTTTTAAAAACTAATAAATAAATAAATAAAATCTAAATTAATTTTTTTAAAAAAAAATAATCTTAAAAATTTAAAATAAATAAAAAAAATTTTAAAAACGGATGCAAAAGTAAATAAAGATGGAGTACTTAACTTGATCAACATAAATTTTATGACCAATTGAGTTGTTGATCTCTTTCTCATGAAGATCAATTTATTTCCCATGAAGACCGACTTATCAATCTTTCTCATGAAGGCCGACTCACTTGTCTTCCCTATGAAAATCGACTGATCAGCCTTTCCATGAAAATTGACTAACTTAAAAGACCAACTCACCAATCTTCCCCGTAAAAGTCAATCGATCAGCCGATTCACTAATCTTCCCGATGAAATCGATTCATCAGTCTTTCCATTAAAGACTCGATAATCAGTCTTCCTTATGAATGTCAACTCATCAATCTTCTCAACAAAGGTTGACTCTCCAATCTGTCCTATGAGAGTTGACTCCCCAGTGGACTTAGTTCTGTCGAATTGATACTCTTACCCAGTTAGCTTAGCTCCACCGACTCGACATTCCTCGATTTAGCATGTTAAACCGTCCAACCAACAATCTTATCCTGCTCAATAGCAGCATGAGTAACACGTGAACTGACATAGCACGTGGAATGACATAGCATGTGAAACAACATGGTAACCTAACAATGTGATTACATACAATGATGTGATCTTCCTTTACAACGAGACACTTTCTCTACCACGGATGTGATATCCCACTCTTATTACACTATATAAAAGGAGTCCACTTTCGTGGGTCAAAGGTACGTGCATGCGTACGCACACACTTACATCTATATATGCTTATCTACTATTTTCCATCTTAACCTCCTTCGATCAGTGATCTAACTTGGAGGTCAGAGTGGCTAAGCCAGGGCACCCCTGTGTTTGACCTCCATTCTAACTCTCTTTCTCTCTTAAGCTTCATAGGTTCTCCAATCGGTTTAACTATCCACCTATCCCTAGGTTTTTAACGACTCTGTTACCATAGAAGCCAGCTCTCCAACGATCATCTTGCGGTGATCTTAGGCAAGAACAAAAACCAAATCTGGAGTTTTGACAATCCGATTCAAGTAAACTATAATGCTGCAATCCTACCGTGTCATTTGCGTTTGAAGGTCACAGGTTGATCATCTTCTTTGTCATTAGTTTCAATCGTCCTTCAAGGCCCAAAGGGAGGCTAGTAACCTTGATTTCTTCTCATCACAATTCGGAGGCAATATAGTTGTATCGGATGATAAAAATTAATTGTGCTATCGGATGCTGTACATCATACATCTCTAGTTGAAAAAACCCTCGAGTTCAGGATAGTATCTTCAAGATCAAAAGTCCTTAGTGCTGATGAATTAAAAGTCATCTTGTATGTGGTAGAATGAGAGGAGGATCCTTTGACATTAATTTAGTCAAATCTCTAGGCAAGTTATAACGGAACATGCATGCTCTGCATCCTTAGATAATATGTCATCTAAAATCTCATGAATGACTAAAATCTCACGATCATCACTATAAAATACCTCATTATATATTTGTTCGTCAATTGACTTAGTCTCATCTTTGTTATGCTGAATAAATTGGGGCATCGAGTAAATGCAAGACGAGATAATGGAGGACTAAGAATTCATCGATAGATGAACAAGATTGTTGACAGAGACAGATCTAGTAATGAGTTGTCCTGGCTATAGCCCAGCCTAACACAAACTAATTTTTTATTAAACATATAAGGTTAGATGGAAGAGTTGATTAATCCTCGATTAACTACTGTTGTTGGGAAAAAGGGTTAGGCAGAAGCGTTGATTAATCCTCGTCTATCTAATTTATCTCCTTGATTAATTGTTGCTTCTGCGAAAAAGAAATAGAAAAGTTTACTTTTGGCGTCTGTGCAAATTAAGTTAGAATCCATTTAATTTGTGATTCTCTTTCTAATTTTTTTTAAAAATTTATCTCATTCCTCGTTGTTTTGCTGTTTATTTATCTTTTTCCTTAGTCAATTCAAGCAAATTAGTAGTAGTTCCTACTCTTTTGTTTGGATTACCTTTGATCTTTTGATTACTTTATTTCTCATTTCGGCCAAATGCTAATAGTGGAAAGAACAAGTCACCATAAGCCCAACAAACAATAAGTTCAAGCCCCCCCCCCTCAACTTTAATTCGTGGATCCATCCCTGATTGTTGATTGTCGTCGGACAAAGTGGGATTCTTGTCTTCGATCAACACTTCATTGGACAAAGTGGGATTCTTGTCTTCGATCAACACTTCATCGGATAAAGTGGGATTTTTTTCTTCGATCAACACTTCGTCTAGATTTATCTCTTCTTCATCAGTATTATCATAAACTAGATTATCAAATATTTCGATCTTGTCGTCATCTCCACTGCTTCTTATGTCGGATGATCGAGAGAGTAGAACTAGTCGTATTCGATGTTGTCGAGGTTCACATCTTCATGGTTGTCTTCGTTGCCGTAGGAAGAAGTGGGGGCATAGAGGCAATGTGAAATCGACGTTCTCTCGAAGTTGTAGGTGGTGAGGTGGTTGATCTCAAATCCCTCAAAATCAAACTTGTGTTTTGACATCTCTCTTCAATTGGAAATTAAGGATTTTTCAAAATGAGAATAAAGAAACTTACAACATTTACAAAGACGTTGGGATAACTTTGTGATTTGTCTTTATAGATATTGAAGTATCTCGTTTTGAATGCTATAATCATGGTACGAGGCTTTCTCAGATAGAATTGTCTTGTTACTACCATGATCATGACCACGACAACTATCCATGGGATCTAAGAGCTGTAATACCAACTAACATCGAGCGGGATAATGATTATCCTACGGATTATATAGATTTTGTTGATCGATTGTGAATGTCAAAAATCAATCGTGTAAAATCTATTAATTCGAATGAATTTCAAAAAATAAAAAATAAATGACTTTATCAAAAATATTATTAAATTAAAATTTCTTTTACAAGAGTTTTAACTGTTTAAATATCCTAATAAATAAGAAAAAATTAAAATCTAAAATCTAAACTTGAATTTAGAAAGAAAAAATTACCGTCCTCCTAACACAAAACTAGAATACAGTCATACAGGAGGAGTAAAAGTTTAATTAAATTGAATAAATCTATCCGATCAAATTTAAAAATTTGGATTAATTATTTTAATATTTTTTAAAAATCAATTATATCAATTAATTCAATTTGATTTTAATTTTAAAATCTCTTATTCAATTAAATTAAATAAATTAAAATAAAAAATTAATAAATTATTAAATAAATAAATTTATAAATATTTAACTAATTGATAAATTTTTTAACTAATTAATTGATATTTTATTAGTATGATTTATTTGATTTTTATTTGAAAAGGAAGCGTTCTCGACAGTAAGCTTCACCTGCCCATTGGTGAAATAGCGTTCTCGACACGGCGCGGGAACACGGCCATCGCGTCGAACTGGTCAACTGGATCCTTTTGTGCAATGTGCATAAGCAATGACGTAATTGGATCCGCTAAGTTATCAGCATAACCACGCCATCGTCAGAAGGAAGCGTACTGTCTTCCCACACCGCTTGAATCCAACCGCGTTGTATTTCCCCACAGGCCAACAAATTAAAAGAATTGGCACGCCCTTTTCTATAGTTCGCTCCGTTATATATTCTCGGTTTACGGTCTATTCCATGCGATGGTGGTGGCTGATTGGTTGTCGGACGATTTGCTTCCTAGTTTTAGTCCACGGGCATGCTAGATCATGTCTTCGATACGTATCGTCAGTATGCTAGATCGTTTATTCTTCTGCCCATGATAGTCAGTGTAATAGTCATTGATTTGATTTAGAGTGCATTCGAATTGTTAGGAAGATCAGGACCAAATAACTTAAATTTTGTGCCTATTTGCATGCATTAGTGTTTATATGTATTAAATACATTTGTCTATAAGTATTGTCAAAATGGTAGAGCTATTTTAATTTGTTGTCGGATCTTTAAGCTCAAAAATGGTAGAGCTCTCAGCCTTTAACATGGCATGAGAGGATGATAGTTCGAGTCCATCAAGATCCTTTTAATGCTCCTGTGCTGACCATCGGTTAGACAAACAAAGGCAGAAAATTTATCAGTGATTCAAGTTTTGAAATTTCCAAACATTATAGTCTTTGTATTTGTCGGCTATATATTGCAGAGAGAAATTATGTTTATGATTGAGGAGAGATTAAGAAATAGAAATCTAATTATTCATATTGCTACGAGAATGGAATGTGGATAGACTTCACTTTGCCTCTGTGTTGTATATAGCATGAATTTATCACCCCCATATTCATCATGATGTGTTTGCTATATACTATACTCTGCTCATAAGATCTTAAGTTTGAGTAGATGAGCACTGACTATCCTCAATTATTTTCACATGTTTCAGCATCATATGCCATACATTTGTTGTACAATAAAAAGAGAATAGCTCCTAAATACTACTCATTATAATAAGTACGTTGAATTATCCCCATCCATTTCAAATCCAACTTGTGTAACTTTTCCTGACATAAAAGTGTCAAAATCCTGTTGAAAAGATTTGCACAGTGCAATATGGGGACCCAAGTTGTAATATGAAAGGTGCTTTTGGTGGTGCACCCTCCACTTAGCATGAGTGTTGTTGTGGTGGATTGGAAGGGAATAATTTCATTCCTTTTCAGGTCATGAATTAACGTCGATTGATGGGCCGTCAAGGCCGAGAAAAATTTTTGGCCCATCAAACAGGGGCGACTACCTTTCCTTCGTTAATGCGCACGGGCACAAAAAAGAGAATATTATCCTCGATCCGGTGCATGGGCATAATCGTAAATTAATTCATTAGATATTTTCTCCGTAGTCCACGGGACACGCAACATCGGTCCATCACCTCACTTATCGGGCCCACTGTTGGATTGTCGAGCGCCACGTTGGACGAGATAAGAATTAGGGTGACAGCTTTCCTGAAGCAGGCGGGCGTCCGCTCCTCCGCGGTAACAAAACAGTGGTGAGCGAGGCGCCCGAAGAAGGGATCAGGAAAACCTCGACCCTGGTAACCCGGGTAAGGTCACCGCATCGGCCCATCGCCCGGTCGTTAAATGTGCGCGGTGGGGAGTTCTTTGTTTTCTCGTGCGCTCAAAGGGGTGGGTTGGCTTCTCCTCCCCCTCTTGGTTCTAGGGTTCGGTTCCGGTTCGGTTCCTTCTCCATGGCGGCTTCTGATGTCGAGTTCCGATGCTTCGTCGGCGGTCTGGCTTGGGCCACCGATGACGCCTCCCTCGAGCGGGCTTTCAGTCCCTTTGGCGAGATCCTGGAGTCGAAGGTGCCGATCTATTCTAAATCCTAGATCTAGTCTCATATTGTTTTGTTTTGATTCTATTTTTCTAGATCTGGGATTTGGTTTGTTTCTATTTTTCTAGATCTGGGATCTGATCGTCCCTCTCCGTGTTTTTTGGTTGCAGATCATCAACGACCGGGAGACTGGGAGGTCGAGGGGCTTTGGATTCGTCACCTTCCGCGACGAGCAGGCGATGCGGGACGCTATCGAGGGTATGAACGGACAGGCCCTCGATGGAAGGAATATCACTGTTAACGAAGCCCAAAACCGTCGGAATGGCGGTGGCGGAGGGGGTGGAGGATTTCGAAGTGGAGGCGGTGGTGGGTACGGTGGCGGAGGCGGTGGTGGGTACGGTGGTGGTGGTGGTGGTGGTGGATACGGTGGCGGCCGTCGTGAAGGAGGAGGAGGGTACAGCCGCGGTGGAGGTAACGGCGGCGGCGGCGGATATGGCCGTGAACGTGGTTATGGGGGCGGCGGTGGCGGCTATAGCGATGGAGGTTCCCGCTACTCGAGGAGCGGTGCGTCCGATGGGAACTGGAGGAGTTGAACGTGATCTTTCGATGCTGTTGTCGCTTTGACGGATGGGCTTCGTAGTTATCTAGTCTCTGATCTAGTTGTAGCTTGAGGGAACTTTTCAATTTGTTGTTCGCTTGTGTTCGGTTCACTTTGTTTTGCATTGCATCCTATATGGATAAAGCTTGTTGTTCAATGGCGTTTCGCGTTTGATGGTCTGCGTTCGTTCTTATAGTCTACTTGATGAAATTTGGAAAAAATGAAGAAAAAATATGTATTTTGCTCCCTCAATGTCATGGTTCTGATCAGTGTCTTTTTTGCCCTTGATTATTGTTGGCTACTCATCAATCATCATGATTCATACTCAGATCAAATCCTTTTAAAATCATGTTCTCCAAAGGCGTCGGACGAACAATTGCATTGAGCGCCTTATTTATCCCAATACTAAAAACTCTTGGCTGATTTGCACAATGTAACAGGCGACGACACTGATGTATGACAAGTTTCACCAGGTTCTTTCAGACGGCAGATTTAATTTTCAGAAAGATCATGTTTTTTCTTGGCATCTCTATGTTGCTCTACGCCATATTTCACTGTGTTTCAAATCATTTTCAGAATCGCTGCTTCTTCCTGGCAATGAGATTCGTCTTCCAGAATGAGGCAAATCGACATGAATATATATCTTCAGCATTTGAATTTGTTCAGGAAGTGCAACATTTCAATAACTTCCCCTTCAATTTATACAAAAAGGCTTCTCATCTAATTTTATCCTCCCTTTCAAGTGACAATTTATAGAAACACTCAGCTATTGTATAAGCAATTATATTGTACAAGCAAATCGATTCAGATCAAGTTAGAGTCTGATTAAATTTAGAAACATATGCTGGTATAAACTGATACCTAAGATTAGATTGGAGTCTCTTGAATACTATATATAATTCTTCGCACTATTTTTTAAAAATAATTTAGATGTTTAAGTTTCATCTAACTAATGTACATGACTTTCTCTTCGATAAATCTGGAATATAACTTATGCGAAGATCAACTTCTTTAGAATCATCAGAGTTAAAGGGTTTAAGGACGATTCTTTTATTTGCCCTCTAAATGTTTTACAATTGCACCGTACTGTATAGGACAATCCTCTAAATGGGGAGCATAATCAAAGGATATTGGGCGTCTGGACTGGCCGCTGTGTGCACTTTTCGATTTACCTTGGTGGTTGATGGGAAACTTTCATGGGATCAGGCTGGTCACCTCCAAGAATAGTCAATGAGGCTAACTGAGATTTATCAATTTTTTTATAACTGCTTTAAATTGCTCTGCAAGAAAATTGCATAGTTTTGTGTCCGGTATCATCCTGTGTTTGCTTGAAGGAAGATGGAAAGAATGTCTTTAATATCATCGTACCATCGTTATCCCTTCTTTCACTTTTAAAAGAGAAAAAAATGGATCAAATTGCATTAAATACAAGTGTATAGAGAACCATTCAATGCTGTAGAGAAACAAATTATGAGATTACATACGGGACTGCAACAAAAATGACTTCGCTCTTGCAAAATTAAATTTTCCAGCACACTAGCTACCACAAAGAATTGAACGGAATGGCAGATGAGTACCGTCCATAATTTAAGTGCTTTCTGCTTTCGTGCCATGCTGATTAATTGGCTGGTTTTGATGTCCTCGGAAAGTTGCAATAAACCAGCTGATGGCTATTTCAGTTCCTCTTTAGCAATGTCTTCGAATTCACTTCTATCATTGGATCCATCGACCTCATTTTTCAGTTATCGGTGTTGGAAAAATGAATGGAAAAAAAAAGGGTGGATGAAGGAGGAGACACAATTGTAAGGAGTACAAGCAAAAGTAGAAATCTCCGTGATTTTCTAATTTTTTTCCATGTCGTGCATCTTTCGCTCAACGTATTACTTGTGATAGTCTTCAAACAGCATCTTAATTCATCGCGACCATTATGTGTTTGGTGGCAATTGCGATTTTATCATTGTATCTTGGGAAATAGATGATCCACGAAAATCTCAAAACACCGTCAAAGGTAGAACAAATTTGTCTTAAGAAAGCTGTATTGAATGCCTCGATTTCTCTATTTTCAATCATTCAGAAATTCACACGGACTCAAGATTACTTTTCGAGTACTTAGCAATTTTCTCTTGACTCGACGCACTAGAAGCGGCAACCCACTCGGCCAACTAAATAGTAGGGTAACAGGTCCACTCGATGTCACTCTAATGGTATTCGGGGAACTCAATGGGAGCGCTCGAGCATTCGGTCCACTCGGACGACTTAGTACTCGAGCGATAACGATAGTTGGGTGAGACTCAACAGTCAAGTAATCAATTTACTTGATTGACTTAGCATTTGGCCGACTCAACATTTAGAGTACTCGACGACTCGACACGTACTCAAGTGACTCTTTACTCGGAGTACTCGACATTTGAAACATTTTACAGATTTGACACTCGGGATACTAGACTGACTTCAAAGTGGATTCATTGTACTCGTACACAAACAATCTAGCAACTCGGCCCTTCAAGATCGACAATCTAAGATTATCAATTTAAGTCATTCGACATATAAATCTGATTTGATTTGTAATTTCAATTCATTAAATTTTTTTATATCTCCTATAATAAGATTGTCAAACAATCGGTACATCATGCGAATGGTTGGTGGAATCATCGCCACGGGTAGATTCAATAGATTTGAAACTCCATCTTCATTTCTCTCGGCACACTGATGGAAAACCTGATGACTCTTTTCACAACAATCTTGTACGGCTACCTCTTCTATCTGTTATCTGTGAAACACTCGAGTCTTCCCTAGTTTATCGACGCCAAGGTATGTGGTTTCTTCGGTGATACATCATCTGTATCATTAACCTCTGTCTTCACCAGGGGAGGTACACCAGCGTGAGTGATCATGGCTATTGTCGGCTCCAATCTTGCTGCACCATCATGTGATTCGACTGCAGAATCAGTTGCAGAGCAGGAAAAGATTGGAAATGATACCAACCATCATCTTCATTTTCACTTTCTTCGTCACCTTTAGCATCACCATCACAAACATGTTCATGTACCTCTTTTCTTTTTCAGCTTGTGCTTGTCTAAAATTTATTGGACCTCAGTCCCAATGTCAGTAGTGGTGTCTGGCTGTGCAAGCAATTTGCCCTGCATTGTCTCCTGTCCTTGGGGATTAATGGAAGCCCCAACCATCTCCTGAAGATGCATATAGCACTAACCATCTCAGTAGTCACGTTCAAGTAAGCAAAGAACTAACCCTAGTAGAATCATCAGCTGAATTACCTCTGCGTTGCTTTCGTTGGATTGATAGAAAACAAGGTATGATTAAGGCTTTCATTAGCAGAATCATTAGTTGAATTACCTCTGTGTTACTAAAGAGCATGTCATCGTTTGCACTAGTTTCTGAGAGGCGTTGAGCTCATTTATCCTGATCTTATCAAATTGCGGGACCTCCGTAATGTGCAAGGCATCCATGTTCGGTGATGAAAATCTATCGATCGAGTTTGGTGGTGGACAAAATAACTTCAATTATTACTAGTGCAGCCCCACAGTTTGGGGATTCATGCTTGGTGATGAGAATCTATTGAAGCTTGGTGCCACTGCAAAGTCAGTCCCACACTTTAGGGACCATAACATTGATTTACTCTATTATTAAAAAAAAATGATAATCTCAATTAGTCGTATTGACTTAATCCTTGAGAGTGACTGATTCGACTCCACGAAAGTTTTCCACCGGTCATTAGGGTAAATCGGGAAATTACGTAGCGGCTGATTTACTCTATTATCTAAAAAAATGATAAATCCCAGTCAGTCTCGTGGACTCAATCCCTGGGGGTGGCCGGCCTGGTCCTGATTTACTCTATTATCTAAAAAAAATGATAATCCCAGTAGCCACATCTCTGGGGGTGGTCGGTCCGGTCCCACGGAAATTTTCCACCGACCACCAGGGTAAATCGGGAAGCGCATACGGCGGCCAATCCAGATGCCCAGCATCCTCTGATTGTGTTCCCCATTTGGAGGGGAATTCCTGCAAATACGCCGTAGCTAGAGATCGAACCGCGGGTCCCTGAGTTACAATCTGGATGTCCTATCGTTGCACCATTAGCACGTAGAGCAGGAGGATTCTAATAGCTGGAGCTAGACCTTGAGGAATATTGAAAGTCATTATTATAAAAGGCCAACTTTGACAATCTTAAGTCGTCTGAAGCCTCAGTCAACCATTGATTGAAGAGTGGCATAACTGCCAGCTTCAATTTCCGCCTTAGCTTTTATGAAGAAATGAGACCAATTAGTGTAGAAAAAAAAATGGAGATCTTAACTATTTAAAAAATTAAAAATTTATATTTTCAAAAAAATTGGAATATAAAGATTTTAATTATGATATCAATTAATGAATATCATATCATTTATAAAAAACTTCGACGTTATTTTTTATGCCTAATTCGTTAAACACAGATATGTGCTTTGATAATTTTGATTTTTTTTTTTACGGAGGGGCAGAATGAGTATCCAATATGTGATTTGATAATTTTAAATATTACCTAACATTTTGAAACTTTACCAACATGATTTGGTAAATTACCGTTAAAAGATAACAAGACCACGCTTCTTTGATTTTTTTTTTTAAAAAAGCATTATCTAAATTTATACCCTTGTTTCATTTTTGTTGGATTCGAAATACCGACAAGAACTAGCACTCTTTTCTCTTTCAAGTATGCCAAACATGGAATCATTTTCCATGATTCATAGCAAACATGATTCTGTGAAGCATAACAAGCTATTCTCAGACCATAAAATTTTAGCTTTGCTCCTTGAATTAGATAAGTCAAATGTTGGCTTAAGCAGGTGATAACCGTATTAGTTTCTTCTATGTGCAATGAACTTACTGAAGCCGCAAAAAGAATGGCTTTATGTTCCAGTGAAATTAGTAAAAAATTACATTTATAAATCACAAAAAGTTATACACTTCCCATAAGCAACCAATACATCACCACTATCAGGTCTCTCGCATACCTGTTCACTAGAAAATCTCATAGGCATGCGGAAATGAAAATTTAATAGCTGATTACAAAATGCAATATAAAATCATACAAAACAAAATCGTGCATAAATAATTACTCCTCTAAATGAACTAAATGATTGCCCGTGAGCAAACATTGATTCCACCTCGTACATTCTATCTTCTCTGCTGGCTATTAGCTACAAAATTGTTAAGTTAAAGCTGATAATTCATAGACATTGAATCATCTCTAATGCTATACCACACCGGTCAAAAATTTTAGATTTGATGCGAGTCTTGACAGTCGAAATCAGGCATTTTCCTCCGTTGCTAGCCCTTGACCGGCCCAACGATTAGTTAACTCACCTTCTGAAAAGTTATCTTACCGCTGCAATTTAGGTACCTTGACAAGATGTACACTCTTTACGAGACCCTTACCAACCTCCCCAACTTTCTTTAGGGCGTCTGTTAGCTCAATGCTGCTCTCATCAGCTCCATCTCGGCCACGTTTCTACACAGAAAACATATATAAAAATACTCTGTACGCTTTAAATGGGAAATGTATTAAATAGATGATGTTTACCCTTGAATCCTTTTTATCACAGGTCAAGCCAAGTACATCACCCCCAAGAGAATCATACCATATCTTGAAAGTGGTTGGGAACTCTCTCTGAAGCCAATAAACAGCAGACGGAAAATAAAGAACATTCCAAATATAAGCTCGTCTTCAGTTTATGACATGATAGGTTTAAGAACTTACCTTCAGATCCTCCAAAAAACATCTGGTTGGGTCAAAACCAACCATCAATTTATTTCTCGCTTCTTCCAAGCTTTGTACTCCATCGAGAGTCATGTAAGGAAGGAAAAGATTGCTTGCTTTCCCACAAATGAGAAGCTTCCCTGAAAGTACATCACAAACACAATCAGCTTTATGCTAGTGAAATGTGCACATCCCTGATCTGCAAAACACTAACCGAAGTCAACCGCAGCTGGGAAGAGAAGGTTCTGGGGAGTAGAAAGCTTATCATGATGGAGAACAACAACAGCATCATAGTTGTTCAAAGGAGTTCGAAAGAGACACTGCAAGCCAGATGCAAGAAAAAGAAATCAACGTTAGAATTTAGAGAGAATATAGTCAAGGAACACAAGGTAAATACAATTTTACCTCCCATGTGTAAGGACCATCAGCACCACGGAGAATGAGATTAGTCAAAAGGTCAGCACTGCTACGAGCATATGAGCATATGCGCTTAAGCTCCTTTTACAGAAAAAAAGGTAATAAAACAACCAGTCAAATCAAAGTTTCAAAATGAAGCAATATAGTAGATGAGTTACTGGTCTTCATCCTTAAAACATGACACGTGAAAAGAAGTAATTATTGATTTAAGTGGCTAGCGCCAACCATACTTGGATGCCAAATTAGCATTTAAAAAGTAGTTCAAATATGAATTTGCATAGACCAAGACCAGTTATGCTTCATCACATCCTGGTGCAATTATACGAAAAAATAAGCTTGCTTTTTTATGGATTCTAATTTTTTACACGAGGTAGGTCTACTAACAGAATATGACTTAGGATCATAAAATAAATGCTGACAATTATTGGCATTGAGCTTTATGTAAGGCCATATTGATGGCCGACTATTGCATTGTTCTTGCAATTACTGGTTCACTAACTATTTAAATTTTCCTACAAAAGCCTCAGAATCACACATCCTAACCGATATCATGTTTGATTCTCAAGATAATTTGCACCCAAACCAATTTTCTACATCCAGTGTCAAAAGCAATGGCATATCTATTACACTATATAAACTAGCTGAAAGCTATGCTGAAGGAATCAGTCCAAGTTAGGTTTTGTTTCTTGCAAAGGGGGGGGGGGGGGGGGGGGGGGGGGGGGGGGGGGAGGGTAGAGGAAAAAATTCACAGGAAAAAAAATTGTAAAACAATTTCCATCCAATCATTACCTTTTTGATGGAAAAAGGAGAGAGAAATTTTTCAACACTTTATTTGCCATAGATTAATAAAACATAAATAAAAAATAGACTAGAAAATTCAAGAAAAAAAATCAAAATTTTTTAAGCTCGAATTTGAGCTTCATTCTATGTGAAAGTGAACTTTCTGCTCGTGACAGCAATATCTGGAGAAATTTTTTTTAATGCTTTTCTTTCCTTCAGCTGTTTTGTTTCTGAATTCTGGTTCCCTTCCCTTGTGGGAAATGCAGTGAGAAAACAAAGTGCAGCTGAACAACGAACTGATTCTGATAAAGACCAAGCTGCTAGAATATCCACTACAATTACAATACTAGTCACAACAAGTTATATCCCTTTATACATTTAAAACAATAAGTGAAAAAGAAGATAGAAGTATTTGGCAACTGTGAGTGCATGGGTTCACCTTATGTTATAAATACCTCATTGACAGTCTCAATGATGTGGTAAAGCAAAGAGGGAAATGGACAAATTATATAAAACAAATCAAGAACAATTATCGCGTCTGACTGACAAAATTATAATACGTATTGAAGAGCATACCAGCTAAAAACCAGGAAATAAATTAACATATTTTGAAATAAAAATGCAGATGAATGTAAAATCATGTAAATCACTTACTGATCGGTTTGGTGACAACCTTGTCCAAGTTTTAGATGCTTTATCATATGGAGCAGCTAAGAACATAGCTGGCGCAATATTTTTATTTTCTTCGTAAGATTTTCCTCTTGATATGAAGTTTTCCTGACAAATGAACAATTATTCTATCATGTGTGCATATCCAAATTCCTTAAAGACTACATCTCAACTAGTAATGAAATAAGATAAACATTGATTGACTAATTACATTGATCTCATTTTCGTCCTTCAGTGTTAAGTCCCCATTTATGTCAATTATCAAAGGAGAGAAGGTCCAATCATAGCATGAGAGAAACCGCAAAAACCTGTGATTGAGTTTGAATTGGCATAGTAGAATAAATTAGAGACCTCACAAAGAGAAAGATGATTAGAGGCCAAGAAACTTCTCAGATGTAATCACCATGAACAAGATTTTTGCATTAAATAAACTTAAAATGAGCCACAAGTCTGTGTTTGTCCCAACTATTTTAGATTGGCTGACTCAGCTACAATTTTTATTTGATTTCTGCTAGTCTAAATACTATTATATTTCATTTCTATTTGTACTATTTCCAAGACAGTCTATTTGGCCTAGCTTTAATGCAATCACGTTGATTTACATCCCAAATTTTCAAACCTTCATAGCAACAATACAAACTTTTATGTTGATACCACTCCTCCCTCATGTGATCGCTTACTAAAGCATGAAACACCATGAAATCATCAGCTGAGGTATGGGGATCTATCTTGTGCTACGTCAATGAGCCTATGGGCTTCAGAGAGGTTTCTAATGCATCAACGCACGTGCCCCTATAGATGTTACTCCCATGATACTCAATTTGGAAAGCCACTTTGATGATCATTGGTCACTTGTTCATGTATAATAATTTACAGACTGGAATAATAAGCAACTTAACTATCAACAAAAGAATAATAAGCAATGATGAACTAAATACTATTTGCCATGTTCAGAAACAAAAAATCAAAGCATGAGATAGTTTACCAAATTCAGAAATTGGCAGCTTCTTTTCAGCAACCAAAATTAACAACAAATTGTATACATAGGATTTGAAAGGAAAAGTGATAGAGAATACCTTAGAAAACCAGTAACCCTCGAACATGGAGCATGAAAAGGAAAAGGCTTCAAGAAAAGGTAAGCAACTATCAATTCAACTGCTTCCTCTTCCAAAAATGAAGAAAAAAGGTGTGCAGCAACCCAACGTTTTGCAAGCCTATGAAGCAAGATAAGAAAAATAAGACGACAAATAAAATTTGAGAGAAATTGAACTACTGTGGGATAGCAGAAGTTCAAACAACTGAAGAAAATTTTACCTAACCACTGGACCATATGTAGGGTAGCAGCCATGTAAACCATTAATCATACTGGAGTGCTGGCTCCGCATAAAAAGTTTTTTGTCTATTGAAAAAGTCTCATTTTTATCCACAACACCTAGAAGAATATAGGCATATAAGCATCACAATCAAAATAATAATATATAAGTGATCAATTGCAGTCTCAGCATCCAAACCTTGTGTTTGTAACATGCTTAATCCTTTCTCATGCATAATCCTGAGACAAAATGAATAACCAGACATAAGTATATTCACCTCGTCTTCAGCAGCAACACAAAGTGCACCCCAGCGCTCCTCAAGACTGCACAAAAATAATCATCGGTCATCCAAGACAAAATTGATCAACTAGCATAAGATAAGCTCAGGTCCATACAGTAGTACGTCAATAAACTTCCTACCTTTCTCCAATTTTTAGCAAAAATGCAGATTTAGTCTTCACAATGGCTACAGAATCCAAGGGCCAATTGCCTGATCCCTCCAACTGTACATGGTAGCAGATGAAACTAAGATGAGAAAGTATCAAAAGTATTTTAAAACCACCCTAAAGAAATAACAAGAAGACCTGTTACCAATGATAAATAGACAAAAAAAAAAGTGTCTCGACAACCAAATTCTCATATAATAAATGGGAAAAAAACATTAGTGGTGCCCTGTGTCCAGAATGAACAAAACAGCAGACTTCCCAATCAGGTTCGCTTGAAAATACTGCAAAAACAGCAGACTTCCCATACAAAGAAAAACACGTGTAGCATATAGCAATATACCTGAATCATAACTTCTAGTGTTGGAATACAGGTTGTAGCTGACTTCGGCAGCTTTTTGCCAGATTTTGTTTCATAAGCTAGAGGATGAGGTTGGGGAGGAAAAACAGATGTATGCCTGAATGCTACATGAAATTTGATTCAGTCATGTTGTTATTCAGGTCAAAAGAAGACAACGTTTACTTTTAAACTGTAAGTCATGCAGAATGCAATGGCAGACAGACAAATTTATTGCAAAAGAATCAACACGGCCTACTAATACTAACAAATTTATACAATAACTCACTGGAATGTAGATTCCTTACTGATGCAATGATCATATTTAATCCCAAAAAAATGTGTACATGCCAAATTAAAACCACAAGAGTAATACCAGGGGGAAAAAAAATCAAAAACTGGATTACAAGACAAACTGGATGCATATTATAATTTAATGGAAAAAACAACAAATACGAAAACTCAGACAAAACCAATCAAACTAAGCCATTTCACAGGCCAAATTACATAGCACATAAAAACTGAAGAACAAGAAGAAGAATAAATACAAATGTTTGAATTATTCCTGATGAACTGGATATGCTCATACACCCACAAACATAACAGCCAAACCATGAGGAGCATAAAAGGGAGAACAACAAAAACATATTTAAGGCAAATTCCATAACTAAAATTTCATCTATTAAGGTAAGTTTATCCACAACAGAGAAACAAACTAACATAACCTTCCAATGGTTGCTTTTGGCAATTAATTTGCATAGATCCTGTTAAGCATATACGAGTTGTTAGGAAGTATCAAAGGATTTTCTGCAAATGTGTGTTACCAGAAGTGTGTAACAACATATCTAAATGTATGCCAAGTTTGCATACATCCTATTAGGAAGATTGTCATCATTAACAAATGTCAAAAATTTGTCATATCATGATGTTATAATTAATACAGCATGGAAGTGAACAGAAACCCATAGAGGAAATTAAACAGACTAATATCTACTGATGCAACACCAAATTCGAACAACTTGACACAAAGAACCAACGCCCAAAGAGAAAATATTATTAAGCCGAAGATGTTTCTTTAAGCTCATAGAAATAAAACCTGGATCAAGTGGCTGCACACTGGATATTTTCAGAGGAATGTCCTCTAAAAGCCGCAACCGCTTCGACAAAAGCTCAAAAGCCTCTAGCAGCACACTAGAACATGCTACAGGATCTAGAGAATCAGAAAGACAAGATAGATAATTGAGCACAAAATGCACAAAAAAGGAAACGAGACCAGCACAAGGTAAAAACAGGGACAACAAAGCAAGAACAGCCTTACCTTTACCATTAACTTGCAGGCAGAAATCCAGCTGATCAACTACATGAACTATGTCTTCCTTAGAAAGAAGTAAATGTTTAGAGATTAAGTAATCACAAATTCTTTTAATTATCAAATGTCTCTCCCATGGCTCGCACTCCCATACTGTAACAAGGCAAAATGGTTTTAGTTAAATCAGAAGGCATCCTGACTAAACACAAGTATATAAGCTAGAAGACTAAGGGCCACCTGTGCTTTCTGCAATGGCCCCGTCTTTAAATCTCCTAAGCTCTGCTTTCTCTCCCCAGAATTTTCTAAACTTCATAGCCTGAAGGATAAGTAAACCCATTTATCCTTAGTTGTACATGTATAGATAAGATAACCATACTAACTGCTGATTTAAGTTCAGAAAAAAAAAAAGATAAAAGAAATTGCCTCCTCTTTATTTTCTGGGTTTGGACCAATATCAACCACTCTGAAGCTGTTCTCTTGGGAGCTGATTAATATTCCGACAATGATTGGCTCATTACCAAAATATGACAATCCCTGCAAACAAGAACTATTAATTTCAGAAAAAAATGATAAAAATGAAATAAAATTAGTACACCAATCTGCATAGTGCATACATCTTCTACGTTCCAATCTAAAGGTGTACTTCTCCATACTACACGAACTAATTTTGCTCTATCACTTAGCCCTCTTTGCAGTAGAGCCTGGATGTTCTTTTCATAAATTCTCCAACATTCATTGTCCATACAAAAATCTTCCGAACAAATTTTAGGATTACCTTTCAAATTTATCCTGTAATGAGAGGAAAGAAATAACATCAACAAATCTCACTTTTGGAAATAAGTGAACTTGCTGAAGGATTTCAAAGTAACAATCATTTTATCATTAAATGTCAAAAAATACAAAATGTAAAATAAGGTCTATGAGGATCAACAAGAATTCAGAAACAAAAATCACCAAGTATTGTATGAACCATCAATGTCCACACCCTGAAGTGACCATTATGATTCAGTTTAAAGATCCCATTAGAAAAAGCTTCAAAGTCTCCAAGGAGGCACAAAGATGCAGAATATGTTAAAAAGTAAGCTAAGCTAAACTATAGTCTTGAAGGTTTTCTATAAATAATCAGTATTTGATCCTTGATTACAGTATCTCAGAAGGACAAAGAGAGGGAAAGAGAAAGAGTTATAAGACTAAAAAGTAAAAACTTCCATATAATCAAATTTTAGAACAACAAATTTTCCAATAACCTTCTCATGCTTCTCACTTTTCACATCATTAATTAGTAGTCCATGTAGGAACAAAAGAAACAAGAGAATGGAGTTTCAAAAACTAGTGAACTCATCCATCAAGTTTATTGGTGAAAATTACTGCAAACACTGAAAAACATTATGCCATGAAAGGAAACATCTTTTGAAGAAATTAACAGGAGTTTGGGTATGATAATAACTAGATATTGTCTATACAATATATATAGGACATGTTCCAGGTTTCAATAAACTTTTGCAGTTTATAGCTTTATATGCTTCCATCAAGTTCAAAAAACAAGTCTGAGGTCTCAGGTTTTATTGGGAGATTGATTACCTCAAGCAATAATCAAATTTAGCAGCAAAGTCAACCTTTGTCATGAAAATCTCCTCAAATCCACCACCTCTGCATTTGTCAATACAACTTAGAGTCCAAGATACTTCATCCTGTAGCTGAAGAGGAAGAAAAATCATGTATACCCTCAAGCACCAACAATAACATCAAATAATTGGCAATGGAAGGTACGTATAACCAAGGATTATCAGGATGAACACCAAGTGGAAGATGTGTATGCCAAAGTGAAATAGACCAGCGGAGATGGATATATAGATGCTGGCACAACTATGATAGGGATGGTTACCTCCACAAAAGCTGTCTTTGTCATGCGAAACAACAAGTTGAAGGAGCTTGATGCATCAAGAAATACTGTATCAAAGGATTTTAGGAGCTGATTCATATCCTGAAAGAGATTCACACACCAAGGAACAGATTTATGCAGGAAAGAACAATGATCTTGTAAGCAGACAATCAATACTAAATTCTTTGAGCACGAAAGGGAAAACATCATGCCTGACAAAGTGTTAGTTACCTAACACTAGAAACTAGAGAAATCAATTAATCCATAGTAATAACATGTAACAGGTAAAGACACAAAATAGAAGCCACTGCACAAGATGCATACCTCCTTCGCTATATTACAATGGCCTTGAGGGTGAAGAAAAAGTAGTCTATCTTTCAAGTTTAAATTTGCTGCAAAGAAGAAACAATTTGAAGTTCAATTTTTTGTGAAGAGAAGACACTATCTAAAATTAAGAGATAATCTGATAAATTCAACAAATTATTTGTTCAGACCAATAGCAAATCAGGGAATACAAGTTAGCAATGAATGAAGATAATGATTAAAGAGAAGTCAGAAAGTTTTTTTATTAAGACAAAGAATGAAGAAGAAATCAAATATGGGAATTCTAGATTTGTATAGGTGGCAGATGTCAAGATTATCATATGTCCAGACCATTCAAACTGGAACATACTTCATCACCGGTACATTAAAATAATAAATAAATCTTTCACAGGAGGTGGCATTTCTTAAACACCATCTACATAGACCACGAGGAGAATGTTTAACCTTTTTCAGCAGTGACTTCCTGCACTGAAACCCTTATTTGTGACAATTTCATATTTCCAGTTTGCAGATTTTAGAAAATAAAATAAAGGCATTGAAAATTAAAAAGGGAAAAAGTCATATTTATCATACGATTCAGTTCTAGTAAATTCAAATGTGTTAAACCAATCAGTTCTAAATCATTTACTACTCCCTTCAACTTTCAAATTCTATTTTTAAGAAATGAACATAGGAAATTGTTCCACAGCGACACCAGGGTCAAATACGAGTTTCATGTAGACATTGACCTGAGACTGTAACAGACCCGATACAATACAACAACTTTTCAGTGTGTCCAAAAGAATTGTGCAAGATTATTGGACAATGATTTTACTCCTTTAGTGGCTTGAGGAAACGGAGCCAGAAAATAAAGTGCAAATTAAAAATCTGCATATCTACTGAGATATTTTGAGACAAAATACAACTATCTCAAAAGCAAATATCAAATTAAAAAAAGAAACAAAGGAAATGCACACGGTGTGATATTATACTTTTGTTAGTAATGTAAATCCATGGATCATAAAGTTGATGAAAAGGAGCCTCAGTGCTATGGCTGTGGCATTGCAGAGATAAAAACACCGCACAAAAACCAAAATGAGCATATCTCTACTTCCTACAGTAGATATTTACCAATAAATTTGGATGTCTATGTTCCTAGAACAACTGACAATATAATAAATTATAAAGTATATGTGAAGTGAGTGATATGTGTCAAACAAACATTCAAACTATAGTTAGAAGTTTCATCTCCAATAAAAAAAGTTCCATTGTTCTGTAAGTCAAGACAAAATTGAAATTTTTTTGTCACCAATAGATAAGCTGATTGAACCCAGCAACTCAAAATTAGAGCTGGAGTCAAATCTCAATCAAATTCTCAGGCAGGATACTAATTTAAGTCAATAAAATGGACTGACCAACAAATCAGAATCTGCAACTAATCAATAATGTCACAGGTGTTGGGTGCTCACTGAGGCATTCAGGGAAGACAGAGCCAAGACATCGTGCATCTCAAGAACATGTTACATGAGATACAGCCATGAATCTAGATGTGTGCCTCACTGAACCAACTCATTTTACCTTTCTTCTTCCTGTTATAGTTCATGCACAAATAACTCTCCTATGTTCATTGGCAGAGATGGAACCAACAAATAAAAAGCAAGAAAACTAGACATATAAAGCATAGAGATGAGATGATATATTGCACTCGTACAAAAGCTATTTCCATAATTTCATATTTTCTTAATTTTAGATATTTTATAAATAAGTGCCTAACTTCAGTATGGTGAATACCCAACACTAGGACAATAAGAATCCGTTACACCTTAAGAGGCTCCTAGAGCTTTTAAAATAGCACTACAACTAATTGTGACTATGCAACGTCCAACTCAATATGTAACCTAAATTTAAGGCATCAATAACCATTTAGAACCACAGTTTTAGTTATGGATTTGGATTATTATTAAATCCAACACAGTTCTAATTGCCTATCAAGTTCTCCCTAGCAGTTACACTAAATTTGGACAATGTCGGCATGAATCTCATATCACCTTCCGACCATATAGAAACAAATAAAACGACAATAGAGTCCTTAGAACAAAGGCATATTGGTGGAATTTTCTTTTTTAATATGAGAGTATGACCGGTTAATTATAAAAACTGAAATCTCCATATACAGAGTGGTTCTTTTTTAAGATGACATATGAATAGTTAATTGTAAGAATTTAAATCCATGTGCATAGTGTTGAAACAGAAAATAAGCAGTATAAAATCTTTTACCAATAAATTTCAGCGTAACACGGAAAATTTGCATCACGTTCATTGACTTGTGTATGAGGCTTTCTCCAGATCCAGCAACAAGGTGCGACAAAATCATAGATATTAAATAACCATTTAAGCTGTCATGTGAATAAAGGGAACTCCTATTCCGAGCCCAAACCTATAGAGATCAATTAATCAGTCCAACTTAACTAAAAATGTTCTACATATTAATAATAATGCTTATTCATGATCTAATATTTAAACAAGATTGAAACTTGTATGTTATCAAATAGCTAGAATTGGCATGCTCATAGTAACTTTTGTAAAGAACATCAAAATTGTCAATTTTCAGCAAAGAAGGTGTACTTTGAGCAAAATTAGTGCTTCCTTCAAAACTTTCCATTCATGAAAAGCTTTTTGCACATATTCAGAGTTCTCTTCCAAGAACATATCTTCCAAGATGCTGCTGTTGTATATTGGAGTTGCTTGGGCAAGACCATCTTCTGCAATGACACACAGGAAAATTTACGTGCACTGTGAGGCCCAAGAAATTCAGGTGGGCAGGCCACTGACAAAATTACCTTGTGAAAATGAGCGAACGTTATTTCGTGACAAACTCAACCTGGACACACTAAATAAAGAAGTTGCAGTTGGAATTATCCGAATGAAAAAATCTGAAAGATCTGGAGAGTCCATTACTGCAGCACCGAGAAAGGTGGTTTAGTTTTATCCCCAAACATATCAAACAACATTACCTTAAAATAGATAAAAAGCGGAATAATCTTCTATGCTGAGGCCTCAAATAAATCACATTGTTCAACATAATTGTAGTGCTTATAAAGTTTTAGGGAAAGAACGCAAAATTGTATAGAGGTTATAGTACGCTTTAAAAAGAACCTGGAAAAATTATCAACACAGGTTTGCGGCCTTCATCCTGAAAGCTTGACCATGCAATCTTCTTAACAGCAGAGCATGATTCCAAGCTCTTCTCTATGACCCGGAGGTAAAGGAACCTCTTTGCATGGTACCTATGGTTCAAATAATCTTTCTCGTGAAAGCAACCCTAAACACAAAATTGCATGTTATTGCAAAACCCGATCAGCCTACGAGAAGACTAGAAAACGTACAAAAACTCACCTTAGGCATTCGAACTAAAAGATCAACGTTAATGTCAGGTTTTGCGACCGAACTTATCGAGTGGCTTCCGCCAACTTGGATGGACTCAGGGACACGGAACGTGAAAGAAACCTTCTCACTTGGCACGCCAAGGTCTGCGATGAATCTGGAAGCCTCGTCGGCCCTCACTAGCCGCTCAGGGATCGACTTTACGGCATCTACAACAGAAGCGACCGCTAGGTCTACAATTTCAACAGTGGAATCATCCAGTTGCACCTCTTTCAGTAGCTCTCCGAGCTTGAAATCCATAGAGTCTGATTCCATGGCTTGGAGGGGAGGTAAGAATGGATTTAGCCGACGACGATTGATGATCGCAACAGGAGATAAGGTGGCGACTATAGTTTGGGCGAAGCGAAAGTGATATTAGGGTGAGCGGCTAAGAGCAGAGTAGAGTTTGGAAGAGAGGCGGCGGCGGCGGCGGCGGCGGGAGGAAACAAAGGAGCCGGCGGCGTCGAATAGGGCAAGCGGAGCACGGGAGGGAAAACGTGAACTTACGCTGCGATTAAATCAAGATACCTTGGTTCTCGTCCGGTTCATAACTGATTCGACCGGTTCAGGATTCATATATATTAAAATCTTCATGAACTAGAAATGCGCTAGAAAACGAATCAAATTTTTTTAGATAATTTAAATACAATTATGTTCAAAAATAAAATAAAATATTTGTATTACGCTTTTTAATTTTAGGTTTATGACTTAATCGAATTTAAATCAATTAAAGATTTATTTTAATTGAGAAAGCATTTTGATCATTAGTTAAGAGAAATTATTTATGTTATGTTAATAGACTACGCAATTGACTATAAGTATTTGTAAATTAGTTATTGTAAAATATAATTATTATTATCTCAGCAATTGAAGTTAGAGTTGATTGAATGTTTAAATAGTTTGTTAGTTAAATTATTAGCCAATTGATAAATTAATTGTTGAAAATAAAATTATGATTTAAATTGTTCAAATGAATTGAAACTTAATAGAACAATGGACAAATTAGTGTCTAAAAATAATTATTAGGGTAGAATAAAAATGATTCGTTGATCCACAGTTCATTAAGAAAAGATATTTACATTTGTGAGAAGGCATAATTAGTCATCAGAAAGGTATTGCGGATTCGAATTTTTTTTTATTTTCATTTCATTTCAATAATTTCATAATTCGTGTGAAGGTTTAAGCTTTCCAATTAATTTTTTTTTCCTTTGCATTCTATTTTTATTATACGAGGAGAAAAAGCTCCTTTTTAAAGTTATATTTTTTATCTTTATAAATATATATGTTTTTTATTATATTTCTCAAAAAAATATATAATAACTTTCAGAAATCAGAAGTAAGAACTGAGTTTGTAACAAGAACCCAAACACCCCATCCCCCCCCCCCCCCCCCCCCACCCCACACACACACACACATTTTTCAACAAAAGCAAGAGATATAGCACGAATGCCGAAGCGGGTATAACTTGAGTAAGCGGAAATAGTGATGGTGTAGTTTTACACTGTACAAACATTTGCGGGTGTCAATGTGGGCGTTGCTTGGCGGGGTAGCTAAAACATTGCTTGCGACCCAGCAGGAAAGATCCCCCCTCTCTCCATCTATAACGCCGCCTCGGATTACTTGGGTTCGCCTCTACCCGTTTCCGGTTCCGACATGGACGACGACGACGAGTTCGGCGAGCTCTACACAGACGTCCTTCAATCCGTCGCTGAGTCCGTCCCCACGGCACCTCTCTCCGCCTCGTCACCTAGCGGCCGTCCTGATCCCAGCCTCCATGCCGAGGAAACCGATTCCGACGGCAGCGACGGGGATGAGCCATTGTCCGGCGCATCTCGCGCTGATCCTTCCGCAGAATCCCCCTCGTCCTCGAAACACGCTATAGCGCCTGTCATGGCAGCAGCGGAAGACGAAGAGGAGGATTGGATGCTTGTCCGCGCAACCCCCGCCGTGGATCCGCCAGAGAATTGGGACGACGAAGACGACGATCGAACCCTACCGTCTCGATCGGCAGAGGTCGGAGCCCCCAGCGTGTCCACGGAGGCCGAGCCTAGGGTTTTGGAGGAAGACGAAGAAGAAGCTAGGGTTTCAGGAATTCAAGAAGGGAATGATGGAATTGGCGGTGATGGGAAGCTTAACGCTGTGGAAGAGGGTGGGTTTTCGTTGTTCGGAGGAGGAATAGGGCATAATTCGGAAAATCTTGATCAAGCACCCCACATCCCTGGACTCTCAGCTGGCCCAGCTTCTTCTGGACTTTTTGTTGGCAGCAACAGCGAGGAGCGGAAGCCATCACAAAGCGAGGATTGGGACAGTGACAGCGAAGATGATCTCCAGATCGTGCTGAACGATAGCAATCATGGACCTCTTGGGGCAGAGAGGCATAATATGGTTGGGATCGATGATGACGATGGAGAAGAGGATCTGGTAATTGTCACTGATGAGGACCAGCAGCATCACCTCCCAATTATGGAGGAGCAAGATTGGAGTGAAGAGGCTATGCAGCCGGCGGGTGATGGGGAGAGAAAGGAAATGTCAGATGTAGCTAAAGTAACAGGTACTGCTGGAGCTGCCTCAGGAGCAAGGATAGGGTACAGCAATCCTGGTTTTCATTCACAGCATCATTCGATGTTCAAGGTTGTTTCTACCACAGTAGTCCTTGTAATTGAGGTGGAAGCTAAGTTTATGAATGTTGAATGCTAGGTTTTGGCAGTGGCATGCATGCTAGCATCCCTCACTGCTTATGCATTGCATAAGCTTGATAATGCATAACTGAAATATTTTGGCGACTCAGACTGATTTTGTGTCTCTTACTCTATGCTATTTAAGATGCACAGAATACTGAAAATAACAGTAATGAATCAGAAACAAAGATAACAAGTATGCACAAGTTCCAAAATTCTCAGTTATTGTGGTTGCAATTGTGTATGTTGTTCATTATCCATATGCCTATCCAATATTAATTTGGCAGGACAGCCTAGCATTTTGGGAATTAGTGGCAAAAAATCTTTGTTTCCTGAGTCTAATAAGATTTTTGGCACAAATCTGACAAATTTATATCTTGAATTCAGAATTCTTGATATTCACGTGTTTTTCTATTCCTAGTGTTATGTGGTATCATTCACTGGAAAAGAACTAGAAATGGGACAGAGAAAGAAGGCAATCAAAAGCATATTACTAAAAATAGTATCAACCTATTTGTAACTTCACTTTGTTTGGAAGTAAAAGGAAAATTAGACTAGAAGAAGAACGACAAGATCTTTGTAAGTAAAAAAGAAAATATTATACATGTTGCCATGGTATTTGATTTAGATCCTACGACTAATAACTACACATTTTTGCATAAATTTGATGTTTCCATACAAAAAATTCTTTTGTTTTTGTAGTGAATTTAATATTTATGAACTTGATAATCTTGTTTACAATATGTTTATATCTACTTATTGAACATGTGCTGTCGATATCCTAGTTTAACATCTATCTAATTTAAAATTCTTTCTTGCTCAGTATGTAAGACCTGGAGCAACACCTTTACCTGGGGATCCTGCAAGTGGCGTCCCAAGTGTTCCAAGTTCTGCTCGTACTCCTTTTGGCTCAGGTCCTATTCCCGGTCAAGGAAGAGGCGATTGGAGGCCTGTTGCTGGTAGGGGCTTTCCTGGTGCACCTAAAAGCTACAACACAAGCTTTGGTTTTCCTGCTTGGGCTAATAGTTCAGTCCGGGCCTGTGGCATTGGACTGGATTTCACCCTTCCTTCACATAAGTAAGATCTTCAGGTGTATACTTTGCAATAATTATAGTTTTTCTTTACCAAAAATTGTCCTACTTACTATTGTGATTAAAGAATTTTTAAAATCCTTGACAGAACCTAACAATCAATATATCTACTGAAGCTAGTTAATGATTCCCACTTTCAGATATTCTCTCATTTTCATTGAATTCCTTTTTCATCTAGCATGCCTGCCTATTTTGTTTATTGGTACTAAAGTTGCATTCAAATATTTTTAATATTTAGTAGAGATGCTTTTGTGTAATTATGTAATGGTGTTTGGTTCATAGTTTTTTTTTGTTTTTATCTACTGAGAAAAAGTAGATTATAAAATGAAAAAGAAAAAGGAAAATGAGGAATTTGCCACCACTTCAAATGATTTTCCACACATTCACCAAATTCTGAATCGGGAAACTTTTTCACCTTTTTTTTTTCTATTCATGTGAACACATTTTATTATAAAGTTCATCAAGCACATTTTTGCAAACAATTTTTCTTTTGTTTGAGAAGTAAATATATTTCCCCACCAGATACTAAAGGTTAGACCTGCTACCACTTGCCTCCATATCAAAGCTATTTCTTATTTCATTTGTGAGTTCAATAAATGTTTCAGTTGTCATGGTCAACCAATTGTTATGATTATGGTGTGACTGAAAAATATGAAATTAGTCTTATATGATGCTCAAGTATTAAATCTAGAGATGAAAGATACACATGAGATTGATCTTCATGTCATATCATATGTGGAATGAAAGATGATATGAAGTTAGCAGTAAAAGGTGAAGGAGAAATTGCTAAAAAATATCACTGATTTCTGAACACTGTTGACATTTCAATGTTACCATATCATCTCATCATTCTGGCACAGTATTCCTAATTGTTTATGGTTGGTTGTATGGATTTATTCCTCTGTTGAATATTTAAGGTTATATTAGTAGTATTATTCAAATTTTAAATCACTTTTAATTACATTAACTTAAGTCTAATTGTTTCCAAGTGTTTAATTATATAGTTTATTTGTAATCTTTGAACATGTCCATATAATGTAAGTTCATTCTCTTTAATTTTTAGCCTCTCTTTGGTTTCAAATACTAGTATTAGTTTTCTTATTTCTAGTAAGTCCACAATCTTTCATAGCATTCTCATCTTTATTACGTTAATTTTTTTTTCAATGTGTTGTTTTCTTAGATACTCAACACTTAATTCATAAAGTATGATGGATCGTTTAACAATTTTAGTTTTTAAATTTTTTTTTGAATAGTCACACATGACAATCACATTAGATTCTAAAAAATTCTCGCCAATTTAATGGTCCCTTCTTTATCATATTTAGTGATATCTTCATAGAACAAACATCTTTTCTTTTCACTAGAATTACTTCTCATATATTCAGTTTTTGTTTTAGAGAAATGATACACTACATGAAAACACAACATGAAAATACAACATGACACACTACACTACATGGATGTGGGACCCACTGCATGGGACCCAAGTCTATAGTGTGTCATGTTGCATTTTCATGTTGTGTTTTCATGTAGTGTATCATTGCTCTTTGTTTTAATTTACTTGAAACATTGAGTTTCTAAAATTTCTTTCACAATTTAATAGCATGATGTCATTTACAAATAACACACACCAATGTGATCTATCTAGGATATGATTGAGTAGTTCATTTAGGATTCCTATAAAAAGATATGGACAGAGTTGTCTCTTGATGTAATCCTATAGTCAAAAGATTATTTGTCTCACTTTTTAACTTTGTTTGCTGCATTATCATACATGTGCTTTATTATTAATCTCTAGCTATTATTGTTACCTTAATCCACCAAATTAATTTTCTAAAATTTTCCAAAATAAAAATTATATGCAAATGCTTATTCTTTTCTTTATAATTCTGCATCTTTTCTTGCTAAATAAATAACACCTATATTTGATTTTCAGTGTTAAGCCAAATTGAGTTTTTGGAAATATTTGTCCCATCCTTTATTCTTCTCTCAGTGACTCTTGACTTTACTTCATCTTTGTGTCGTTAACTTAATTCTAACATTGTATCTTATATTTATTCTTATAAATTGATACCTGATTTTTTTTCTATTTCTCACTCATCTTCTTAATTTTGAAAAAAAAAAAAATCACAGAACTGTATCTTAATCTCCTAGACTTTTCAAAATGTCAGTAGAAATATCAACTGGACATTCACTTATGATCTTACTGAACTTGCTTCTATGTCACATCTAGTGTATATTCTCTTATTGGGTTTCTGAACTCAAAATTTCAGCAGAAATATCAACTGGACTTGTATGATCTTATTGAACTTGCTTCTATATCACATCTAGCGTATATTCTCCCATAGGGTTTCTAACTTGCTATTCCAATTCCTATTAACATGTGACACCTTGTTGCTAAATTAAATTTTTATACAATGACAATCTTGATTTTCTGTTGATTGTGTAAGTCATGGAGCATGCCACTGGTTCCTTTGTGCTTTAAATGTCTCCAATTGCTCTATTTTGCAGGACAATTTTTGATGTTGACATTGAGAGTTTTGAGGAAAAACCATGGAGATACCCTGGGGTTGATATTTCTGACTTCTTCAATTTTGGGTTGGATGAAGACAAGTGGAAGGATTATTGCAAGCGGCTGGCAAGTTTGAATCCTCATATTCCTTAGTAGTTATCGATGTGCCACTTTGTTCTTAATGTTCTTTTTTTTCTCAGGATCAACTTCGTTTGGAATCAACCATGCAAAGTAAGATTCGTGTATACGAGAGTGGCCGATCAGAGCAGGTATGTACAGATACTAGATCATGCATATATTTGCTTAAGTCACACTTAAACGTAATGGTTGATAGTTTGCCAATTTTCTCTCAGGAATATGATCCAGATCTACCTCCTGAGTTAGCCGCGGCAGCAGGTCATGACATTTCTGCTGATAATGGCCATGGAAAATCAGATGGGGAATCAAATTTTACTAGTCAAGGAAGAGGACAATTAGTTATGCGGGCACCCTTAGTATGCCTCATTATTACTTTGCTATCACTCAACCTTTATGTTTAAGGCTTGCTTGGATTAGGAAATTTGGAGAGGAATGGAGTGGAAAGTTTCTTTTTATTTTTCCTCTAGAACCTTATCCCACTCTTTCCTTTCTTTTCATGTTTGTTCAATTTTTCCTATTCCACAGGTCAGTGGAATTCTGTTCTTATCTCCCTTCATTCCATTCCCTTCTCCTCCCCCACTTATGTTGCTTTCTGCTCCTTACTATTGAGTTTCCACTTCCAAATAAGTTAGGGAGTGAATATCATTATATTCTTTAAATATTCCATTAATATTCTTATTTGTTATTAGTATTTGCCTCATTGCATTGTTACTTTTTAATTTCTCAGCCAACTGGGAGAGCAATACAAGTTGAGGGTGGTGGGAATGGTGAACGTCTTCCTTCTATAGATACCAGGCCACCTAGACCTCGTGATTCAGATGCGATTATAGAGGTAGTTTCATGGCTTATATTTTGCAGTTTAATGATAGGTTCATTTATTTTATCTATACCTCATCATTGACAATTACCAACAAAGGTAATTTATGATTTCTACATTAGATATCTGGTTATGATAATAACCAAACCAGTTTGTGACATACTATTTTATTGTTGTAGACTTGTAGATATCAACATTCTAAATATGCTTGGTCTATAGATTGTGCCACAGGACTTGTTTAATGATCCAAGAATGTACAACTGTGACCCAGAGCAACAGGAGAAGGGTGTCACAAGAGATGATAGAAATTTTAATGAGGCCGAGAAGGATAACGGAAACATTGAATCAGAATATATGAATCACTTTCCTCGTGCTTCCAGTTACTGCAACAAGGAAATAACCAGCAGAGCCGTTCTCGCAAAGGAAAAAGATGAATCAACTGGCAAACATCATAATTCTAAAACAAGAACTCCTCCCTCTCGTAATCAAGCATTAGAGACGCATTCTGAAGAAAGGTATACTGTCATTATTCTAGTAGATCTGCTATTTATACTCACTGCTGTCTATTCAGTGAAGCCAACTTTTGCCACACATTTATCCATAACCATCATTAGGAAACATCAAAAGAAAGATAAGAGGCTCATGGCTAACTTATATAACATCTGCTTTCAAATTCTAAATTTTGATGATATTTTAATTTAAGTAGTACTTGTGTTATTAACTTATTATTTTTACTTGTAACTGGGAACACTAGTTTGATTTTTCATGTGTTTTTAAAGTATGTTACACTTTCCTATTTTACATCTTCACCCATCAAATTCACAAATTTGATGTGCATCTGGCATTGGCCTTCCTGCAGCATCTAATGGTTGATGGAATACTCATACCTTGGAACAAGTAGCAAATTGTTTTATTTGATGAGTATGTGGAAAAAATAGCCAGCATTATTGAGCCACTAAGAAGATGAGTGTTTTTTTGGTTAAATGACAAGGAAATTGGATATATATATTTTCCATTTGTTAGTATGAAAGTAATTCTTTATGAGAATGTCAGTTGAAACAGTTGATACATGATCTCATTTTTGGTTCAATGCTCATAATTCACTCACTACAGTTGGACTTTGCGACATTTATTTTGTCAAACAACTGGTTATTCACACAATACTTGGAGTGGCAAATGATCAAATGTCATTCGCTAAGAGTTTTTGTTTGAATTATGTGAGGTTTATATATTGGTGGATCTTCTCTTCAATTCTTAAGTGTAGATGCTACTCCCATATGCATCATGGAAACAGTCATAAGCAGAGTTAATGAAAGACATGGGGTGCAACATTGGGGAAGTAAGGTGTTTAATCTACATCAAACATATAAAATGGATTCTATGCATGCATACATGAATTTAAATTAGTTAGTTTAGAGATAGTAAGTCAATAGAATTACAGGTTCCGTCTTATTAGTAGATCATGTTTTATGTACCTTTGTTCTGCCAGTTTAAGGTTCAGGATTGAGTCTGCCTTATCCTGAGCTATAATTGCTGCATATTCATGTTTGTAATATTACATGTCTTTCTTCATTTGACAAGAGTATTGTGCATATTGACATATGAATATGAGATATTGATTTGGTTCATTTGTAAACACAATAATATTTAGCAAAAGGCCCATGTTCATTGTTCACCGAGCGAACACTGAATCAATAGGAAGAAAACAATTTGCTCTACACTTAATCCTTCGTGGCTAAAGTAAATATCATGGCAGCGAGCTATTGATTTTTTTTTTTCAAAGCTTGTGTCTAAGATTATCTCATCCTATTCAGTATTATGAAATCATTTAGCGCTTCGAGGCATAAAACTAGATAATTTGTATTTTGGAATAGGTTCAACTTTTTTTCTATATCCTGTGGGCACAACTAACAATGGTTTGCTTACTTTAGGTTGCATCCGGAATCCTCATCTAGAAGACACCTCAATGCTGGTGAACAGTCATCTGATAGCATGCCTAGTCGAAGTGCCAACTCAGACAGATATAGTGATCAGCAAAAGGAAACTTTGGCTGATTGCACTGAGGTTAAGCAGTGTTCTGAAAAATCTCCTGTAGATGCCACTGATACTGCTAGAGAGCTCAGTGTTGAAGAAAAATCTAGCAAGCAGGATGAAAGCATCATTGAAGAAAAATCTAGCAAGCAGGATGAAAGCATCATTGAAGAAAAATCTAGCAAGCATGATGAAAAGCTTACTGTGGCTGATAGCATGGAAGTGGAGGACATGACATCAGATTTACATGTTTCTAGTGAGACTGGTGCTGATGACAATTTGGTTCTCCCAAGCAATAGGCAAAAGCTTAGCTCACAAGTTGAACATGTGATGGTGTATGATACAGGTTATGAGGATGGATTGCAGACTAGTGACAATAGTAGAGAGAAGTCTGGGAATAGTAAGGATTATCAAAGACAGACAAATGGTAAAGTCGTAGATGAAGGATTATCAAGTCAGACAGATTACTCAAAAAGGCTTCGGAAGGTAGATGAATCCAATTTCTGGCGAAAAGATGAATCTCAAGTAGACGATCGACAAAATAGAGTGAAAAATCATACTAGTTCCAGAGGAAAGGAAAATACATCTAATTCTCATCAAATTCATCTTCGCAGTAGAAGTTATGAGAGGAGAAAGGAATCAGAATCTTCTTCCAGTTCTTGGCAAAGAAGAGAGGATAATATGCCTGGTAGGCAAATCAAAGATGAATTAGTGAGGGCAAACAATGATGAGATGTTGCCAAGGCACAAGAATAAGCTAAAGGCAATAGACAGAAACCGGAGAGATGAAGATCATTCTAGAAAGCATGTTGATGGCGAATGGAGAAGCCATAATAGAAATGAAAGCTTGAGGCATCGGGAGAGGGATGATCCATTGATTAGTCATCGTGAGAACAAGGATGATCCTATCATGAAGAGAAAAAGAGATGAAGAATATTTGAGAGGAAAAGCTGACAAACTAGATGTTTTGCAAGGCCATAGAACTAAGGAAGATTCTGGAAGAAGGAAAAGAGAAAGGAACGATCTACATGACAATAGGAGAGAGCTTGAAACTAGAATGAGGGATAAGACTGAGGATCACTCATCATCGAAGCATAAAGATGATAACTGGCGCCAAAATAGGGAGAGAGAGGATAGGCAGCGACCTAAATCTCATGAAATTCCACTATCACAGAGGGAAAGTGAAGAAGGGCGGGGAACTGCAAGAAGTGGGCGAGTTGCTGAAAATAAGCCATTGAGTGGTAATGGTAGGAATAGGGATGACTCAAGATCTATTAATTATGATAAGGATTATCAAGAGAAGGAAAGAAGGCGACACAATGAGTTGTCTAGGAGAGATCGTAGGGAAGATAGCATATCTCAGAACAAAGGGCGTGGTGATGCATATATGAATGAAAAACATTCAAATGCTGATGAACGTAGCTCCAGACATGAAAGGCTGAACCCATATGGCGACCGCCACCTTACTTCCAATGGCCAACAAACAAACAGGGAAAGGCAGAGAGAAAATATAAGCAAAACCAGAGATATTGAGGGTAAGCAGCAGAATAATCAGGTGCTTGGGAAGAGAAAACATGATGACCACCCCCAAAATGAGAAGGTATACTTTTGGTTGATGATATAAGATTGCATATAAATCAGAAAGCTTTCATATGAGTCATTTAGGAAACTATGCAATTTCTCCTGACTTTTATTACCATATAAGCAAGTTAAGCCAGTGAAACTACAAAAAACTTGGAACCAACATATCTTCTTTTCTTGGGAACAACAAAAGAGCAAAACTTGGAACCAAAACCTAAAGTTTACTATAAGCAGCCTGTGTATGTTGAGCTTTGTCTCAGGTATTAAGCTTGTAAAATGCAGCATGAAAACTTTGAGTCGAAGAACTTGTTTTTTTGGTGGGATAACTTAATTTACTGACCTAAAGAGAATGAAGATTATTTAGCAAGGATGACCAAGAACACTATCAACCTGCTCTGTGCTTCCTTTACTGTTGCGCACTTGCATTTGAATTCTTTCTTGATAGTTTTAATAAGACGCTGACCAATGATGCAATTAATCTAAAAAATATTGGTAAAGCATGCTTGATTAAGAAATAATGTGTTATTAATATTTTGTTTCCAATCTAAAGTAGAAGTTCATGTTCACCTGTGTACTTTTCCTGAAAAAGATGCTTGTTTATGATTTGATCCCAACCAGCATTAGTAGTAATCTAATCTGCAACTGAGAAAGTTAGTGCAAAATCTAAATAGAATTGCTGCAATTTTGGGAGAAGTGTTGTCTTGATCCATGACATCTCGTTCAAATTGGTTGGAACCTCTCTTGAGCAAAAAATTAGCTGCTTCTTGGCTAGCCCTTTTTTTCTTTTTTGGCATACTAAATACTTGCTTTGTTAGGTCTATAATAAAGATTCAAATAAGCACGAGAGCAGCATCTCTTCCACAATTGTCTCCAAAGCAGATCCTCGCCAATGTCATGAACCATATGAAAACTTCCAACATACTAACTCTTCAAGGAAACAAGGGGATGATGAGCCTGCCTCAGATGATGAGAATCAAAGTTCTAGAAGAGGGCGATCAAAATTGGAACGCTGGACCAGCAACAAAGAAAGGGACTATGATGCCATCAATAACGCAGAAGCATTGTCTACCTTGAAGGACATTGAAGGCAATATGGATAATAGAGTGCAAGCAGATGCACTGACCAAAAATGAAATTAACAACATTACTAGTGAAGCAGATGTTAAGGATGATGCCGGACAAGTGGATAAGACAAATGATGACCAGGATCGCCATCTTGATACTGTGGCTAAGCTCAAGCAACGAAGTGAGCGCTTCAAACTTCCTATGCCAAGGGACAAGGAGAATGGCTCAAACAGAAAATTGGATACTGAAGTGCAGTTGTCCAATAATGAGGCTGGTGTTGATTCAGAGATAAAGCCAGAGCGACCAGCCAGAAAAAGGCGGTGGACAGGCAGTTGAGTCAGCATCTCTGCAATGGTTCCTCTATGGAATCAAAGTCATTTCATTAAGAGAAGGGTGAAGCTAGTCCTGTGCTGACTGCAGAGCATTATTCATTTCCAACCCCTTCGCATCTCCTACACTTGGGACCTAAAATGATGTGAAGATAAACAAAAATATTGAGAGGAAGAGAAAGAAGTGCTACTAGTTGTGTTTTAATCGCATATCTGGATATGTAACTTTAAACACGTAAGATGCTGGATGGAAGTCTTGTGTTCTGTTGTCTTTTCCCTTTTTTTCCACCCTGCAGCAGCTGCTATCGCCATGGCTTGTGTGGTTCCTGTTGGTTGGAGGGAATCTGCATGTCCTGCTTTCAGCATCATGAGACAAGGTATGCCAACGAGCGAGGAGTTATTTCACGTTTATAAAGACGCTTCAAGCTTGAAGTTGGAGGTTCAAAGTGGAGGACCTTGCAATTTCAGAAGGGCATCTTCGAATAATTTGGTTTACTATTTTATGGTGTTTTCTGAGATATTTATATTATTTTGCCATCACTCTGATAACCCCAAGTCAATATGAGACTAATCTAAACTGCCCTGATATTTCGGGAGATCAGATATGCGTGATGCGCTTATCTGAGTGTCATCTCTCAGAGAGTTTCTTGGGGCTTGGCTCTTCGTCATCTCTCCACTTCATCTTTTGAAAGAAGTGATATTTAGTTGGTGAAGATCGCCAAGCGGTGTGTGGAATACAACAGCAGTGGCCCAGGCTCTGGAATACAACTAATCGATGCAACCTGACATGAAGTTGAAGGTCGGACTTTTGTATTTCATTGTAGGGGAGATTTATTTATACGAGATGGTAGTCATTTTAGCCCCTGTTGTTCCCTTATAATGCTTGCTGTACCCGAAGCAAAAAGAAAGAAAGTCGAAGAACAAAAGGTTGGATTAGATCAGTTTTGGTTCGATTTATGTTTTTTATTTAGCTATTTTTTATTTTGCTGAAGTTATATTATGTATCCATATGTTAGAAAGAAAAAAAAACTGTCATTTTGTCATCTGGTTGAATGACGTATGTTAGATCAAAGACTAGGTGCACCATCTTTCTACCTCGCCTTTGAGCTATTCAACACGAGGGATTCCTCCAGCCAGGACGGCTTACTCCTAGCCAAGCGCCATGGATGCTCCGACATTGACAAGGCTATCTTCCAATTCTCCTTTGCTTCTTCTGCCAGATACCTGCTCTGGATGTCTCCTCTACCATGAGTCCATGACCTGCTTGACTCTTGACACCTACACACTTGTAGTGAGTCAAGTCCAGCGTCTGGATTATGTCAACGTTGCTCTTTAGCCCAAACCCCGAACCCTTGGCTGACTTTAGACGTGACCAAGAGGGTCCTTCGAACAAGGAAGCTTCAATATCAACTTGTTCTAAACAACTTTGATTAAATAATCTCAACTCCATGGCTTATTCAAAGATCAGAATCTTGCATAAATTTGATAAGCAACTAAAACCATCATTACGAGGCGATCCATGTGAACAATATCAACCATTAGCTGGCAAATGCATCTCGAGGTCTTCCATCATCACACTTGTCTTAGAGTAATCTCTAATAATGTGTTAGAGGCTCATTATACAATTAGTACATTGTTAACTGCTTAATTAACGTATACCTTTTGTTATCTTTGAATTCCCAACATAGGTTTCAATTTTTATTTTTATTTTTTGTCATTTGCAGCACAAGTAAGAGACAGCAACTCAGCAAGTTTATCTGAATAAAAAGTTGAATAATTTTTCTCAAAACGTAAGTAATAGCAAATTGCTGATAAAGTTGAACTTTGAAACTAAAACAACGACAACCTAGATGCGATATTTTGCAGCTAACTAATCTATCTTATCATGCCTTGTTAATTATTATGCTCTTCTAGAAGTTGTTGTTATGTGTTATTTAATGCAAACATATAATTAAGTAAAATATTGTTAGTCAAACTACTTTGTTTAATTTATTATGCACTCAACTATCAGATGAATCTCAACAATGGAAGCTACTTTGTTAAGTAATTGATTTTGAGTATTTTTCTTTTTGTTTTCAAAAATTAAAATCTAATTTACTAATACTTAAATAGTCGAATTTTATTTGATAACTTATACATGAGTAAAATTGACATTCTCATGGTACGATGAGGAAAATTTCATAGAATAATATGCAGCAATTAAGAATTGAAATTACATGCCATTAAATGTTATATTTCATATTAGCATTCAAATGTGAGCAACAGTTTGCAGGGATGGAGTGCACGAAATATTTCTCTTGAGCGTTGTTCTCAACCTATTAACTTAAAAATTAAAGACTTATAATTAAAAGAAAAATCTATGCTAAAATTCATCTCCAATAATGCAAAGGCCACCTTCACCAATATTTTCTGGCGCATGAAGTTAATGAACTTTCATGACTTTGATTGAATTTTCTTATCATTATTCATTAACAACTAGCTTGAAGTTGTATGTATACACTTCTAAACACTATAAACTGCCCCAAAATTAATTATGTAAACACTATTATACCTTCAATAAACGCATGGTTTCTGATTAAATACACAGTCAATGACAGCTAAAGGCTAACTTGATAGACTAATTATTTAAGTTTTGGAAGACTAAAACGATATGATTGCTCGGTCAATTCTTAGCAAGAAAAGAAGAAGAAGAAAAAAAATTAACAAGTTGTAAATGTGAAGCATCATCGTCATGCATACCTGGCCAGTGTTGTTTAATGAGTAACTTCCTAATTCTTTTTTAGGCCTCAAGTCAGAGTCGATATTTTCATACCTCAATTTGGGTTACCGAAAACATGCATGTTAGCATCAACGAATCATTAAAATATTAAAGGATCTTTAGGCGATCTTGATTTGATGACATGAGGGATGAGGCCCATTCCTAAGAAATAGGAGAAATCTGTCCTCTGTTCGTCGTTTCTTCCCATTTTTTGACATGTGAATTTTGGCCATGTTCTAGATCGCCAAATATTACCGGAGAATGTCGGTATGTGTTTATTTGAAGTCAAAACAACTCACGTCTGTATTTTGTCTTGGATTAAGGATCTCTTTTTGTTAATTCGAGGACAATTAGTTGGTTTAAGAACTGAATTACCTAAAGGCTTAGTTTAATTATCTGCAGAGAGGAAAGAAGTGAAAAAGGAGAGGAGAAGCATGAGAGAGAATCCATGAAAGTAACCATAGCCAAAGTCTTCAGTCGGTAGGAAGGATAACAGGCAGAGATATTTTTTTCAAAGTCAAACTCTGTTTGATGAAGCATGTTGAGTTCTTGGCATTCAATTTGCAATTTTATTATGACCTGCGCGGTTTTCGCTAACTCGTTTTCTACGTCGACTTGGAGAGCCATTTTTAAATCCTTGAATTGGTATGCATAAGAAATAGTGCCTTCTTCAATTTGTCGTGGCGTAAAATGTCAATGTCCAAGCGAACGAATCACTACTTGGTTTCAAGTTTTTCACACCGTTTTCAAGGATGGTAGAAAATTTTCCGATCCTAGAATGAAACTATATATTTCTTCTAAACTTGTAATTGTGAAGTAATTGACTACTGAATATGAACCGAAAGCGCCGAAACTGTTTACATAAAACAGAGCACGTACACCATACTCTAATAGTCTACTATCTCAAACCCACTTTGACTTAAATCCCCATCATGTTCTATTGCAGTGCTTGGATTTCCACAGGCCATCCCTCTTCCAATTGGTGGGAGTTCAATCCACAGACGATGGAAAATATTAACTATTATCATAAGGCAGAAGATAATTGCTTTGCCTGGTTATTCTTATCTTATCGATGGTTCATGAGGCGGTTTGGTGGCCACTGGGAGCAGCTCATTAAATCATTCCTCCATGAAACCCATACTGATCTGTCCATTTAAGTCACTAATGACCAGTCGCTCAATTATTGCGTGCATAGTTTTGTCTAATCCATCAATTACTAGCGTTTAGTACGGTTTGCTGGTGGGTGCAAATGTGCAATGTTTGGTTTTGACCAGTAACGACATAGATGATGACTTCATCGAGCTCTAAAATCTTAAAAGTCAATACACTTTCTCGGACCAATGAAGCTTGGGCACGAACGTAAGATGACAAGGCAGTTTCTCCTAATGAATGGAATGGGGAGGACAGTGGAGACCCACTAAATTGTCAAGAAAAACCAAGATATTGGCACATGCATGCTTAATGCTTAGCACATTGGTTGGGAATTAAAGTGAGTTTGGATTTAGATGAAACCAAAGTTATAGACCCTCTAAAAGGTAGTAGTTTTTGTGAGATCCTTTGTGAGGATTTTTTTTTCCTGTTTGCTCTATAGGTGGAGTTGAAGCATGCAATGCAATCAAGATTGATCTCCCAAGATGCAATTTTTTTTTCTTCTCAATTAATACTTTAATCCTGGGATTTTAATTTCCACCCTGTTTCCAGGGTATCAGTTGGTTGGCATCTATGTTTTAGGTGTGAGGGTACAATTTAGTAAATTGCACAAATTAAGCAAAACATATAACACAGTTTGATAATTATAAGTAAGGTCTCATGAACAGTGTCTGAAAATGATTGAAGGATCAATCATTCATCTGAGCCATTCCTGAGCTCCACGTGATAAAATACTGGTTGCTCAGTTGTCCATACTGAAAATTATAGAATTGCTGGGATGGCTTCACAAATCCATTTTATGATCTACACCAGAAAAAGAACTGTTAGCATTATAAGTAGATCAAGAAAAAAAAAGTATAAAGTAGGTGGGAAAGGAAATATGAATAGGACAATTTCCAAGCTTCTTGGTAAGTATTGAAGTAAATTCCACACAAAGTAGAAGTTGTTCCAGATAGTATATAATAGAAGGGCCGGTGCTCTTGTTTCAGAGGAAAAAGGAAGAGCCTTGACCTTCTGCTGCAGGTTGGTGTTCTCGTTTCTAGCTTGATTGGTCTTTGGCTTCCTTAGTTCTATCACAAGCTTTCAATCTCTAATCAGATGATGTTATTTTCTTAGATCTATGCTTTTTTATTCTCTTTGATTAAAATGTTTCAGTTCTGGGAAACGTTTGTTTGTAATCTGAGAAGTTGGCAATGATTCATGAATCAGGTTTCTCACCTATCTTTTATCAAGAGGACAGCCCAATCAGCATGGACGCACAAACTGCAGTATGGTATTCTGACATGGTGAGTAGATAAAATTCAAGGTATTTGAAGAAATATTAGAGGATTAAGAAAATCTAAGATACTTCGCTGCTATTGATAGGGAATGGAAGGCGGCTTCTTTGATCATTGGAGAGTAATAGATCAGCTCACAGCTGAAGAAATTGCAGCAGCTCTAGAGCAGGACTTCCAACAGTCCATCTCCTCAGAGAGCTACAACTCATTCACCGCTGACCAAGCTCCAGTGAGCACCGAGAGTCCCAAGAAAGCTCTCAAGACCACTAGCTGGAGTTCTTGCACCACAGAGCAGAACTCAACCCCTAACATCCTCACCTTCGGCAACCCAGAATCGCCCTGCGAACAGAAGAACCTTTATGGGAGCCTTGTGGGAGTGGTGAAGCCAAAGAAGGAGGAGGATGCTATGGTTGGATCCAAGAGGAGCTACGATGCCATGGTTGGGCAAGCGAGCAAGGGTTCCCATGTCAGGAGTAGGTCAACATATGACAATAAGGAACACATTATTGCTGAAAGGAAGAGAAGGGAGAAGCTCAGCCAGAGGTTCATAGCTTTGTCTGCCATTGTGCCAGGCCTAAAGAAGGTAGGTTGTGGATTCAGACTTCAATTTCTTTGCCGAGAGATGAACCAGTGCAAATTTTCCGTTCTTATTTTCTCTAATTTATTTACTTGTTCTTCTAGATGGACAAGGCTTCTGTTCTTGGCGATGCAATCAAGTATTTGAAACAACTGGAAGAAAAGGTGAAGGCCCTGGAAGAGCAAGCGGCAAGGAGAACAGTTGAGTCTGCAGTCCTCGTGAAAAAATTTCAGCTCTGTGCCGATGATGTCAGCTCCTCCAGCGATGAGAACTTTGTCGGGCAACAGGAATTCGGTGAGTCTCTCCCGGAGATCGAAGCCAAGATGTCTGAAAAGTCCATCCTCATCAAAATTCACTGCGAGAATGGCAAAGGAGTGCTGGTGAAGGCACTCTCTGAGGTCGAGAAGTTCCACCTCTCTGTTGTCAGCACCAGTGTGATTCCTTTTGTTGGTTCTTCCCTTGATATCACTATAATGGCTCAGGTAAGATCATTATGAATCTTCTAAAACTTCATCTCTCCTAATCAGTAAAGTACCGTGAACATTGTTTAATTTACAGGCTGAAGAAGGATTTGATATGACAGTAAAAGATCTTGTGAAGAAGCTGGGTGCTGCTTTCAGGAAGAATACATGAAAAACAATTCTGAATTAGGTTCGTTAGTCTTTTTAAAGCTCTTTCTTCAAACAAGGGCGTTTACATCCCCTCGTTTATCTCAAAGATCACCACTTTTATTGCCTAAGCTTTTCTGGTTTCATGTTTCCCCCTCCCTTTTTTTTACCGTCTTGTCCAATTTTTGCATGATCAATTTTGTTGACCATGTTTGCGAGGAACAAGACCTACCCATAGCTTGTATAATTCTACCTCATGCCATGTTTTCTATCATCTTTTTGAGGGCTTCCTCGGGGAGTTTGATTTTGAAAAAAAAAAAACACCCTCTTGTTTCTCCCCTTTCAACTAGCCCTTCGCGTTGATGTGGTTGACTTTACCAAGAACTACTTGTTTGATCTTCGATCTTCTTTGTTTCCAAAAAGCTTCGATGTGGAAAAAAAGTTGGTGATCTTTGTACTTCGGGTTGTTCTTTGTTTAGGAAGATAGGGTGGTTCTTTTTCTAGGATCTCGAATCCTATTTGCATCTTTTCTGTGTGTAAGCAGCAGCAATGTATTTGTGACAGTTCAAGATTTGAGCAATAAAGTAAGTTCTTGTTTATGAGAAAGACAGCGACTAAATGTTGGTTATCACGTGCGATGCTATTGGAGGATCTTATCGAGAATCTATCATAATAATGTGGCGATTGAGGCTTAGAAATATTATAGAGTTACAGTCTCAACCAGATGATTATAAAAGTGGATTGTGATTGCTCTTAACAGATTTCTGAATCAGATAATTTTTAAACTCAATTTGCACATGGGCATGGATTGTCCCAAAAACCAAGAAATATTTCAGCTGTTTCCTTACAAATTAAGTTGGTAAAAAATATGAACTGATTTTTATCTTAAAATTTGTCAAAGCCAAAATTCCATGCCAACAATCTAACTCCAAGCTTCTAATCTAACGAAAGACATCGTCACTGATGTCATCCAGACAGAAAAACGAGAGCTGGAAACGCACAGCACAGCAGGCACAGTAGATCCAAATGGCGCAGATCCATAAGCCCAGTGGAAAGAGCTACGGCAGAGCAGACAAGGGCCGAGGGGCCTCATTGCCTCAATCATTCGACGAGATGCCCCACTGAGTGCACGATATGGAGTGATCACGAGCCCTACTGCGGCGGATAAGAGAGCGATGGCGGGCCACGCGGCTCGCGTCCTTCCCTGGCGCTCCCGATTCCGCAGCTTTTGTCGCTTTTCGAGATTTGAGAGAGAAACAGAGACAACGTGGTGATTTTAAGGTATTTGATTGGAAGGAGAGGCAATAAACAGAGAGAGAGAGAGAGAGACCGCGTTCCATGGGAGAGGAGGAATCGGTTCTGCGTCAGTGTGCACTGCCCCACGCTCACGGTGGCCCAAACGCGCCATCTTCCGCTACTATTGTCCATCACTGCCCGCGGTCCCTACTGCTCATCCCGTTGCTTGACGGTCACCGCCACTTTTAGTTCAAATCGACCAGTACGAGCGCACGCCATCGCCATCTCGATACAGTCGATAGAGATGTCAACAGAAGAGTAGTTGTACCATGACAATCTTTGTTTCTTATTTCCTCATTCGTGCCTGCCAATTGGGGTAGATTTTATTAACTACCATTACTGCATAATTGTCCTTTTATTAAGGAGAAGTATTTTTAAATGAAAAGATAGTGTACGACGTTGGAAAGAACAGTGGGAAATTTTACCGTTGGCATGCTACGAGTCCATGCCGTGTGAGTGTGAGCTCACTTGTTTTGTCATTTTTGTGTAAGTGGGGAGCTCGATCTCGACTGGACGGTTGACGCTTCATAAAGAACATCTCCGTGATGTGAACCAGAACAGTGGAATCTGTGTCTCATTACATGGCGTAGATTTCGATAATTACCAGGAGGAAAAGAGAAAGAGGAGTGAAAAGGCTAATGAAGACAAAAGAACAGGGAGGGAGATGAGGAATGTCTTTAACCAACAACAACAAACCAACTCTCCGTCCCTTTCACCTTTTAATTGCCTCCTTTCTCACTTCATCATTTATAGACACTCAACTCACACCAAAAGAAAGCAAACCATTCCGTTCCCATTTCCATCCTTCCCGTTCTCTCTCTCTCTCTCTCACACACACACAATGTGATAGGTTGAGCATAAAGGGAAGGGAGAGAGAGAGAGCTGATACTTTTCTGCTGCCATGGCGAACGGCCAGAAGAAACCCTTTTTCCGCATCGCCGCCTCCGGGAACGGCGGCACCGGAACCGGATCTGCGAGGGCATTTTCGCCAACGTAGACGTTTCTCTCTTCCCTCCACCTCCCTCCAAGGCAGACAGGATGGAGCCAGGCAACCAGAAGCAGAGCGGGCGAGTACGAAGAGGGAGGGGGGCGAGCCGTCTCTTCTTCGTATGTACGTACGGTACGGGATGATCTACCAATGTCGTCGGATAGATAGATCGATCGGCCAGTCGGTCATCCTGCTTTGATTGATTTTGTTTTTTCTTTTTAATCTTTCTCTCTTTTTTCTTACGCAAAAAGGGGAAAAAAAAGAGCGAAATGAAAAGAAGTAGATTCATCTAGGTTCTCAGCGTTTCGGATGTGTGGTTTCCCTGATTGGTTAATGTCTCCGTCCTGTTTTAACCCTCGCCTTTTATAGTGTTTGATACGAAGACTTCGACATGCTCAAGTGTGGATTTCCCCTAATGTTCCTCTTTTCTTTTTTTTCTTCACTATTTCTACAATGCGTGATTCCATGGTTGCAGCTTGTGATTATGATGGGTGCTATCTGTGGTTGGTGCCAGCTCTGTTGTGAAGATGCTCGAGTTGATCGATTAATCTGATCGCTTGTTATTGATTTTCGTTCCTCTTTGGTATTGGATTGTGCTTTTACTCTTCCATTTACTTTCCCCTTTCATGTGACTTAAGAATTGGCTCTCGATACTGGGCCATTTGGTTCTACTTTTTCTTCCCACAATGGCACAGCTTCATGTGTCATCATGACCATTTATCCGTTCAGGACTATAAGCTGTTCACAACATCTTTGTTTCGATCATCATGGTTCCCCAATTATGCATATTGAAGTCGGGATATTGAATTGATCACAGTGATTTTGCTACACTCGAATGTCATGCAATTTTACTAACTATCTTATGTGTTAAAGTCAGAAGGGTTTAAGGAATTCATTAAGATTAAGAACAAAAGAAGATCAAGATTCCTATTTTATCTCTTTACATAGAAGAGATCACTATGGGAGGTTATCCTAGTTAATTAAAGAGCATGAAGACCAGCAAACATTAGTATAACAATAGATTTTGTTTGGCATGGTTATCTGACTTAACTAGGAAATTCGTTCTTAATCATTTTTTAGTGTGAAATTGCTAGATGCAAATGCTGATGCGACGATATTGCTCCTCAATCTAGTAAATTATCTGGATTTATTTATTTGTGAAGTTGGCGTGCAGCTTATGACTTCATTTGACAGGTAATGGTAGTGCTTAATACTTAATATGGAAATATGTTCTTGGCGTTTTAGTGTTCATCAGTACCATAATCTCGAGGAATTGTTCTCTCCTTTATTATTGTCCTGAAATTTCTAGCTTGCTCCTCTTATTCCTTTTTCATGGCTGTCTTTATGACCTTGCTGCTTGCTTAATAAAATGAAATCCACCCTGTCAGTTGAGAATTACGGAATAAATTCAGAGGAATAAAATATGCCCCACAATATTTTGGAATTTAGCACTCATCTCTCCCAGCTGCATCATTGATAATTTTCCAAGAATGTGTCATCAAAATGATTAGTTTGGTTTACCTCGCAACCTTATTGGTGTTTTGTAATTCATTTCTACAGCAATGGCATGTGAACAACTTGACATGTGGGGAATACTTCCCTAAAGGACAAATACCTTCTACTGTTGATCTCAGGACATGCCCAATACAGGTGTTCGGGGTCCCATTAGTAAGGAAGTGCATCTGATTTTAATCTGCACTAGCAAATGGTCAAGATGAAGAAAGTGATGAGTCCGGAAAGTCATAAGAACACTGTAACTGAGTTAGCTTAACTGTTAGTAAACATGCTTTCATAAAGCATGTATATAAGACTTATAATGATGGATGCATTTCTGCAGTGCTGAGTATTATCCTTCACAGGAGCTGACACTAACATTTAGATATGAAATAAACCTTTCATACCTTTTTTAGGTAGCAATACTACGCAAGTTAGGTTTGTTTCAGGGTTTTTTTTTTATCTGGTTAGTTTATACGTCCATATATTAGAGTTGTGATAGACATTTTTCAGTATTGCATTGGCTTTCATAACAAAAGTTTAACTTAACCTCAAAGTATCATTCAAGCTGTTGACGGTTGAGCAACCAAGTATTGTAATTGATTTGTTAATAAATAAAATATATTTGGCATTTTCATCATAAGCTTTCATCTTCTAATGAACTCCGTTGTTATGATGAAGTCCTTAGGACTATTTAAGTTCGATAAAGAGAGGATTTATCGATTAGTCCTTAAAACTGTTCACGACCAAATGATAGGCTGTTAATAAGGACGACAGCTTCTATCGAGCATAGGTCGCTGTAGGCCATATGGGTTGGTTGTCCTCTTAACCAAGGAGTGTGGAGACACTGGTATGGCATACAGGTGAGATGTAAGGGTACATCATCATTGAACGTGACCAACTCCAGAGCATTCTGCTGTCGAGAATGTCTCTGATGGGATATAGGTATAAGTGTCCCTTAGACTTGAGATCGCCTCAGTGACTTGCAAGCAACTCACTGTGCTTTGGTACTGGACTAACTGAATTTCTAATTCAGGGATGGAAGGCTTCTGGGCACAGTCAAGTACTTGCGAAGTCAGAGTGTGATCGAGATGGGATTGACCACTCCAAGAGTTGGAGAAGAATGAGTCGCTGTATTTCAATTTAGCAAAACCTTGGCCAGGGTAATCCATCAGATGGATTTGATATTTTGAAATACAATGTGGACAACCTGATCAGAGTTGACAGTTGAACTCTGGGGTGTCCTATGATCATTTTGGTCAAGGGGATGAATTATATGAAAACTATATCCGCATGGGTTCTAAGGATGTTGTTCTACACATTCGACCTATCCGGTCGTCGGGTACCATTGCTAGATGGTCACTTCGATTGGTATAAAAATTTATTCCTATGCTACCGGCTTAGGTTCGGACCTATGAGGTCACACACATTAGAGTTCATGATCCGATCGGATGGTTGATCAACGATTAAGAATCGTTCTAGGGTTAAATGATCAATACGATTGACATTTAACCCAGTGCAAGTGTTGCAGGAGGATCGATTAGCAATTCGATTGCTAATTGGCTTAATTTGATTAAGCCAATGGGCTGAGATTAAGTCTAATTAAATATGATTTAATTAGATTTAGTTTGGGCTTGATTGGATCAAGTCCAATTGGTTTATTGGATAAGCCAAGTGCAAGGAAAAACTAGTCCTAGTTCAACTAGGACTTGGGTCAATCTAATTTCTAATTTGATTAGAAAATTAAATCAGATTTAAATCTAATTTAATCTGATTAAATTAGGTTCTTAATTGGGTTAAGACCTATTTTAATTGGGTTGATCTAATTTTGATTTGATTTGGTTTGAGAAACCAAATTAAAACAAGTCATAAGATAGAATCCTAGTAAGACTAGGATTCCACCTTGCGCCACATAAGCCTTCCCCACGCCCTCTCTCTTATTCAACGCCAATCTCCACTTATTTTGTGTGACAAAAGCCCTCTCCCAGGTCTCTCCCACATTCACAAAAGGTTTCCTCTCTTCTTTCTTACATGGAAGGTGGTTTGGATCAAATCAAAAGGAATAAGTTTGGATTTCGAATTCTATGAGATAGAGTTTTAGAAATCCAAAACTCTTTCAATTTTGCACCGAATTTATCCAAATTTTTTTTGGAATTTTCATGGCTTTTAGGGTTTATATTGTGCACCCTTTTCTGGTGATCCATGCACAAAAATATGGAGGAGGTGCTCAAGAGTTGGGCGCCCCTTAACTTGCCATGTTTGGATAAGCCTTGACTAGGTATTTGACCTAGACAAGGACTCTATCATATCTCTCTATATAAAATGAGTTTCTTCATAAAATTTTAGAAGAAGATAGAGATTTGAGAGACCTTTGGGCCATCCAAAAATCAGAGAGAAAGACCTTTGGGTCGTGGAGATATAAAAGACACAAAGTTAGGGTGTCTAGAGAGAAAAACGTGAAGAAGAAGAGGGTCTTCTTCTAGGGTTTTTGTTTTCATATCTTTCCTTCCTCCATCTTGAGTTTTCTGAGAGTGTCTCAGATCTAAAACTCCTCCTTCTACTTTTCATCTTTGGAAGAGTCCAAATCAAGAAGAAGGAGGCACCTGATCAACCATCAAAGAAGGATCAGCGCAGTACTAGCATACTGTGCTGATTTCCTGAAGCAGGACTTCTGATCGAGATTCGTGGGCTCGTGTGGATGACTCCTAGAGGCCGGATGCATGTGCGGCTTGCAACATCATCCTCAAGCCCGGATCAGCAAGGTTAGAACGTCTAACTTGCAAGGTAATAGATCTGATCTATTGTTTAATACATACATTAGATGTAGTATAGAAACATGTTGATATGATCAACATGTAGTTCATGCTATATTTATATATTTTAATTTTTGATTTAATGCTATGTAATAATCATGTAATAGGATCTTAGATCTAGGGATTTCTAATTTTAAAAAATAAATTTTGATTTATTTTAGTCTTCCGCTGTATGATCTTGAAAAAGTTTCAAGATCTAACCCTGAAACCCTAGATCTGGTTCCTACAATTGGTATCAGAGCCTAGGTTCTTTATTACATGATTATTTATACATGCTTAGATTATTTTTTAGATTAGATCTAATTTATAATCTGATTATTAAATCTAAAATTAAAATTTTAGATCAATCACAAACTGCAAGGTTGTCCTGCTGTAAGGTTTACCCCTTACAGTGCAAAGGTTGTCCTAGTTTGTGTAGATCTATCTTTAATCATAAATTTGTTAGATATGATCTAGATTAAATTTATGATTTATTAGATTTAAAAGATATTTAAATCTAAAATAAAATCTCTTTGTTAATAATTTTTGTGCAAAGAAATTGTTTAAAGTTGAAATTGTTTCAATTACATGAACCTGTTTAGATTAGATCTAAAGTAGTTTCATGTTTATTTCACTTGCATCTTGATTATGAATCAAACATGCAATATGGTTGGTAGAATCATATTGTAAAATTATTTTACAAATATGAAAATTATTTTTTGAAAAGCCGAACCCAACCCTCAGCCCAAAACTTAATTAAGAATTAAGAAGTTGTTTGATTAGGTTCTAGGATTGTGAATTGAAGAACCTAAGACACAAACCATAACACATTGGGTTAATGGGTTAGTGGGAATTAGGTCCATTAATTGGGTTAGACCTATGGTTAGATTAAAGATGGACTTAATTAGAGAATTGACTAAATCTAATCAATTGTTGTCTTAGATTAGGTCAAGGATTCTCTAGATCAATTACAATAGTTGTAGTTGGTCAAGTCCATGTCTTTAACGAGAACCAAATGGACTTGATTCTTGGCTAAGCGGTCTAGCACGAACTGTTAGGTTGATCTAATCGAAACTAATTAAACCAGTTGGTGTCTAAGGTAAACCAGACCGGTGGTTTTTAATTGGGAGCCCGCTTACCTGGCCATTTCTGATGGTGTCTAAGGCAAGCTTTGGCAGACCCTCCCACTGATCGAACTTACCTGGCCTCTTGGTGAAATTATGTTTTGATCGGATCACTTGACTATTCGAGCTGACCCATGTCAGCTAGGTAAATCAGTGTGACTGATTTAGGTGCTCCTAGACCAGCCCTTTTAATGGTCTCCCTTAAGCTGACTTGGTGAAGCCAGTGGGAGGATCATGATAAGCTGGTTCATCTGACCTCATCCTCTAAATTATTTAAATCCTCTAAAATTATTAGGTCCTTAAAATGATAAAGTTATGGAGATAACTGAGTCATAGCCTCCCATTAAGGTGTTTGATAATGAGTCCATTAACTCAATAATCATTGCAGACCCAAAGGCCTGGTGCTTGTTGACTAATGGAATTATCACTCATCATATGATGACTTGGAAGTGTCTCTCTAATGGTGGTTAGGTGAGCCAACCAAAGTTGGGCTTAATCATTCATTGGTTAGATACACCAAGTATGATCATGTTAATGGTTGGACCTAACCGGATCCTTACAGTGGAGGCCAAAGCCTACTGATTAGGTTTCTGGGGCAAAATTAAAATTACTAAAAATTATTTAGAGAAATAATTGGTTATGAACCTACCCTTAGATGTACATGGGTTGGCCAACCAAAGTTGGGCTTGTGTGCAGTCTAAGTGGATTCTAGTACCCACTAAGGAATTAGGGTAATTCCTCGAATTGGAGGTAGAGGCTACCAATTCGAATAAAATAGTGGGAGAAACCTTTTGATTAAAGTCCAAATCTTTAGGTTTAATGAATCAATTACTAATTAGGTTATGGTTTTCCTTTGTGCAGATATGGCCACTTCCCTATCGCTCCGATCATTGTTGGACAATGATAAGTTGGTGGGACCCAACTTCGATAGCTGGTACCGAAAGTTGAAGATAGTCCTGGAGCATGAACGGATCCTATATGTGATAATGGATCCTGCACCTGAGGAGCCAGCTGTCAATGCACGTGGAACAGTCAGAGACACTTACCAGAAGTGGCTCAGTGATCGGACCACGGTGCGCTGTATCATGCTGGCTGCCATGAGCGACGAGTTCAGTCGCAGATTTGAGATGGCTCAGCCAAAGGACATGCTTCAAGTGTTGGAGGATGCCTTTGGCACACCCGATGATGTGGAGAGGCACAAGACTAGTTGTGCCATCTTCAATGCCAAAATGCGGGATGGTGCCTCTGTCACTGATCATGTATTGTACATGATCGAGCTGATGGAACGATTGAGCAAGCTCGGCTTTCCCTTGCATGAGCAGCTTGGGAAAGATGCAATACTGAACTCGCTGCCCAAGTCTTATCTCCCATTCCTCACTCATTATAGAATGACAAAGCCTGAAGTAAACTACCACGGGTTACTGGGGTTGCTTCAGAACTTTGAGAAGGATCACCAACTCCACAAGGAGTCGGTGAACTTAGTGGGAGGTTCGTCTTCTGGTTCTCGACCCTTTAAGAAAGGGAAGAAGAACAAGAAGAAGAAAGTGAAGAAGGTGCAAGTTCAGGCTGGGACATCAGTGCAGAGCCAGACCAAAAAGATCAAGCCCGATAAGAGTCAAGCAGAATGCTTCTTTTGCAAGAAGCGGGGGCACTGGAAGAGGAACTGTCCTCAGTACATTGCCTCCCTGGATCCGAACAGGCAGAGAAAGAAGCAAGCTGTTGCTGGACAAGGTATTTATATGATAACTCCTTGTAATTTCTCTATTTGTGATATAACTGACTGGGTATTGGATACCGGTAGCCCTTATTATATTTGCAATTCATTGCAGGGGTTGCAGGTCAGTAGGAGATTTCGAGAAGGTGAGAGGTTCCTGAATGTTGGAGATGGAAGACCAGTTCCAGTTCTAGCATTAGGAATCTTGAAACTTGTATTTGAGTCCCATATCGTTGTTCTTAATGATTGTCATTTCTGTCCTTCCTTTCTTTTTAAATGTTATTTCTGTAGGCCTTTTGGCCAAAAATGATTATGAAATTTTAATAAAGAAAAATTTTTGTAATATCATTATGAATGGTGTTACTATTTTTTGTGGACATTTGAACAATGGTGTATATATGTTATCACAACCTGTTAGTGTAGTCTATTCTACTGGCAAGCACCCTAGATTAGATAGTGTGTCAGATATCTACTTATGGCACTGTAGGCTAGGTCATATAAACAAGAACAGAATAAACAGGTTGACTCAAGAGGAAAATCCTCGAAGTCAGTGATTGTGAATCACTTCCAACCTGTGAGTCCTGTCTTCTTGGTAAAATGACCAAGTCACCTTTTACTGAAAAAGGTGAGAGAGCTACTGAGCTCTTGGGCCTAGTACATACTGATGTATGTGGGCCCATGAGCACAAGTGCTAGAGGTGGATATTTCTACTTCATAACTTTCACGGATGACCTATCCAGATATGGATATGTCTATCTGATGAAACATAAGTCGGATTCATTTGAAATGTTCAAACGATTCCGAAGTGAAGTAGAAAAATAAACTGAAAAGAGTATTAAAACTCTTCGATCTGATCGAGGAGGAGAATACCTTTCTAGTGAGTTTCTCACATATCTAGGAGAGAATGGGATTCTCTCCCAATGGACTCCTCCAGGAACACCACAGCATAATGGTGTGTCTGAAAGGAGGAATCGAACTCTGTTAGACATGGTCCGATCCATGATGGGTTTTGCTAGCTTGCCGATATCCTTCTGGGGATATGCACTCGAATCGGCCTGTTATCTGTTAAATAGGGTTCCAAGTAAGTCTGTAATTAAGACTCCATATGAGATATGGACAGGACGTAAGCCAGCACTTTCACACCTTAGGGTCTGGGGGTGCCCGGCCTATGTCAAACGATTAGTCACAGACAAACTTGGACCTAGGTCTGACAAATGCTCATTCATAGGGTACCCCAAAGAGACAAAAGGATATTTTTTCTACCATGCTGATGAACAAAAGGTGTTCGTCAGCCTTAAGGCAATCTTTTTAGAAAAGGAGTTCCTTGGTGAAGGAACCGTTGCCTCTAAGGTTGAACTTGATGAAGTTCAACAGGTAGAAGGACCGACACCAATAGCTGAACCTGAGTCGGATTTGATTAGATCAGATCCGGAGCCCAATGTACCTGCACCATTAAGGCGATCCGATAGAGTACCGCATCAGCCGGACAGATACTACGATTTCTTGGTCCGGGATGGTGATCCCATCGAACTTGATGAGAATGATGAGGATCCGATCACCTATATGGATGCAATGCAGAGACCTGATTCTGAGAAATGGCTTGAAGCCATGAAATCCGAAATGGAGTCCATGAAGGTCAACGATGTATGGACATTGGTTGACCCACCTGAAGGGGTTAAACCCATTGGGTGTAAATGGGTCTTCAAAAGGAAGAGGGGCGCAGACGGAAAGGTGGAGACCTATAAAGCCCGTCTGGTTGCCAAGGGGTATCGTCAACGTTATGGTATTGACTATGACGAGATATTTTCCCCTGTGGCAATGCTCAAATCCATTCGGATAATGCTTGCAATAGCTGCCCATCTGGATTATGAGATCTGGCAGATGGATGTAAAGACAGCTTTCCTGAATGGAGAGCTGACCGAAGAGGTGTATATGATACAACCTGAGGGGTTTACATCCACAGATGAGTCCAAGGTGTGCAAGCTTCAGAGATCCATTTATGGATTGAAGCAAGCTTCTCGGAGTTGGAACATGCATTTTGATAAGGTGATCAAAATGTATGGCTTCATTAAGAATGGAGAAGAGCCCTGCATCTATAAATGGGCAAATGGTCCAGTTGTGGTATTCCTTGTCTTGTACGTGGATGACATTCTCTTAATCGGGAATGACATCCCCGCACTACAGGGAATAAAAGTTTGGTTGTCATCACAGTTCTCCATGAAGGACTTGGGTGAAGCATCCTACATCCTAGGGATGAAGATCTATAGGGATAGATCTAAAAGGATGCTTGGGTTATCCCAGTCCACGTACATAGACACTGTGCTGAAGAGGTTCAGCATGGAGAATTTCAAGAAGGGCTATCTACCGATAGGCCATGGAATTTCTCTCTCTAAGAAGGATTGTCCGACAACTCCTGAAGAGAGAGAGCGTATGAGTAGAGTCCCATATGCTTCAGCCGTGGGATCTATCATGTACGCCATGACATGTACAAGACCAGATGTGGCATACTCACTAGGAGTAGTGAGTAGATACCAATCTGATCCTGGAGAAAATCACTGGAAAGTGGTTAAAGCCATCCTTAAGTATTTGAGAAATACTAAGGACCAATGGTTGGTTTATGGCGAGTCAGATCTGAAACTTGTGGGGTTCACAGACTCCAGCTTTCAATCTGACCATGATGACAGCAGAAGCGTGTCGGGTTATATCTTTACTCTGAATGGTGGAGCCATCTGCTGGAAGAGTTTCAAGCAGCATACTGTGGCAGACTCTGTTTGTGAAGCGGAGTACATCGCAGCATCGGATGCTGCGAAGGAAGCTGTGTGGCTGAGAAAATTCATCAACGAGCTCGGAGTAGCACCCTCCCTCGATGGTCCAGTCCTGCTCTACTGCGACAGCACTGGTGCCATAGCTCAGGTGAAGGAACCCAAAGCACACCAGCGGACGAAGCACATTTTGCGCCGCTTCCACCTGGTCTGAGAGATCGTGGATCGAGGTGACGTCGACCTTCAGAAGATCGACGGAAAGGAGAACCTAGCCGACCCCTTCACTAAAGCCCTGGCGATAAAGGAGTTCGACAACCACAAGTCGAAGATGGGTATTAGATACTGTGCCGAGTGGCTTTAGGACAAGTGGGAGTTGTTGGAAAATATGTCCCAAAAAGCCAATCGTCAAGCTGTTGACGGTTGAGCAACCAAGTATTGTAATTGATTTGTTAATAAATAAAATATATTTGATATTTTCATCATAAGTTTTCATCTTCTAATGAACTCCGTTGTTATGATGAAGTCCTTAGGACTATTTAAGTTCGATAAAGAGAGGATTTATCGATTAGTCCTTAAAACTGTTCACGACCAAATGATAGGCTGTTAATAAGGACGACAGCTTCTATCGAGCATAGGTCGCTGTAGGCCATATGGGTTGGTTGTCCTCTTAACCAAGGAGTGTGGAGACACTGGTATGGCATACAGGTGAGATGTAAGGGTACATCATCATTGAACGTGACCAACTCCAGAGCATTCTGCTGTCGAGAATGTCTCTGATGGGATATAGGTATAAGTGTCCCTTAGACCTGAGATCGCCTCAGTGACTTGCAAGCAACTCACTGTGCTTTGGTACTGGACTAACTGAATTTCTAATTCAGTGATGGAAGGCTTCTGGGCACAGTCAAGTACTTGCGAAGTCAGAGTGTGATCGAGATGGGATTGACCACTCCAAGAGTTGGAGAAGAATGAGTCGCTGTATTTCAATTTAGCAAAACCTTGGCCAGGATAATCCATCAGATGGATTTGATATTTTGAAATACAATGTGGACAACCTGATCAGAGTTGACAGTTGAACTCTGAGGTGTCCTATGATCATTTTGGTCAAGGGGATGAATTATATGAAAACTATATCCGCATGGGTTCTAAGGATGTTGTTCTACACATTCGACCTATCCGATCGTCGGGTACCATTGCTAGATGGTCACTTCGATTGGTATAAAAATTTATTTCTATGCTACCGGCTTAGGTTCGGACCTATGAGGTCACACACATTAGAGTTCATGATCCGATCGGATGGTTGATCAACGATTAAGAATCGTTCTAGGGTTAAATGATCAATACGATTGACATTTAACCTAGTGCAAGTGTTGCAGGAGGATCGATTAGCAATTCGATTGCTAATTGGCTTAATTTGATTAAGCCAATGGGCTGAGATTAAGTCTAATTAAATATGATTTAATTAGATTTAGTTTGGGCTTGATTGGATCAAGTCCAATTGGTTTATTGGATAAGCCAAGTGCAAGGAAAAACTAGTCCTAGTTCAACTAGGACTTGGGTCAACCTAATTTCTAATTTGATTAAAAAATTAAATCAGATTTAAATCTAATTTAATCTGATTAAATTAGGTTCTTAATTGGGTTAAGACCTATTTTAATTGGGTTGATCTAATTTTGGTTTGATTTGGTTTGAGAAACCAAATTAAAACAAGTCATAAGATAGAATCCTAGTAAGACTAGGATTCCACCTTGCGCCACATAAGCCTTCCCCACGCCCTCTCTCTTATTCAACGCCAATCTCCACTTATTTTGTGTGACAAAAGCCCTCTCCCAGGTCTCTCCCATGTTCACAAAAGGTTTCCTCTCTTCTTTCTTACATGGAAGGTGGTTTGGATCAAATCAAAAAGGAATAAGTTTGGATTTCAAATTCTATGAGATAGAGTTTTAGAAATCCAAAACTCTTTCAATTTTGCACCGAATTTATCCAAATTTTTTTTGAAATTTTTATGGCTTTTAGGGCACATATTGTGCACCCTTTTCTGGTGATCCATGCATGAAAAATGGAGGAGGTGCTCAAGAGTTGGGCACCCCTTAACTTGCCATGTTTGGATAAGCCTTGACTAGGTATTTGACCTAGACAAGGACTCTATCATATCTCTCTATATAAAATGAGTTTCTTCATGAAATTTTTGATGAAGATAGAGATTTGAGAGACCTTTGGGCCATCCAAAAATTAGAGAGAAATACCTTTGGGTCGTGGAGATATAAAAGACACAAGTTAGGGTGTCTAGGAGAGAAAAAAGAGAAGAAGAAGAGGGTCTTCTTCTAGGGTTTTTGTTTTCATCTCTTTCCTCCCTCCATCTTGAGTTTTCTGAGAGTGTCTCAGATCTAAAACTCCTCCTTCCTACTTCTCATCTTTGGAAGAGTCCAAATCAAGAAGAAGGAGGCACCTGATCAACCATCAAAGAAGGATCAGCGCAGTACTAGCATACTGTGCTGATTTCCTGAAGCAGGACTTCTGATCGAGATTCGTGGGCTCGTGTGGATGACTCCTAGAGGCCGGATGCATGTGCGGCTTGCAACATCATCCTCAAGCCCGGATCAGCAAGGTTAGAATGTCTAACTTGCAAGGTAATAGATCTGATCTATTGTTTAATACATACATTAGATGTAGTATAGAAACATGTTGATATGATCAACATGTAGTTCATGCTATATTTATATATTTTAATTTTTGATTTAATGCTATGTAATAATCATGTAATAGGATCTTAGATCTAGGGATTCTCTGATTTTAAAAAATAAATTTTGATTTATTTTAGTCTTCCGCTGTATGATCTTGAAAAAGTTTCAAGATCTAACCCTGAAACCCTAGATCTGGTTCCTATAAAAATATTAGCCGGCTTAGTACGACATAAATCTAAGTTTTAAAATTTTGAGACTAAAAATGATACATGCCTTTTCTAATGAAATTAAAATATGAATAATTTAAGAAAATTCATCATATTAGAAGCAATCATTTCAATATAAAATACACATTCAACAATTCAATAAATTGGATGAAATAAACCTAACTGTTTCCTTATTGCAAATTTTTTTTTCTTTATTTAAAAGTTTAGTAAAAATATCTGTAATTTATTTTCAGTGGGCACAAACTCAAGGGTTATATCATTATTTTGTACATGATCTCTAATAAAATGATGTCTAACTTCTATATATTTTATTCTTGAATGTAATATAAGATTTTTAGTTAAGTTTGTGGTACTTGTATTGTTATATCGAATAAAAATATTATTACAAGTAATACCATTGTCTTTTAGTTATTGTTTGATCTACAATAGTTAAGCACAATAACTCCCAGCAACAATGCATTCGGCTTCCACTATAGATAAGGCTACTAAATTTTGTTTCTTGTGAAACTATGAGATCAAATTTACTTCTAGAAATTGATATGTACCATTTGTACTCTTCCTATCTAAGCAACAATCAATAAAATCTGAATCGCTATATCTAATTAAGTCAAATGAGGATTGTTTTGAATACCACAAACCTACATCTTGATTGTTTATTAAATACTTAAAGATTCTTTTAACTGCAACTACATGAGATTTCTTAAGATTTGATTGATAACAAGCACACATATATATGCTAAATATTATATTCAGCCTATTTGTAGTTAAATAAAGCAAAGATCCAATCATACCTCGATATAGCTTGAAATCTACTGCTTTTCTTTTTGAATCTTAATCAAGCTTGCAACTCATACTCATAGGGGTGCCAATTTCTCTGACATTCTCTATCCCAAATTTTTTTAATATTTTCTTGATGTATTTACTTTGGTTGATGAAGATCTCTTCATTTGATTGTTTGATTGGAGTCCAAGGAAGAAGTTCAACTCTCTCATCATGCTCATCTTGAACTCATCCTGCATAAGTCTAGAAAAATCTCTATACAAGACTTCATTAGTAGCATCGAATACAATATCATCAGTATATAATTATACAATCAATCAATCATTTGATCTTCTTTTTATGAATAATATTTTATCTACATTGTCTCTTTTAAAATCATTATTTAGTAAGAACTTACTTAATCTATCATACCAAGCCCTAGGTGCTTGTTTTAATCTATATAAAACTTTTTTAACTTTGAATATATAATTAGATAATTTTTGATTTTCAAAATTTGGAGGTTATTCTACATAAACTTCCTCCTTAATTAATCTATTTAAGAATGCACTCTTTACATCCATTTAAAAAAATTAAAAATTAGTAAAGCAAGCAAATGTTAAAAGCAATCTAATAGCTTTATGTCTAGCTACGGGTGCAAAAGATTCATCAAAATCAATTTTCTCTTCTTGATTGTATCCTTGTGCAATGAGCCTAGTGTAATTGTATATGAATTGATAAATAATAAAATATTATTTAGTTTTTTCATCATAAGGTGTACATCTTCTAACGAACTCCTATGTTGTGATGAAGTCCTTAGGACTACTTTGATCGATAAAGAAGGATTTATCGTGTAGTCCTTAAACTGGTTCATGACCAAATGATATATTATTACTAGGATGATATTGATATCAAGTGTAGGTCATTGTGTGCCATATGTAGTTGGTTGTCCTCTTAACCAAAGAGTGTGGAGATACTGGTATGGCATGCAGGTGAGATGTAGGAGTATATTTCACTGAACGTGACCAACTGGAGCACTCTGCTGTCAAGAGTAGCTCATGAAGGATATGGGTATAAGTGTCCCTCCGACCTGAGATCACCATGGTGACTTGCAAGCAACTCACTGTGCTTTGGTGTCAGACTATCTGAATTTTTAATTCAGTGATGAAAGATTTTTGGATACAGTCAAGTACTTGTGAAGTCGGTGTGTGAGTCAAGATGGAATTGACCCCTTCGAATAAGTAGGAGTTAATGCATCATTGTATTTCAATTTAGTAAAATCTTGATCAGGATAATCCATGTGATGGATTTGAAAGGTTGAAATATAATATGGATGACTTATCTAGGATTGACAGTTAAACCCTTAGGTCATCCTTGAGCATTAGGATCAAAGGGATGAATTATACGGTAACCATATGCCAATAGGTTCTTGAATGTTGCTTTGCAATCATTCGACCTATCCGGACGTCGGGTACCATTGCTAGATGGTTACATTGATTGGTATAAAAATTATTCTTATGCTACCGACTTAGGTTGAACCTATGGGATCACACTCAAAAGAAGTTTCTGACTGATCATGTGGCTGATCAATGATTGAGAATCATTCAAGGGCTTAATCATCAATTCGATTGATGATTAACCTTATGCAAAAGTTGTAATAAATTAATTTACTAATTGTTAGATAAATTAATAAAAGGATTAATTAATAATTAGATTATTAATTAGCTCAATTTGATTGAGCATTAAGATTTGGATCAAATCTAATTGAATTGGATTCAATTAGGTTTGACCTGATTAGGTTATGAGATGACCTAATCGCTAAGGAAGAATTGATTCCTGATTTGATCAGAACTTGAGCTCAATTAATTTTTAATTTGATTAAAATTTAATTAAAAATTTATGAATCTAATTAGATTAGATTTAATATATCTAATTGGGTCTAACCTAATTTGGTTGGGTTAAGAACCTAATTGGATAAGAATTCAAATTCGAATTGAATGGAAATCCCTTGCACCACCTCTTGTTTGCGCCCACCTTTTCTTCATGTGAGAAAGGTTCTTATGTGAATTTTTTTCAAGCCTAGAAGTACTTTGTCACCCCTTTCTCTAATTCTTTTTGGATGAGGATAAGTTAGTTCTAAGTTTGAATTCAAATCGTTTGAATTTGACTTGAAAACAAGTCCAATTTGATCCTTATCCTTACCTTGGCGCCATCACCTTTGGAATGCAAAAAGTATTTGTGCATGAATTTTTTGAATTATGTGAGAAATATCTCATGCCTTAACTCTTTTGATTTTTACTTGGATAAGGATAAAAGTGGTTCAAAGTTTAAATTCAAATTTGATTTGATTTGAACTAAGGATCAACCACCATTTGAATCCTTAACCTATCCTATCTCCATGCCACCTTATCGCCTCCATTTTGTGATAAAAAGGGATTAAATTTGTATGACCATGAAAAATCTTTTCATGAGAAACCTCAGAGAGTGGGGCATGAAACAGAGAGGGGGCGGGCTTCTGTGCATGAGAAACAGAGGAAGAGACCTTCCTCTTTGGGCGTGAGGTCTAGGGTGGGTTCTAAGGTTTCAGATCTAGATTTTTGTGTGAGAGAAAAATAAAAGAGTTATCTTGTTCTAATCTCCCACACCACCACCTCCTCATGTAGCTCCATCTTCTGATCTAGAAGAGTCCAAGTGATCCAAAGGAAGGAAGAGATCAGCCATCCAGAAGCCTTCTATGCGAGCTAGCACTCCCGAGAAGGATGATCTGATCAAGGGCTTTGAGTGGATGACCTGTAGAGGCTAGATGAGCTGTGCGGCTGCTTGACATCAGAAAGAACCTCATACCATACCTATCAATAGTGGAGATCATCGATCCATGATAAAGGTGATGAGTTCTGAACTCTCCGGATAGATCTAAAGGTTAGATCAAATCTCAGGGCATTGATGTGATCGATGCAGTTTTTGTTTAATTTTATATCAAATTTTATATATGCAAATTTTTCATGTCATAGATCCTTAATAGGTAATTTAGATCTGATCTAAAGTATATATAGGAGATTAAAATATTTAATCTTTTATTAGGTTGTCCTTTTACATCTTTATATAAAATTTTAAAAATACATGCTTTGAACTATCCATATTTTTCTTTCAATATCCGTTCGATGGTATCAGAGCTTCACGGTCTTTTCTTAATGACATAAATATTTTATATAATATATATTAATTTTAATTATTTAGATTGAGGAGTGAATACATGTAAGATTTTAATCTAATTAAAAGTTAATTCTGATTGGATCAATTTTTTCTCTTGATCAATTTCAATAGATGTAGTTGGTCAAGTCCATATCTTTGATTAGACTAATATGGACTTTGATTATAGCTCTGTGGTTGAATCCAAGTCTATAAGTTGATCAAATTAAAAATGACTAACAAGTTGTGTCTAAGGATAAGTATGGTAGCTTTGATCGATGGTCATTAATTGAGAAGTTACTCGTATAGATTGAGTCTATATTGAGTTAATGGCATATCTGAAGGAACTAGTTCTAGGATTCGGGTTAGATCTTTGAAATTTTTAAAGATCAGGCAGTGTGAAGACTAAAATAAATCAAAATTTATCTTGTAAAATCAGAGAATCTTCATTTTAAGATTCTATTACATGATTATTACATAGAATTAAATCAAAAATTAAAATATAAAGAGCAAGAACTACATGTTGATCATATCAACATGTTTTCTATACTACATTTAATATATGTAAAATATAATAGATCAGATCTATTACCTTGCAAGTTAGATGTTCTAACTTTACTGATCCGGGCTTAAAGATGATGTTGCAAGCCACACATACATCCGCCTCTAGGAGTAGTCCACATGAGCCCACGAATCTCGATCAGAAGTCCTGCTCCAGGAAATCAGCACAGTATGCTAGTACTGTGCTGATTCTTCTTTGATGGTTGATCAGGTGCCTCCTTCTTCTTGATTTGGACTCTTTCAAAGATAAAAAGTAGGAGGAGGAGTTTCAGATTTGAGATGCTTTTAGGAAACTCAAGATGGAGGAAGAGGAAGAGATGAAACAAAAAACCCTAGAAGAAGACCCTCTTCTTCTTGTCTTGCTCTAACCCAGACACCCTAACTTGCATTTTTTATATCTCCATGACCCAAAGGTCTTTCTCCTTGATTTTTGGATGGTACAAAGGTCTCTCAAATATCTATCATTTTCTAAAATTTTATGAAGAAACTCATTTTATACAGAGAGATATGATAGAGTCCTTTCTAGGTCAAATACCTAATCAAGGATTATACAAACAAGGCAAGACAGGGCACCCAACTCTTGAGCGTCCCTCCTTCTTTTTCTGTAATCAACTTCCATCAAAGGGCACATATTATGTGCCATAAAACGAAAATGTCGAAAAAATATCTGGATAAAATCAGTGCTATAAGGAAAGAGTTTTAATTTCCTAAAACTCTATCACCTTTATCGGGCATTCTGTTTTTAAAAAGTATTAAAATAATATTTCATTTTGAATTTTATATTCAATTACTAGTCTATTACTGTTATAACAATTTTGATTTGATTTAATCGACATTTTAATTTTTTTATTATGGTAACTCCAAATAAAACGAGTCTTTTAATTTTTGAGGGTTTTTTTTGTCTCTGCAAATTTAATTTTCCAGGTTTCTATGGAAGAGAAATTGTTGGAATAAAATAATACGCGCCGCCAGGCTGCTTCAGATATTTTTGCCCAAAACAAATTACTGATGCCATTTGCGAAACGTAGAGAAGGTAGAGAGAGCTAAAGGGGGCACATGTTTTGTCCGATTCTAACTCGCCGAGTAGCCAGATAATTAATGTAACATTGTGAAACACATGATCGGAAGCTTTGCACCTCTAAGAAAATAATCTGGTTCGATGTTTGGCTATCACTGTGCCAGTTCCGTATAATGATTAAGTCGATGCAGGAGAAAGCTTTCGGTGCTTGGCCTTCACCCAGGAGTACCAGAGTTACATAAATGTAACCATTTGCACGCCTGATTGTCGAAATCAGCTCCATCATCCCGATAATTGATGTTGTTACATCATAGAGACATCAGTTCCAAGCCTGTGCGATGGTGTTCGCCAGCCAGCCAGATGATCAGGGAAGCTAGAGTCAAGCTGCCTTCCTTGTGAGAGCATCATGATAGGTTTGATCCAAGGGGAGTCCACCTCCAAAAATTAGAGGGAACGTTTAGACACGAAGGCTGAACATGCTACTGGCTGATGAAACGAAAGACAGAGAGTTGTCACCGTAAACTTATTCTACATGACGAACAAAGCTCTGAGACTTCATCTATGCAAGAAGAGCCAAGCTCTAGAAATGCATCTGTAGTTGATATTTCACCTAGCCATCACCTACGTACTGTACCAGAACAACCATCGCTGCCTTCCCTCGACTAAGTTGCAACGGTAAGGACAGTGGTGGAGCCATTATTTATAATCAGCGGGGTAAATATTTTTTTTTTAATGAAAGACAACAAAGATTAACTCCGGACTAAATTTTTTTAACTAAAAATAACAAAATCCGGCCTACTTCATCCGTGAGAATTCTACTTATCCCGATCTCTATTTTTCTGTGGATCATTGACTTACCTAGTAGGACTTCCATCTCTGCCCAGTGAATTTTTGCCTTCCCCAAATTCAAACTCTATACCTGCAAGCTAAAGTACTAAAGTTTCTTGAATCTGGTAACCAAGTGAAAGTCATTTAGTTACGAGATTCAAGAAACTTTAATATTTTAACCTGCAGGTATAGAGTTCGAATCTGGGGAAGACGAGAATGAACTGGACAGGGGTGAAAGTTCGAATCTGAGGAAGGTAAAAATCCACTGGGCAGGGTGGAAAGTCCTAGTAGATAACGACACAGTCGATGGTCGACGGCCAATGACCCACAGAAAAATAGGAGTCGGGATAAGTAAAATTCCCACATGCGGACGGGCTAGATCGTTACAATAAAAAAACACAAAATTCTACTTATCCCGACCCCTATTTTTCTGTGGATTATGGATCGTCGACCATCGACTGTGTCGTTACCTACTAGGACTTCCACCCCTGCCCAGTAGATTTTTACCTTCCCCGAATTCAAACTCTAGACTTACAGACTAAAATATTAAAGTTCCTTGAATCTAGTAACCAAGTGAGAACTATTTTTAACTAAATATATTATGAATTAATTTTTTTAATAGAAAAATAATTTTAGAATGCTTTGCATTACCAGATTTATCTTCTCGTGAAAAGCTTTCATACAATTAGAAAATTAATTATTTAAAAAATTGAATACTTAAATTATGAATACAGAAGAAAAAACAGTCATCGTTAGATAGTGCCAAGCTCAACAAGAACAAAAATCCTGCGCCTTACAGATACTGGACGTTGAAGGGCAGCCGCAACCCTGAGTTAATAGGCCAAGCTAAGAGAGAGAGAAAAGGACATGTGGCACAACACGTTCAATGTTTTGAACGTTCATGCACCTTACAGATGGCCCACCACATGTTTTTTTTTTTTTTTGTGTTATAACGCGTAACGCGTTGCAGATGCTCTAAGAGTAGGACCAATTAGGGGTGGCCCCACTGGTACGGTACAAATGATAAAATACTGAAAATCAGAATTCGAACTTCAACAAAAATTAAAAATAGAAGAAAGTGTATCTACATATTAGTCTGGTCTATCAATCACCCAAACTAGGATGAGGTAACCTTCAGCAAAATAATGAAGTTTTATTTCAAAACAAAATAAGGAATTTCTGTAGGAAACCAAATTTTATTCAATCAAAACGCCAGCTAGCTTATGGTTACAAGTGCTAGGTTGATGAAACCATTTTCCAATTCTAAAACACGTAAAAATCGAACAAAACAAAATTAAAAAAAAAATACTGTCATATCTATCCAAATGATGTTCTATCTTTTCAAAAAGCCACTTAAAAAATTAATAAAAGCCCCACAACTGTTAAGGATAGACATTCAAGAACCAATCACTATAGATCCAAAAGGCGATTGAAGTCGAAAATATTGTCCAGCCTATAGTTCAAGTCACTCTCATCAATATTTATATTACCTGATTGGCAATATCCCACGACATTGATGTTTATACTGCAGTCTTGAAGATGAGAGCGGCCCACCTTTGATTGGCTAAAATTTTGCAAGAGATTAAAAAAATAGACATTTATTAAGTCATTCAATAGAAATATACTACAAATACAGTTTCAAGATTTACAAGAGGGCAATCTTAGATGATCCCCCATTTAAAGGGGGCCTATTAACAAGACAGGTATACTAGAACTTGGTCTGAAATGTCAGAGGAAGTCAGTACAGATTCGGAGCCACCTGGGAGAGGCTTTCTTCCGCTAGCGGTGCATATGGATCTGCGTACGGTGGTGACGATACAGCTGCTCTGTTGGCATCATGCACGAAGCTTGGCCCGAAATACTGTGCTCAAACAGAATACGTAGATCAGGTATCATAACAAAACGTTTCAACAAATGATCTTGTTTATCAGATTGGCATGGTTGCTGGATAACAATAAGTACGAAAATATCAAGCATTTTAACTGGATTATAATCTATATGTATCGATCATGAATATATTTTCCCTCTGTTGCTGCTCTACAAGGTTTTAGATAAGTAGCAGCCAGTTATCATCTTTACTTGAGGAAGTAGCTTCTCATAGGTAAGGCCCCAATTGCATTATCTCGTAGTTATTAATTAACCGAGCAGAGAGCTTTCGAATTGCCAAGTCAAGAGGCCGACAACACGCTGCCAGACGGGAGGCTGAGTAGAGCTGCCAAACCGCCAAGTTAGAAGGTTGGGCAAGGAGGTACCGAGCACGAAGGTGTGTTGAGCAGTGTTGAACTGTATTGTATTAGACATAATTTCCTTAAAATAAATTCGTCGCAGTGTTTAGAGGTTTTGTTGGATGTTTGTTTTCAAGGATACAACGGCTCAACCACGTTAACAACCAAACACACGTATATAATGAACACTATCACCGGGAAAAATAAAGAAGAGTTGGGAGCAGCCAAGGATGTGGAGAACATGGGAGACAATATTGGATGGAATTCAGATCGGCCAGTAATGTATCTGCTTGGGCAGCCAAGAAAAATAGTCAATATGGCAAAATAAGTTGCGCTCACACACAAGTCAACTGAGCTTAGTACAATCTAGACTCAAGATCAACACTCCCTTGCAAGGGTGGGCACGAGAGAAAGTCTCTCACCCATACATATGCACAACATTAAAAGTTGTGACTCAATATAAACCCGCTTTCATATCACAAACTCTCAAATGTGGGATCAAACTCCCAAACATATTTGAGTCCATTTTTCATTCACATTTCTAACAAAAATAACTAAAAATGTCCATCCTAGGTACCTTATTGTTGTGTTGGATTAGGTAAATTATAATAGCCAAGCACCTACACTTTTTATACTTTACATAAAGAAATACTATGAAGCCAACTGATTCATCTTGCAAATTTCTATGTCACAAAACAAAAAGGTATGAAAATCAGGAATAGGAATACGAACACTTACAATGTACAGAGCAAGAAAAAGCGCAAATGTGACGAGGATCAAAGGCCAAAAGCCTATAAAGAATGTTCCACCAATAGTTAGAAGAAGTTTAGCTCTTGGAATTAATCCCTGCACAAAATATATATTGTCATCCTGATGGCAATGTAAACACGTGGATGATCATTACTAGGTCATAACTGGTTAGAAAAGGCCAGCAACTGAACATGAAAGTTGAAACGAGCGATGTAAGTTTGGAAGCATAAGAAAGACAATGACAGATAACTCTGCATTAAGTAAACCACGTGGCAAATCTAACAGAGTGCACCGAATCAAGTTTTCTATTCCAAAACTATTAATGTTTACAAATTGCTATAAAGTGAGAGATCAATAGCAGAGATAATTTGGTAATTTCGTTCCTTCTAGCCTTTTTCCCTATTTTCCTTCTCAACAGAAAGTAATGAGCCTTATGGCGCTTCCTCCCTCTCCCTTCTTTCATTTCCTTTCCTTCCTCACCTCTCCCTCTCCTTCTCCCTTCTTCCTTCTCTCATCTGAAGTAATCACAATCTCAAGTGCAATATGGTTTCTTAAAATTTAATGTTGCTGATGTAATTTACAAGAAAAATACAAAAACTTAATCCTGGGTAGCAATGAAACTGTGTGGGGTAAAAGAATTAAGGTTGAATATAGTGCACCTCAAAATGGAAGTTACAAACAGAAATGGCACCAAAAATCAATCAGACATGAGCTAACTAGCATCTCCCAACGATGACCAAGCCCCTTTGCATTGCACAATTAGATGCTGATTACAACAATCGTGGGCTAACATTCTTATGAAAGAGTCGGTTCTGCGAAATGAAAATTCCAATTCAACTCTGAATCCAATCTACTGGCTAGAGCTCTAAGGAAAACATTGGATCTACATGTGGTTGAACATTATTGTAGATAAACAACTGATCTAACAAGAAAATTGCAAATCGAAGGAAATCACAGCAAAATCGTCGAATTCTCAGATAAGAACTGTTCAAACGAACGAAATCAGTAAAATCTAAACGATAAATAAACATGGCAAAAACGAACAACACAAATCTCTATCTCCTGCAGTGAAAATATCCCCTGCGAAAACGTGCAATAAGAGCGTTGAGGCAAAGGGAATAAACCTCGAGGCCCTCGCTGTTCAGAGACATGGACCGCTCCCTTTGATCCGACAGCTTTTTTTCGAACTCCGCCGACGCCACACCATTCCTCTTCGTCGACCCACCGTTCCCCTCACCACCGCTGCTCTCTTCCTTCGACTCCAACGATCCGATCGACGCACCCCCATCACCCTCCTCCGACAGCGTGGTGGGATTCAAGCCCCTTCGCTTGAGTTCCTTCGAGAACAACGACTCCGGCTGCTCATCCCCTGAATCCACTTCCCCGACAAAGAGCACAGATTGAGAAACAACGAAAATAAACTTTTTAGCCAACCAAAAAGAACGAGAACTCTGGCAATTCACTTGCCTTTGGACTCGCCGCCGTCCCCCTGCAGGCTGCAACGGAGAAAGACGGCGGGGGAGCGGTGGTGCGGCGGGAAGGACCGCCGTAGACGGAGCGCCAGCGAGAAGCCTGGTCTGGCGAGCTGGAAAGCAGCCATGACTGGCTCAAAGGGTTCGGAGAAGTGAGCGGAGCCGAGAAGCGTAGGGTAAAGGATCGAATCACCGTCCGTATCGATTGCCGTACACACGCCACGAAGCGAGAAGCCGAGAACCGGGCAGGGCAGGAAGGAAGGATAAGAGGCCCGAGTGGGGTCCTCCTACTCCACTGGTTGTTTGCCTCCGGACGCGATTTGGTATCTCAAGCGTCGTGGATTGGTTCACTATGTGGTCCCATCGTGGGCCCTTGTCGCCTTGTCGATTTGTGCCCATCCATATGGTTTCTCGGCATCACCCCAATTTTGTCAAAACACGCGGGGGCCAGACGGCGGATCGAGCTCAAAAAACCGCCACATTTGGCGACCGGTTCCAGGGGATTGCGTGGTGAAGTGGCAGCCTTGACGTGGACGTCGCCTTTGGCTGACACGATATGGCCGCTTAACTTTGTGTAGTAACGTGGGGACACCGAATCCCGAGAGCAACACAAGTGGGTGTGGATGAACATAGAGATTTTATTGAATAGTTTATGGCATAGAATATCAATGGCATGACGGCAAGTATTGAATATTAGTGACTAGGTTAGGTATTTAGTTTGTCAATTCGATATCAATTCAATAAATAAATTTATAATATTATATTTACTAACAACTACACAAATTTAAAATTTTGCAAATAAATTAAACTAAAAAAATAAATCCGTGTGCATGATTTTAATATGAGCAGAACATTGAGAGATTTATATATATATATATACAAATTTGATAGCGAAAGAAGACTTCGTGCTGAGGTTTAATTTAAAAGGGAAAACTCATGCGAGATAAAAGTCAACAATAAATAAAATATAATATTAGACAGTCCCTTTTTACTTAGACAGTTCCGCGTAACTCTCATAAGAAATTTGATTCAAGAAAGTTTTAGAGGTATAATCTTTTTATGTAAAGCTTAGCTTTGACGATAGCAATCCTAAACTTTTTTGCTGTGTTTTTTTTCTCTACTTGAGAATTAAAAGAAAAGGAAAATGAATTCAATGCCTTAATAAATTAAATTATCGTACTTATAGTAGATTACATGAGAAATTTAATTTATTCTATTTACATAAAATAAAATAAAATAATTCACTGGAGACAGAAAGAATAGGGGCATGTACTTATTCAAATTCATGAGGATTTCAACCAACCTGATTTGTTATCGTTTAACAGCCATCTTTGATCAGAATTTAATATAATCTTTGTTTAAAGAGAAGATGAAAAACCATACTTTGGGCTCCACGGCAGAAGCTGCGATGTATACAGTTTGTATGGGAATTAAAGTGATGATTCGACATAAATAGATTTAAAGAACACAAAATGATTGCCAATTAAAGAATATTTTCAATAAATTTGTTTTTCTTATAAAGATGCAATTAGGAAGGTGATAGAATTTCTTTTTCCTTTTTTTCGGAAATTAAATCGTGGTTCATTGAAGTAAAAGCAATCTATTGGTTGACGTTTCCGCTTCGCAACGGTAAAGCGAAACGGGCGGGGCCCAAACGGAGCTTCGTCAACGTCACCGAGTCCAAGCTATCTTCCATTTCCTTAATTCCTTTCAGACTTTCACCGGAGTAAATGCCGCGCGTGTCGATATTATCGACTATTTAATTGAATGCGATCCGTTTCTCTGCCCATGGCGACCACCATCGCATTGGCGGCCTCCGACGAGGAGATGGCGGATGAATCGAGGCCGCGGGTTTCCCTGGGCTTCGCGTGCTTCTCCTTCGCCGCCTACGCCAAATATCTGGTCGCCCACCTTCGCGCCTCCGGCGTCCCGGTCGCCCCTGGACTGTCCGAAGCAGAGTTCGCGGCCGTAGAGTCCACCTACGCGTTCACCTTCTCGCCGGACCTCCGCAATGTCCTCCGCGAGGGCCTCCCCGTTGGCCCTGGCTTCCCCAACTGGCGCTCCGCCTCACCGCAGCAGCTCCGCCTCCTCCTCGGCCTCCCAGCCGATGCCCTCCTCCGAGAGATCGTCGTTGGTGGCATCTGGCCCCGGGCTTGGGGACCGCGTCCGAGAGACAGAGCGGTCGCTGAAGCGGTGGCGAAGGAGGAGCTTCTCAAGGCCCCGCGGCTGGTGCCGGTGTACCGGAATTTCTACCTTCCGTCAACGCCCTGCCTCCCAGGAAACCCGGTGTTTTACGTCCGAGGCAGCGACGTCCGGCCCGCGGGGCTCGACCTTTCCGACTTCTTCCGACGAGGGTATCCGCGCGGGTGGGCCGCAGGAGCGCCGGTGCCGGCATGGGCTGCGACTTCTGCTAGGAAGGTGGAGCTGTGGACGCAACTGGCGGAGGAGGGAGCGTGGGTGGAGCTGCAGCGAGTAAATTCGCCGCGGAAGTCACTGGTGGATCGGTGGCTGGAGGAGGCGAGGCGGCGTCTAAGAGAAGGGGGGTGGAGCGAGACGGAGGTGAGAGAGATGGCGGGAGATGACGACGGAGACGATCCGTGGGATTTCTGTCCTGCGAAAACGTCGGTGTTTCGAGTGCAAGGAGAAATGTCGCGGCAGCTGGGTCTCCTCTCCCTTGCAATGCTTCGCGGCGGGTGGAGCGCTGACGACGTGGTGGAGTCCATGGGGTGGCGGACGAGGACAAAACAATGACCAAAGCCGATGAAGCCCTCTGAATACTTTTTATACTTTCACAAGCTTCATTCGATTTGGGATTCTCTTGCTCTCTGTCGCTCGCTCACTGTTTAAATCAAATTAAGAAATAATTGATGGAAAAAAAATATATATATATATATATATATATAGTTGAAATAAATTGGAGAAGTTGGAGTAGAGTGTAAAAATTAATTTCCATCAATAGTGATTAGTATGATAATAATAAAATATTAAATAAAAAATAAAAAATTATCAAAAATATGATAAAAATAAGTTATTTGAGTTTGAATTTAGAATTTTAAATTAAATTTGGATTCAAATTGAAATTGTTTTATAATATCACTTTGACCCGATTTCAATTAATTCGATCCATCCGAATTGAGTGTGTAGCCATTTAAGGCGCACCACTTGACGCGAGCTCAAGTTATACATTGGGCACGCCACAAGTGACCCGATCAGTTGACATCTCTGAGGTTAATTAAATTAACTTGTGTCAAGATATTGATTTTGCATTATGAAAAGTGGGTGAGGAATAAAATATTTGATTAAGATTCTCTTCATCACTGTACCTAAAAAGATCACGAAAAGTCAAACGAGGATATAAGTATCGCCGACCCATCAAAGGGATTTGACTCGCAGCAAGGAATTAGAAATGTCGGACCGGACTTGGTCCATTTAATGTACGAGCAGTGTACAATTTGGGTCCACAATGGAGCTTGGTTAACCACGTCCCTGCTGCAGTCTCTAGAACTTAAACCAACCCTACTACTACAGTATGACCCTCTGACACATGCACAGTCTGTGCAGGTAAAAATTAGCCTTGTAATATTAAAAGAAAATTTTTTTTTTTAATGAAGGAAATGAAATAGGGCACTGTATGGATGCAACTTTCAACCTTTTGACCACGGCAGCTTGCTTCATTTACATCATCTGTCAGGCTGTGACTGCCTCTGTTCTGCTCTGCCCTTCCTTTTTCTCTTCCTCAGTTCCTCCTCTTCCTCCTCTTCCTCCTCCGCCTCCTTCTCCTTCGCCAGCGGGTTCTCAGGGAAGGAATTAAACAGGAAGAAGCCACTCTTATCTGGTATGCTCTATTTTATTTTTTCTCTTTTTAACGTCCCGTGTAAAAGATTCGCTCTTCTCGTGGCTTTGTTTCTTTTGATGAGCGCTGGGGTTTTTCTGTGGAAGGTGCTTCCGTTTTGATCGTATAAGATGACGGTTGGTGATCAAGTTTTTTTTGTTTCTTTTTTATGCTTCGTTTTGATTACGATCACCGGCTTTTAGGCAAAGTTTACATTTTTTTTAGGAGTAAAATTAGCAAAGAACATGCCCCACTGTGAATTAAACTCAACCGAAGTTGATTGCTACTAGGATTTTTTTTTTTTGTTTCTTTTTGTTGACAGACGCTGTTTGTTGGTGTCTGTATTGTGGAAGAGTGCGGGAGTAAATTGGAGGGCGAAAGGGGAGGTGAGGAGGGAAGGCAGGGTGTTGTTATTGACGGGGATCAACATGCTGAGGCAGGTGTCAAGTAGAAATCACAGGGTCAGAGGGGGGTTTAGAGCAAATGCCCTCCAGATATCTACCTTGGTTGCTGTTTGTATCTGGCTGCTTTACCAGATGAAGTACTCTCATGATCACAGGGACGCCTATGAGGAGAAGTTCAATATCGATGAGAGGCAGTCTGAGCTCACAAGTTTTGGCAGGAAGGATCTTTTTCTTCTCGCTGAGAAAGAAGAGGTCAAGCCTGGAGAAATTAAGGAGAATGTGAACCAAGCTGAACATTCTGAGCAAAAGCTACAGAGTGCTCAGAAAGTGCCCCGAGATAGGAAGAAACGGAGCTCGCCCAATGAACATGAAGAACACTCACATGAGGCCCGAGAGAAAAGCTTCAAGGGAGACGATGCCTCCAGTGAGGTAATCCACACCACCGAAGAAGTGGAACACGACGAACGGACTCGCGAAGCTCGAGAACGGAGTTTCAAAGCAGATGATGCTTCCAGTGCTGTTGGCCATGTTCCGCTCAACGATTCTGAACCTGAGATCGGAGGGTTTGTTTCGGTGGAAGAGAGTAATTCGAGTTTTGTTCATGAGTTCAACCAAACTCTTCCTGAGAGAAGAGCTACTGCAAACGAAACAACACTGGAGAAGAGGCATGCTTCCTCTGGTAGAATAGATAAATCTGGTGATGAGCCAAGAGATTTACAAACTGTGGAACACATTAAAAATGAAACAGGAGTGCTGCAATTTCATGCCAATGAATCAGAAAGTCAAGTTGAGTTAGGTTTGAGATCCAGAGATCTGTCGAATAATCAAAGAAATGTTCAGAAGAATTCTACTGCAATATCTAAAAATTTCACACAAGCTCAGAGCAGCGAGACAACAGTGGTGGATCCAACAATTGTTGCCAGAGATCTACAAAATCAAACTTCTGTGCCTCCACTTGAAGCCTCAATTGATTCAGCTAAGTTGGAACTTCCAATTTCAGAGAAGAAGTCAGATGATCAAAATCCCAAGACATCTTCACCAGAAAATAAAAGAGAAAGACATCACCTCCCAAAGTCTTTGGCCATGAGAGCTAAAGCAGGGCTACAAAGAAGGAGCTGCAAAGTGATAGTATGGATGTAAGTTTTTCATCGCAACTCATCAATACTTATTATAATGGTCGAGTTCCCAGGTGCCTGTTCTGCTCTTTTACATGCCTCTTAATTTTCTGCTTGTATTATAAAATTCAAGAAGCCCAGATCTTGGATAACTCTCCTACACATGCAACGAGATCTCTTTTGCCTTCCAGACTGATTTCATTTTGACTTGCTAGATCTTATTTATGGAGAATTGATTGGCCTTGCACTAGTTTGTTAATCGACCAAAGAAACCTATCAATAATGATGCATGTCTCCTGGTTGTCCTCCTCTCTGTTCAAATCCATTTGCGCATTGAAGCCATCCAAACAAAACCTCAGAACGTTGGACTGTCTGAGCCAAAAGCATTTTAATACAAATACAAGCATTGTCAACTGGTAGGTGGTCTGCAGTAAGGCAGCAGAAGCCATGAAGACGACTCTGGAGCATGCGATATCATTGGGCTCGGGCATAATTAAAAGAAGCAGCTGTTTAATATTTATTGAGGTAGCGAGGAAGGACTTTAATGCCTCCGGCCAGCTACCAAGCTTAATTTCGTGCATTTTCAATGCAGGTAGAATTAGTGAGACCGTATCCTCGGGGGTCGCCATAATGGAGGAGTTTGATATTATAATTTCAATAATTAATAGTAGAGGTGTACAAATAATAATATATTTAATGTGTTTTACAAAAGATAATTATATATAACTTTTAAATAAAAGAATCCTAATTTGATTTACAAGCAATAGGAATTTTATGTATCCAAATTGCAAAATTTTTAGTTCTACTGTTCTGAGTTTCTGCTTCAACGGGAATATGTGGATTGGTCCAATCAAATCGAATTGCCCTCTCATTTTCGTTTCCACCTAACTGGTTGTACTGACCGTAAATCCCAATTCTTGAAAAATTGCTGCTAAGTTAGGACCGAGCAAGTTGGTATTCCCATGACAAATGAATATAAATTACATAAACATTGATAGTCAGATTGATCTCGGTTTTTAACTACATAAAACTCAGTAAAAAGGATATTTCAATGCTCAAAACTCTCTTATTCACATTGATATGATATATATATATATATATATATACAACCGGCTCCTCGTTCAACAATTAACATCTCAGATTTTTCATCCCACTCTACTATTTTTACAAAAAATGTTGTGAAAGGCCAATTGGCAGACAAAGGAACAAATAATGGTAAGCTGGGGTAAATAAAATTGAGATTGCCCAATGCCATATTGTACAATTTCTGAAGCAACTTCAAATATCGGCTATAAGAGAAAATTGTCAATCATGTGGAATATAACATCTGAACCATCTGAATTTATCAAATAGGTCTTCACCTGTAGCAAATAGAGAAAATTTTCAAATTTCCAAACTAAATCGTGTGCATTTCGATCAAGCACATTGTAAAATTTATGCATTTGAGTAACATTATAATTATAATAGATAATTTCTGGTCTAAAATCAAAGAAAGGAAGCACAATTTCTAGCATCTATCCTCTTTACATGCTTAAGTGTGTGAATGTCTTATCTCTAGATATCTTCTAGTGGTGGCAGATCAATACCTGAATAGTGCTGTGAGCAAAAAATCTTTGTTTACTTCTACGGAAGCTAACATCTACTCTTTCCCAAGGAACTCTATTCAAACCGTCGATCATTGCATCTGAAAAATTTAAAAGAGATGCCTATAAGTGCATATAGAAAACTTGAAGACGGTATTTGGATGACAGAAAACAGCAACTAATATCATTCACAATTTATAAGCATGGTTTTTTATGAATAAGCCTGAAAGTCCCTCATCGATGTTCTATAACAATCAGGTTACTGCAGGACAGACAAAAATTACTGCATTATTCAGGAAAGTTCATCTGACATTGTATATTAAGGGGCCTAGATCAAATACAAATCCTGTTTTGTTTGCTGAAATAAATTAATATCCATAATTAACTAAAATATAATATCGTAGTCAAGCCTACTTTTCTGACCACTTTCAGAGCAAACGATTGTTTTTAGCTGTATCCCAGTCAAAAAGGGTTAAAGGACAACCCCTTTGAGAATATTCAGTAGTATGTAGGAACGATCAATTCTTTCGCTAAGTCCATTCACCTAAGATTGTAAAGGTGGAGTTCATTATTACAAAGGGGCAAATAGATTTGTAGGGAACGTTGTTCCCATGCTTCAGTATTCATATGATTTCATCGTATTGCTTTCATATTTTAAACCTGTGAACCAGGATCGTTTGATGGAACTTTCAGTTTTTTGCCACAGCATTGTTAGAACCTAGGACAAACTTTATACCAATATCGTTATGGTGGAAGAAAATACATTGTGTGACACTTTCCATGGTGCTTGAACATAATTTTTTATTGTTATATAATGGATTAAAAAAGATGCACACTTGTAACGAACTTGTAATTAGAGCAAGTTTAAAAAGTTAGAATATGTATGCAACACAATGTTAATTGCTATTTGGGAAAGATTTTAACTTAAATCTCATCATGCTGATATATATAAGATCACCTAAGCAATCCACAGGTCTCGCTAGTCTTGTATTCAACTCTAATTCATTCAATTTCTCTACATTAGGATATAAGGAACACTGATACTAATTGGGTAAAAAATTGCATCCAAAGCATACTTTTGATGAGAAATATTAATAAATAAAGTTAAAAAATCAAAAATAAACAAAAACTAATGGGTAGTGATGAACCTTCCATATCACTGATAGTTTTCAATTCTTTGGTGGTTGCTGGAAAATTCATCTGAGGTACATCAACAGTTGTTGGTTCCTCAACATGAACAATGTGCGGATATCGGCTATTTATCATGAAATCTTGGCGCTGCAGCAAGGACACACAATTAGATCTGACCAAAGCACAGCTACGTCATATCTAATAATGTAAGTTTTACCTTAGGAAGCTCATGTTCATGCCGTATTGATGATGTCTTCCTTCCAACGATGACTGAAGTTGAGTTAAGCATACACATGATAGAGTATGCAATGATACTAACAATCAAACAAGGTAACAATTCAGCTAAATAAATTATACTACTGGAAGGCAGAGCTGGATACAGTCAAAGCAAACGTTTGAGTATGCAACACGTCGCTTAAAAGATTGCAAAGCAGACCTGTAATGCATAAAACTAATCATTGAGATTATAATTCTTAACAGGAGGTGAGAGTCTTAATATTTAGGTCTATAATAAAACAAAGCTCACATGAATCGAAGATCTCCACAGTCATTGACCATCTGAACCAGAAGAGGAAGTTTCCCGTTATCGTGGTCTTTAAGAAATAGATGCTTTCCTGATCTTCTGAAAATCCAACAAGTTCGGTATGCCATCTTTTCTAACTTATAGGAACCATGAAGGAACGGAATCTGAAAATTTCAAGTAATCATTACCTGAAAAAGTGCTTCAAAGATGACAATGATTTATCAAACCTCAAATATTCTTCCTACAATAAAAAGGGAGCCTACAATTGATTTGTGACTTTGGGTATCATCAGGATGATATATTTAGCTAGCTAGGGGTAGACAACTTAGTGTCTTGGTTTGAAGCCTTCTATCGACAAACTATTGGTTCTGAGTTGTAGTCTATAACTTATCTCTTTCCTGGAACATTATGTAGCCATATAGAAAGGTAAGCTGAGTTAAGGAGGGACCAAATTCAATCAACGGAAGCAATTCAGTCATCAAGGGAGTTGATTAAACATGAGGTTAGTAAACAAAATATTCCTGTTCGAGCAACAGCATCCTTCAGCACTGACTAGAAGGAATTTCTAGTCAACTAATGAGTATAGTGTTGTTGGTCTGATGATAGCTTGTGCCCAAGTAGTTTGCTACCGGCTATTTCAATTGACTGAAGGTGGACAAAATAGACTTGTAGAGGTCTTTCTGTATAAGATTCGCCGAAGACATGATTGAAACTACTACAAATAAGTGCTTACATTTCTCAATCCAAGGGCTTGGATAGGGTTTCATTAAGCTTTCACCATAAAAATCAAATGTTTGAAATGTACCAACCATCTCACTTAATCAAAACAGAAGATCAATAATATCAGTCAACCAACTCAAATCATTTGTATGTTTTACCCATATAAAGAAGTAAACAGCCTAAGGGAGTTGAAAGACAAATTGACTTCTATCGTAGATTAGATTATTTAAATGCAAACAAAGAGTTAATATTAAATATCATGCTATGGTATGATGCAACTTGGATGCCCTAAAGCAACTCTTACTAATTCAAACAAGTGAGAGTATCCACTCAATATCTGAACATAAATTTTAGCTTAGGAAATCACCTGTTTGTGCAATCTTGACCCGAGATGAGGTGTTGCAAAAGTGATAAAATTGATTGGCTCAAGTCCAGCAATCTTGCCTTTAATTTTTTCATCCACAGACTTTACTCCCACAGGATGATATTCGCAAGCAACATGTTCCTCTAGACTACAATTTGGTACTGCTTTCTCGTATAAGATACCAATTGCATATCTTGCAATCAAGCCCCCTAGTGAGTGCCCCACGAATGATATCTTTTGAAGAAAAGGCTTGCTTGCAACTACCGAGATAATCTGATATAAAATCTTGTTAGCTGATGAAATAGAAAATCCATGGTAAAAAACAACCAATTAACAGATAATCCAGCAAGTTTTGAAATAAATGCATAATTCATCATTTAGATAACTAGGTGGCTGATATTTAGGATAAATTTCTATATCTCTCAGAGCAGCATAGACTAACAGTGATATCTACTATCCAAGGAAAAAGGTAGCAACCTCTTTTGCTAATCGTTCGCCCATTACATCAACACCATGTAAAGTCAAAGTTCCGTGGTTAGATTCACTGCCTGAAAAAGCAGAAAGTAATGATGAGATCAAATATAATAATAAGTACTTGAATTCTTTTAAACTATATCTCTATCAATTGGAAGGAATACGTTCTTCTGTAATTTTCAGAAAAGAAAACATAGGTGAGCACTGAGCAGTTTTGACCAAATTTGCGACTGTTCATGTGGGAAAAGGTTACCTACTGATCCATAAGTATAAAGAGTTACATGCTTTTAATCATATTGTGTCGGAGTACTGTGGCTGTTAAGAAACAAAAACTTGTTTGCACTGGAATTATCTATGTAATCATAAGATGAATAGGCATAGAAAATTTTCTCACAAAATTTACTTCTATGGAGATTGGTGATTTTCTCTAGTTTATGAGAATTCCACATTTTTCTTGCTATATATGGATAACTATTTGACAGGTATTTGATTATCTTCAAAAATCTTGATTAGGAGAAGTTGTTTGAAAGTTTACATAAACACAATGAATACGCAGAATTGATGTATTATAATATTTTCATAAAGTTATGCACACCCATTCTCTAGTATAGAATCCAAGCATACAACTATTTTCTATACATCATTAAGCAATACCAACAATTCTGTCAGATCATCAACTGAAAGCTATATACTACCAGATCAAATAATGAATGATGGTACACACCAACATCATAATTGTTTATAGAAACTAGTATTCAATCACCTTGACTAAAGACTTGTATTTATCTGATAGTTTACAATTCAGCTCTTGTTATTACAATTTTAGGATACAGAAAGAAAAGCTACTTACAGTGAACCATAATATCCACCGGGTGCTTTTTCACGAATTGTTTGGCAGCGTATTTCCAATCCGCAGCACTGCAAGGAAAAGACAGGTTGTCAACTGAAAGTTATGCAAACTGCGTTGCAATTTTCAATTAATGAGCATGGATTCAGATATCACATGTCAAGCAAGCCCATCGTTCTAAATACGCATGACCATCGAACTCTAGGTCGCACGGATCGCTGAAAAGCGTCTTTCATCAAACAGCTGAACGTTTCAACGTGAACTGTAATGAACTACCTGCCGAGGCGACGTCCATTCAAGGCGCACTCCGGGAATAGACAAATACAAAAATTGATCATCATCTGCACTAAGAATGAACCACTTTATGGATCCCATATTGGTGTCCGACAAAACGGTCTTTGCTGGCACCAATTCGAGCACAGTGATTGGTAGATGACGCTGCCTGGTGTTGTAGCTCTCTCCCAGATTATTCACGGGCCATGAGACAAGAACACACGACAATTTTCGCCATCATCCCTCAACTCGACAAGCCTACACAATAGCGTGATATGGCATGCACTAAGATGCCACCTTTCTATGCCTCAGCGCCGTGAAAGCAGCGCAAAAAGAAAAAAAAATGAAAAGGGGAAAGGCCTAGATTCAAAAAGCGCACGAAAACAAATTCCCAAAAGGAGAAAATAACAACAAAGCAAAGCAAATAAGCAAATTCGTCCGGCAAAAGGAAACACAGGATAAGAAATGATGGAGATCGATGCCACCCGAAGAAACATACCTTCCGACGATGCCATTGACCATCACCACCAGATGCGTCGGCAATGGATTATCTTCTGCTACTCCGCCATCCTGCACCGGAGGCTCGGCTGCTCGATCCCGGGACGACTTAAGGAAAGTAGGCCGCCGGAGGTAGGACAAGTACCGCTTCCGCTGCCTCTTTCCGCTGCGCCTGCCCGCATCTCCGAGCTCCGCATCCGATCCGCCTGGCGCCATCTTCCCCGATTTCTCTGCCCTGTTCTCACGCCTCGGATCAATTTGCCGATATCGGATGCCGGGGGGTGCTCGTTCAGGTTTGGTGGGCGATTGGTATCCTGTTCCCACTTGCCCTTGGAGCAGCAATGACAATCATTGTCTAAAGCCAAGCACAAGTTATTTCTTGACGAATCACAAGTGGTCAAACACGTGAAGGGACAAATCGCACTCTGCGCAGCGAAAAATTTCGATCCGTGTCTCGGATGACACATACGATCCTGACATCTAGAAGCAGATCCGTGTTTCTGCATTGACCTTGACCATCGATCGTCCGCCAGGCCGCTAGACGGTCACCACCTAAAACCTCTCCTCGCTCTCAGTTTCCTTCCTGGAAGATCGTCTCATTGCTTACTCGCCAGCATCGGTCACTCAACAAAGCGGGATCCACACCTGATCCACCAATAGCTTTTTTTTAAAAAAAACGATGACAAATAAAAAGTTTATTTAAAAAATTCGGGTGGATTCGCACTGGTCAACCGTCACCATTAGAGCTCCGCAAGCGCTACCGTTCTAGTGATTGGAAGCAAAGACTGGCGGGCTCCAGCTATACACCAGGGTAAATTTCAGAGTGACGCTTTTAATGGACGGTGTTCCAAGTTTCTTCGAGTGGCTATCTCGACGTTGACTGTTGGCGATCTAGCGTGCTGGACAAGATTCTGAATTCCAGGAAGCGCACGTGTTATTTCAAATAAATTCAGAAACTTCTAATAATTTTTTTGCTTAACAAAAAAATCTAGAAGCGTGGAAATTTTACCAACCGTCGACACAGATTAGGAAAAACAGAATCTTGATAAAATTTAAACTATCTAAATAAACTATCTTGATTAATAAAAAAGAGAAAATATATTAACTAAATTATAAAGACAATAATATTGTTGATAAAATTTGTATAAATAAGATTAATTATAGATAATTTTTTTAAAAAAATTACACCGAGCTGAATTGAATTTTAGGCTATCATATTTTATCAATAAACATAAAACCAACCAAATCTCACTTAATATTAGGTGCGAGATTAATTAATTTCTAGAATACAATATAATCAGAGTGGAAAAAGTTTTATAGCTAAGATGACATTCCAACATGAATTTTGGAATGGTTTCATATAATTCAGAATATCAATCAAATGTTTTATCAAGCATTTGTAGGATAGCAATTATGTCATGTGTGGTTGTCAATTAATTTTTATTTCTTTTAAATGAGGCCCGACATTATCACGAATATCTAATGGGTGTGTCTTCAGAATAGAAGCCACTGCCAACCTCCCCATCCAATCAAGAACTATAGTACGTTGACAGTTAAAATTAGGAGATTAAATAATTATACAGACAGAGCATTCTTTTACAACGACGTAAACAGACAGACCTAGCGATCGATCGAGTAGCAACACAACAAACGGTAGCATGCGATTAATACAGACAAAGGGCTAGCTTATAAACTAGTTAATTATTACGTGCCCAAATAATTACTCGGTTAATTGGGACAAGGTCTCTGATGCAGTAACATAACCGATGTCGACTCAAGGTCCAAGACGATAGAGGCCATCGCCCATGAAGTACTGGCCGTCCATGTACAGAGCAGCATTTGGAGCGTGGTAGCCATCCATCACCACGAACTGCATGTCCTCCGAGGGCTTCCAATGCCTCTTCCTCTGGTTTATGAACCAGTTGTTGATCTGCTTCAGGTCGAGCCCTGTCGACTCCGCGAGCGCCACCTTCTGCGTCTCCTGTTCATTCATTCATTCGTGAATTGTAACAGAAACACAGTTCGCATTGCACGCGTGTGTTCGTTCGAACGGTTTTACATACGACCGGAAAGTTAGTGACGACTCACAGAGGGATATGGCCATTTGTAATGAAGTTCCCACCAGTTGAGCAACTGCTGCCGCGCGTCCTTTGGGAGCTTGCCTTTCTTCTTCTTCTTCGACAGTTCCTGCCTCAGGCTGCTCAGATAGCCACTGTACTTCTTCAGGAGTTGGTGCTTCAGCTCGCGGTCTTCGGCCGATGCGTCCGGCTCCGGGAGTTCAGTTTCGCCGCCGCTACCATCTTGATCGTCTTCGGAGGAGCAAACCACAAACTTATCATCTGTGCCATTGCATGCCATCCCAACCGGTGAGCAAGAAGATCACATAAAAGAAACAACAAACGTCTGTGTGGATGAACAGGTTATTAACCATGCACAAGCTATAAATTAAGTCAGTTGATTAATAACAATCAATGTGCACTGGATTGTTTGGAGTACTGCTTGTTGCTTAAAAGCTGTTAATAAACAAGTTATCAAGCATGCTCAATTGAAAAATATGCTCCGACAACATCAACCTCTCCGAATTATTTACTAACCTTAAGAATGGAAGATATGGAAGGACCTGTAACAATACATATCGATATAACAAGATGATTTAAGATAATGATAAAAGAAACTATACAAGTGGAATGCATAACAAAGTTGGCAATTAATTTCATAATCTTCATTTAGGTTGAGGAAATTCAAAAGCCTAATTTTAATTCTCTAATTAAAAGATATGGCACAATTGCTTGCCCCACAAGAAACTGATTGATAAATAAAATATGCAAACTAATATCTTTTTACCATTAATGAAACAATTTTTTTAGTCAAAACTCAGATTTTTGCAGTGTAGCTAGTAATTAAAATCTTTAAAACACTCATATATCAATTTTTTTAATTAAAAAAACAGAAACCATATTACAGCAGAAATTAATCAAGAGTTGTAAATAACAGCAAAATCAACCAAGTCATTCTATTGTGTCAGACAATAAACACATGAAGATAAGTGAAGAGGACGATTAAAAATTACAGGCTAAAGCTAGAATTGAATAATCAGAAAATGGTTTTAGGGAATAGTTTTCCTTTAAACTGAAAAATGAGTGACATAAGCTCTTGTTATACTCAAGCTGGTTAAAAATGTCTAGTAGACTTTAACTATTGCAAAGAGCATACCATAGGCAAAAATCATGTCTTTTTGTAAAACATCCATTTCAGAGTAATACCCAACTATAAAGACCCTACCTCAGGCAAGTGTGTTTAAAGGCCTTGAGACCTCTACATGTCGACCTCTCAAACAAGACTGGAGTTTTGCGAGTAAACGCCAGGCTAAGGACGAGCTTAATTCTCAAAGCTCTCTATTCCAAGCTCAATTCCTTGATTTCTCTATTCCTCACCACTGCAAGTCATAGTAAGTCGCACCAGCGATATCATATCTCTAGATCTTCCCTCGACAAAGCCACTGCCGCCCATGTGGTTATTGGTCACAAGCATGGCCTATGATCCCTCCACAATTATCATTTCTGATTAATTAGACATTAATCAAGGTCACCATAATTAATAATCTAAATTAATGGTTGGAACAACTGAATGGTCCCTAATTTTTTTCAAAGATCACGGGCAAGACAAAGAGATCGTGAGCACAATCTAGGAGGCATCTCTCAATTCCAAATCTATAAATACTCAACATCTATCATTTAGACACTAATGAATATCTTACCTTCTATCTTTAAATTGAGGCTTATATTTTAGCTATTTAGTAAAATCTTATATTTCATTTACGATAACAAACCCTATAATAACATTAAATATAGGAAATAAAGGCTTTACTTAAATCTTCCTCTCTTACTCTACAGATCACATAGAAAATATTCCCAATATAACAAATTTATTTTCAAATATATACATGCTTCATTTTTATATTAACTTGTGCAGTAAATTATGAAATATCATTTCAAGCCGTCTAAAATATATTCAAAAAAACTGTGACAATGATTTTTCTTGAAACAATACACATCGACTATGCACCACAGAATAAATAAAGAAAACATATGTGAAAAATAACAAATGGATACAAATTATAGAATACAAGAACACCAAAGAGAAATTATGATTCCCGACTTTTTGGTGTCCACTAGATGACAAACAATAAATGACATAATTGCTAAAACCAAACATATTTTCTTATGAATCATGTAAAAAGAAAATCCTACCTTTTATTGTTAAAAAAAAGGACGAGAGAAATATTGATTTTGGATGAATTATAAAATTCCATATCAACTTCAATATATCTAGTTTATGTTATGATAATATATACATGATACTTGAATTGCTTTAATTAATATAAGATGCAGAGCCAAGTAGAATATCAATTTAAGCAGAATAAAAAACTTAACCGTCAAAAAACTAATCTATGAACATCAATAGAGTCAATAAACTTATCGCAAAAGACAGGACAGGACACACTGTACAGATTTACTAGCTAAATATTGATTTTAATAAAGACTAAACAAGCTACCTTAGGTTCCCTAAAGACGAACAATCAAATATTATACATCTTTTTGTGTACGTATATATTACTTCATCAATATATAGTTTACATCATTTTCTGGGCAAATATCAGTTGTGATGGTGTTAATCGTGCTCAAATCCAGCATCAATTTAAGGATGGATAACTCATAAAATCACGTACGGTACGGTTTATTTTCGTGATCCAATTATTGTGGTATTTAGTAGAATTAACAGATTCGATCTACAGTCGATTACACATGACGTGCAGTAGTTAAAGGGGGATCATACTTTCAGTTTGGCGAGAGCTTAATTACAAGAAAGAACCTTGTTTATTGATATTTACCATCGAGTTAGTAAATCTGATTTGGATCCTACAAAAACATTTTAGCTAACACAGCGTTAACTATGTACTGTGTGGAATATAGACGATCAACTTTTTACAATATATAACGTGCTGTCGCTCAAACGTAGGACGGATTCCTGAGGAGAAAAGCCGTAGAATGACAGGCAATAATACAAGTAAAAAGGTGAAGAAAATTGAAAGCTTGACAAAATGGGCATCCTATGCCCCGTTACTCCATGCGAATCCATCACGCAGAAGCAACTCGAACTGAAAAAGATATAAAAAATGATAGGGAAGTGAGAGAGAGAGAGAGAGAGAGCAAAGGGCGAAAATATATAAATATTAAAATATAATTTTAGCCAAGAACATGGGGAATGATTAATCGATTATTCTCGAGGTAGAGGGAGTCAAGGCGCATGTTCTCCTTGGAACCCTAAGAACACCACTCCCTCCCTCGTCAGAACTCAAAAAGCTAGCTTTATGTCAGTCTTCTTCCTACTACTTGTTTAATAAAGAGGGAGTCCCGCACACAATCGAGAGAAGCGTTGGAGTGGAAGAGGATCAGTTTTAAGCAAGAACTAAAAGAGAACTCTGAGATGGCCAGAGTACCAAGAGAAGCCTCGTGAAACTAAACCCTAAATATATGTGTATATATATAGATATATAATAGATATATAAACCAACAACCACAAGCTACTTTCGCATCCTAAGCCGGAAAAGCTAGCAAACTAAACTATATCAACTATAAAAACTTAGCTACATAAATAGTGACAACAAAATAGAGTAAAAAGTATTGATTAACAATAGGGGTAGTTGTAGCAGAGAAAATCGGTAGAGTGTAGAAGTGTTTGATTAACTAATAATTAATTATTAAGGGGGAGTCGAGTCGTTCACAGAAGATCTTTCGCCTCAGCTTTGCGTGAAAGAAGGGATTCTCCTCGTAAAGATGCACGTACTTCGCCTTCTGACATACGGCAGTAGTAGTGCATCTTCATCCCCTCTCCCTCTCTTCACTCTAATAGTTACCGAGTGGTGTGCTAGCTTAGCTTTCTCACTCGGAACTTATGCTGTGTAATAGTTACCGAGTGGTGTATCGGATGATAATAATAGTAAGCTACCTGCTGTTACGATGCGAAGGGAAGGATCGGTGAGGGAGAGGGAGTTGAGTTGAGACTCGACCCTGCGGAAGAACTCCATGGCTTCCTGCAATGGCCTCGTTAGCTCTTCCCTGTATTTAACCAGCATCTCGTGGTATGCTTCCTGGTTGTCACCATCAACACAGCATGATTAATATATATATAGGTGGTGATGAACGAAAACAAGAAGATTCCCTAAATTGGAGGGACGGTTTAATTGTTGGGATGTTGGATAATTAGGGCACCATGAACTGGTCAAGCTCGGGGTCTGTGTGTGTGTCCCGGCAGATCAAGCTCGCCCGCTGCCTCATCTCCAGCTCTTGTGCCACGGCTGAGAGCCTGTCCACCACTTCCGGCGGAGCTCCGACCTGATAATTAATTTTAAGAATTAGTCTGACATATATGTGTGTGAATAGCAGGAAGGTTAAGGTTAGGTTAGATCGGTGAGTGACGGAGTCGTGCCTTTTGGCAATCGATGTAGGCGGTGAGGAGGTTGGAGTATTGGGGGTGGGAGACAATCTTTGCCTTGATGGCGTCGATGTCGGAGGTGGGAGGGAAATGGGAGGAGGAGGCGCCTCCGACGCCTCCCTCGTGCTTGCCTTGGAATAGAAGTGCGGCCGCAGAGTTTTGGTGGCCAGCGAGGAGGGTCGGGGTGGGGATGCCGCACCCACCGGCCTTGTCAAACACGGAAGCATGAGCGGTGCCTCCGGAAGTAGGCGGCGGTGGAGCTGCAGCGACCATTGCAGCATGATCAGTTGCAGGTTTAGAGGCCGCGGAGCACATGATGCCTCCCCAGAGACTCCCTCCCAGCTGAGAGAACTCCTCCATTAGTCTAGTCGCCTCCCCCAAATGGAGAAACAACAGTGGTATAATTAATTAGATTAGGTTAGATAAATAGATACTAAAATGGAGGAGGGCAAAGCGGAAGGTGAGAGCGGAGGAGAAAGATGGGGAGCAGGAAACCCTAGAGGGGGAGGAGCTTGCCTTTAATCGATGAATGGTAAGATGAGCCCCTTGAGGAGGTTCTAAAAGGACCAAGTGAGATGGGGACGCCACGAGAGAGAGAAAGAGAGAGGCATGCAATCCAAGTGCAACTGTGAAAGTGTGGTGCACTGATGGGCCCACGTCAAATCATGTAGATGGTATTTAGATTTGCAGTGCATCATTAATTAAGAATCCAACGCCGAGAATTAATAATTAATGGGACAGCGTATGACATGTATCATACGTAGTCCAATTGTTCTAAGCCAGGAAACCTATATGGATCATAATCATGCGAGACACTTCTCGAGCTTTGGTCGATCTTAAACCAATTCGATCAACCTTTACAGTGGCCTTCATCTTAAACCAATTCGTTCTCTTTTCTGCAACCAGACGACTCTCACGTGCTTTGGAACTTGGACAGTGTCACAGTGGTAAGTAACTTGAGCTAGCTTAAGTGGCTTAAGTCCATGCTTTTATTGTTTTTAAATATACTTCTTGTCGATGTCTTTTCTTAAGGGTCTTTATATAATACTTCAAGAATGGTTTGTTTATGCTGGCTTCTTGTACGTTTTCTGATTAGAGCTTCGTCATCACCAGTTTTTAATTCGAGGTTCAGAAAGTGCAAACTCGACGAGTACATATAATCTGTTATAATATATATATTTTATCCGAATAATTACATTGTTTCCTTAAAGGAAAGCAGGGTATTGGGTGATGATTTTACATGTCAAAGCCATTAGTTTACGTATTTAATTATAAACTACGTACTTGATAGCGTCTTTATCCGATGTCGATAAAACCGCAAGTTAGTCATATAGAATAATAAATCTAAGAGAATTATAAGAAAATTTACCCATTTTTTCAATTTGATTTATGAAAATATTTTGTATCAAAATAAATAGTTTGGAGATTAATGGTAAAAGAATTAGCTGGTATATTTTGGTCATATTTTTGCATGGGATCTGGAAACAGCCTCTTGCCAAAGGTAAGGTGGTATATCCTTTTTGGTCACCGGGCTGCCCTTTTTTATTTTTGCATGGGATATTGGAGCTCAATTAGTTATAAAATTTATTATTCATGTAAAAGTATTAATTATATTTCTCTTAAATTGAACGTTTTCCTTCTTCTTCTACATACGACAACTTTTTCATCGGATACACGTCTTTATTATTATTATTTAATGAGAAATATTCATAGTTGGAATGATCTATTACATGTTGATATCTATTATTTTTAGAATTGACGACAATATATCCAAACATCAGCGAGACTATTTTATTTTCTTGGCATGCAGCGAGAGTTAAACATAAATTTTCGCCAATAAACTATTATATAAATTTGGACCTCCTTAGTACTTTAACAGAAATCCTCTCTATATTGAATAAATCTACCATTAAATTAAGTAGTTATTAGTTTATTATATATTAAATTGACTGATAAGTTTGATTATTTAATTAGGGGCATAAGCAAAATATAACACTTAAGGCAGTTGTGAGTTATTGTAATTGAAACTATTTCAATTAAAATTAAGTAGTCATCATGCAAACACACACTTTGTCATCTCTTTTTGGGAAACTATAATTGCTATTGATTGTCAAGAATCGAGTTGAATATGAGAGAATGAATTAAGCACAGAAGGTTTAAAGATATATTAATTCCGTATACATTCTCAATAAGCAAAAGATATTTTTTTTTATCAAAATATTGAATATATAATGTTCTTTTTAATATTTTCCATATGAGTTTTTTTCACAATCACTGAGGAGAGGAGAGTATATATATACCAATTAGCTATTGAATAATCGATTATCATCTTTTTCTTATAGTGACTCTTTGTCACGACAAAGTCCTTTTCATGTTAGACACTCCACAACACTTTTAGCGCTAAGTTGTTTTGGCATGGCCTACCTTGTATTAATGTACATGTAGGTCAAGACCGGGTAGGCCAACTTGTTTGAATGCCTAAATTTAGGGCAATGCAAATGTTTATATCAAATATACTTCTTTAAGCTATTAATTAAGGTGTTTCATATACCTAGCATATCATTTCAAACGTGTAGTTAAACTTTTATAAGAATGTGAAAATTATTTTTTTTGTTAATCTATAAATTTGTTTTACCAAATTAACAACTTGACAACAATATTTGATGTCAAAATGGTATCAAACTAATTTTTATACCGAATAGTTAAATAGCAACTGATAATTATAATGCACATGCAATACGTATGGAACTTATGTTTCAAAACTTAGAATAGAATGAAATATTTTGCATGATACCAATCGATATTTTTTTACAGGAGAGTAACTATACATGACATGATCAATTTTCAGAGAAAAATGTAATTAATGATGTGTATATACTAACAAGTAACCAAATTAGTATTTTATTGAGAAATTAATTAAAGTAATTGAATACTTCAGGCGATGTGATATGAAAACCATCGCCCTGAATAATTATCGCAGATGATGTTTCGCAGAGGGAGTACAACTGGAGGTGTAATAATGGTTGTCAGTAGGAGAAGTCCAAGTTGAAGTAAGGCTAAATCCTATACTGAGGAAATACTCATGGAGAACAGGAAGCTAGCAAGCCACGAGATGGGAATAAAGTTGAAAACATGATGATGGGAAAGATGCAAAGTGTGGATGATATATCTGATGTGACATTTTGTCTATATCACAAGGAAGCTAGCTCCTCTCACCTTCCTCCACTCCACCACAATCCGCCTACAGCTGCATTATTTGCGCGCTCTCTCTCTCTCTCTCTCTCTCTCTCTGTGCGATGAGCTAAGCGTGTTCATGTCTAATCCTCACTGCCACTTTAGTGAATTAATATTCTTTTTTTCTCTTGTTCATTATATAGTTAATCGATTGTTTAACCTGTCAAAGTAACTTACGAGCCCTGTTGTTAAGTCCTCACACTTGGTTGTGCGGTACAGGCTGCAGCTTCCCGTTCGTCGTCGCCGCTGTTGCATGAATGAGATCAGTAACGTACGTAAAGCTAAAGTCTAAAGATAGCTTACTGCAGTTTCCTTTTCTGTTTTCTTAGAATTTGTTTTGGGAAGAGCAATAGAAAAGAAGAGAAGATATCTTGGTTTACGTGATCGAGTTACTAGGAATATGGTATGGTAATCTTTCAAATCAATTTTCTAGACAGTCCTAGGCATAGCATAAAACTATATCGAATTCAAAATGAAACTAAGTAATGGAGAGCCACCAACAACAAGTTTCATAATTTAGAGAAGACTTGTTCTCTATTTTGGTGGTCGTACAGTAGTAGTTTCAACTGAAGATTTTTTTAATAATTCAAATATCTAATTATTCAAATCGATTAATCCTTGAGGTAATGACGGAACCAGCACAACTGATCTATCGAACTGATTTAAGATTGATCTCGAGCCCTAAACTACCTTTCTCTCTCTTTCATATTCTTCCTTTCTCTTTCTCTTATCGTTATAATCTCTTTCTCAACGCTCGAGGGCTAAAACCCAGGTAGGCTATAACATGGCTCTATCATTGTTTGGAGGTGATTGATTTAATTCTAAGAAAGATTCTAACCGGCCATTAGGATAAATCTAAAAAATACAGATGAGTCACGGCGAATGGCTCAATATCATGAGTAATTCAAGCACCACAGATATATAAAATACCTTGTGTGCGATTTGAATCCTCTATTATGTGAGAGTCTATAGCAGTGTTCAAGTGAACGTCCAAATTAGAGGGGAGAGCAATTTCAATTCATCTTAGCATCCTGCTCGGGATCACATATACTCAATTGTTTTAATTATGTACATGTATGCCCTAACTTATATAATAGGTTATAATTAAAAAAATTACATATATGTTTATAAGTTTTTTAAAATTTAATTAAAAATAAATCTATTAATTCCAGTTATATTTATATATTTTTTTAAACATACTATTTAGTTTTATTTTTTAAGAATATAAAATAAAACATTTTAAAAATTTTATAATTTTTAAAAATATTATAAATTGTTTTTTAAAAATAATATAGATCGAATCTATATAAGTTATGTATTATTTTAAGAGTAATTTTTAAAATAAATAAATATAAATTAATTATTTTTTTTGTGATCGAGTATAGTTTATACTAAAATTATTAAAGTATTTTAGTTGTTTTGTCTGAAATTGACATATAACTATTTTTTAAAGTTGTTTGGTTACTTTGTCATTTGTTTATTTATTTATTATATAAAAGTTTGACTTGAAAATTATCATATAATAATTTTAACTTAAATAAGTTTAATTTATAGATACTTTTAGTCATCGAATTATTTTAAAAACACGAGTAAACTCTTTTAATTTAATAAACTGATCATGTTGTGTTCGAATTAAAATTTTGAGAAGCTGTTACATTTAAAAATTTTACATTGTACTTATGTTTTTTTTAATCTTTCTAACTTAAACTATTATCACTCTAATAATATTTATGTTTTTTAAATATTGTTTTTATATTTATATCTAAGTAATACTTTTAAGTTTATGGTGAAATTTAACATTACTTTGCTTTTTATTATTTTAAAATAATTTTGAAAACTATATTTATAATTAAAAATGTTATCCCATGGAAGACTGTCAAAATATAACCGCTTTGATTGGACATGTCTATTATTATCATCTTTTACTTGGCCATATAATAATAAATACGTCGCCTTAATTATGGACTTAACTTGTGATAATACAAGTATACATTTTTTAATAAACTATTTTTTTTCTTCAAAATCCAGCATTGTCATTTTCCACGACACTGTGTCTTAAAAGATGATGGCGAAGTAGCTGGCAAAGGCAAAGGCAAAGGCATCTGGCCGAGGATAATTGAATGGGTCATCTTGAGAAATTACTTTAATTAAGGATACTGCACTAATTAATTACTTTAATTATGCTGCTCGTTCTGGCCATCTAAAGCCCAAAGAGAAGTGCTTTTAGCTTTCACGTCCATTCATCGATTCTCCAGTGTGGAGTTTGTCTTCATTGTTCGACTCACATTTTTCCAAAGTGCGCCAACAAATTAAAATGGTAGACCATCTACATGTGATGGCAACCTTGGGATTACTAATATTAGGGTGCTTTTAAGGTTTGATAAGGCTAAACGGATCAGACATTACAAGATTGATGTAATGTTAATGGTTTACTGCAATTATAAGTTCTGGGAATGTTGTGGATGCTAAGGTTATAGGATATCTTTAGGGGCTAGACATGGGATATGATTGAGATCGTGTTGCTCGAATTCAACATCACTCGGACCTGATTGATATTAAGTTCTTCAATCCAACAGCAACACATTGCAGTAGAATAATTATGTGGTGGGGCATATATTCCTCGAGGAATAATATAATGGAAGTTGTCAGTTCAATCTCTAAAAAAATAAGGAATTAAACTTAATGATCAGTTGACGTTTTTATTTTTATTTTTATTTTTTTAACATATATACACCTTTTGATTAATTAGTGATTTTTATTTATTTGTACAAGTAGAAACATGTTTAATGGAGATTTCAAGGGTACACGTGGTCAGAGCTCATCATAATACAGTATAGTATGATCTTTTAAAATTTTAGTGAATTTAGCATTAAATTAATTTTCATTGCATGAAAAACTAACTATCATTGATCGAGCTCCTTTAATTTTATTAGCTCGAATTTATTTGGATCAATTAATGCAGCATATAGATTCTTGTTCACAATCCGGTGGCGGGGAAGCTTTTGAAGGAAGGAATAGAGTACGCAATGAAGAGTGAAACATGTCAGATACAGCTACTTGAAGGAATTATGGCATGGGTATAAATTAAAGCCACTTTAGAAGTGAAAGTGAAACTGAAACTGAAACTGGGCATCAGCAGCAATCCATGAACGATGCATCTTGCAGCTGACTGTAGCATTGTCTCTCAGAGAGATTTTCTTTCTTTTTTTTTTCTTTCTTTCTTGTCTTTCTTTCTCCGCGAACATCGCAGTGAGAGAGAGATTATTAACATGCACAAAGCGAATGATGAGAAGGCAAAGCGCGAACTGCAACGAGAAGCGAGGAAGGAGGAAACCAAAAAGTGCTAGCTCCTGGCCATTTTAGCCAATGCAATAATGTATTTGCCTGGCGTGAGGGCATGCGATCGACGCAGGACTGAGGGACGGAGTACTGTGGTAGGTGAGCGAGTGCGAGTCGTCCCCCGGGAGACTCGCGTTGGCCGAGGATACACCTGCCGTGCTGGCTCAGCGGGGGAAGTGACATGACCTGTCATTGGCTGCAGGCATCCATCTCGTCCAAACTCTCCTCGCCATTTCCCCATGCTTTCACCTGCCTCCAAGAAACACTGCATTATTCCCTTGGATTCTGCATTTATGTTTTCCAATTCCACATCCACAACAAGCTTGAAAGCAACATCCTACTACCACCAGCAGCCATCCTCGATCGTCAACGAGGTACCATCCATCTTAAATCCATCCACTCGAGCGATCAAAATAATTCACATAATTACCGCTGCAGCTCAATGGTTACGGTTGCATCCTTTTAGTTAAAGAAACCATTAAAAGAATGGATAAAGCTGCTGCCGTTTCCGCCTTCAGGTGTACACTGAAATAATTAATCATCCATGGAGATCGAGCAACGAGCATAGACCTAATCGAGTAAAGCAGCAAGGAATGTGGATCCCAGTCATCATCGTTGATAGTTCCCAACTCCCAAGGTCAGGCGCAATCGAATAGGTAATAGATTCGTTAACGTGTGTTTGCACTCGAAACATTGCAGCTAGTACACTGACGAGTCGGTCGAGTCTGCTGCAGTGGGTTTTGGAGGGAGCGGGATGAGCTGGGATTCCCCTGGCTCTTGTGAGAGCAGCCAAGAGAAGTTGCATCGATCAGTTTATTGATATATAATAGGAAGCAAATTAAACTCGTGATGGCGAGTGCAAAGCATGCCAGTCCATGCATGTGGTGGGAACCTCTCTACGTGGGTGGGTGTTGGCTTTCCAGGCCTCGCTTAATAAGCTGGGCAGGGGGGGTTGGTGGCAGTCACCTCACTCACGCATCACCTCTCTGCTTTGCTCACAGACATAAAACATATGAAAAGATATATTTCCAGCTTTTGAGCTTTAACTGGACGAAGGTGTCGATGCTTTCACCTTTTTTTCCTTGGCTCGATTGCAGGAGCAAATGGCAGTATTAATGCACTGTTTACGCTTGTGTCTTATCCCTGCACCTGTGCCTACATCTAGAGGTTGTTGGAACTTAAGCAACGGACTAAAACTTACAGTGAAATGGTAGTTTCTGGCGTTATTATACTTTGACGGGTATTGTATTTTGCCTGAAATACTTAACATATATGCTTTGAACAAGTTTGAACTTTTATCTGATTTCAATACAGACTTGTATTGGCTTCTAGAGTTTTAGTTTCTGTCACAACACGAATGGAGTCTGGCAACAGTTAATTTGTAGGATTAAAAAAACCCTATGAGAAAATCAGAATTATGTCCTTGTAGAGTCTGAATACTCAGATCAAATCTGATTTTCCAGGCAAAGTAAAATATTGTTCAAAAATAACTTGCAAGATTAATATTCAGTTAGTCATTCATATAACATAGTTTATCGAGATATTAAATGATTTGGAACAAGGATAAATCTAATATAGTCCTCTCCATATGATCTGGAACATATATATAAGCTGATGAAACCTGGGAGCAGATCAACTAATTAGAAGTTAATTTCGACAACAAGGTTCATGCTCCTACAATCCATTTACGTACGTAAAACCTAAGTCAACCTAAGTCAGGTGTGTTAATTGCGCAAAATAATGCCATTACTTTCTGATCACTAGCATGCATGACCCAAGTTTTTTTGACTCGATCGTCCAGTCTAAACCATCTAACAAAAATCAATTGAATGCCCTGCATGGCCGACTTGAATCTATCATGTAGCTCGAGCTACGCTAAGAGACTTAATAGTCTTACTTGGCTCATGCATGTATCCTAGCTAAACTAAATTGGATTACCAGACTTAAGCAAAGAGTTCATCACCCCATTTTTATGAATTTATAATAAGTATTTATGAGAAAACATACTTGGATAAATTTTGTAATAAACTATCCGGAGAATTATTTTATGAGAATTGATTGTGATAGAATAATTGTTTCATGAAGAATGCATGATTACGGTCTTGTGTATATGGATGTTCAATATAGTAAATGTGCAGTTTGATTTTAGACAAATCTTTACAGGTACTGTACTAATTACTAAGATCTCAAGCTTTGTTCATGACTTGGTGCTGAAAAAAAGTGTGAACAATATCTCACGCACATCTTCATTAATTAACGAGAAAAGGTGAACAACTTAGCGCTTTATATATATAACTTTTATTTTTATGCTAAAGGTTGAGCTGAGTTTGATCAGCCATCTGATCAAGTTGGGGCTGCGCTTTGTGTATTGCTGGCTTTGTCTGCACTCCTTTTTTCTTTCTTTCTTCTTTAAACAAATATAGCAACCAGAAGTGATTTGTTATTCCACACAACACTTACCTTAAGTATACGAGTACCTTTCAAAGGTTAGGTTTCCTTTCCCCAATTTATGCGAATATTTCTTTAAAC